>NW_006408553.1:4642821-4653368 GCF_000296735.1 Chrysochloris asiatica
TAGTTGAGTACAAATCATTTGCACTGCCTAAGGACCTCATTGTACACCAGAGAAGTCAAGTCTAATGACTATCAAGGGTGAGTGAGGGGTTCCACAGAAAAAGTGTTATATAAAGAAAGTCAGATACTGTGAGACTCCTTTGTAGTCCCTGTTGTCCCTGTAGCCTCTCTGCCTCACAGACAGGGCCCCCTTATTTGTTTGGAAGGATCTGGAAACCTTATTAGGTCATTCAACAACATACAACTTGGAACTTGTCAGTTCTACTGACCTAGCAACTCAATCCTTGTGTGTGTGTGGGTCGTGGTGGTGGAGGGGGCAGGGAGAGAGGAAGTCAGGGAAACTCTGGCTTAGATCCCAGCTCTGTCATTTGTTAGCTGAGTGACTTCAGCAAATTTACTTACTCTTTCTGAACACTGGTTTCTTCTAGTGTAAGATGGGAATAAAATGGTATCTACCACATAAATTCTGCCCCAAAGTTGTGGAGAGTAAAGCAAAGAGTATGTGATATCCATAGCTTAGTGCTCAGCTCATGTTGTTGTTGTTAAGTGCTATTGATTAAGTTGGTTCTGACTCATAGTGACCCTGTATAGGGTTTCCAAGGAGCAACTGGTGGGTTTGAATGGCTTACCTTGTGGTTAACAGTTCAGTGTTGATCGTGAAGTACCACACCAAGACCTCAGCTCACAGAAGATGCTCAAAGAATGAGGGTCGCAATGGTCGTGAGGATAAAAGATTAACGTCGGAGAGCAGGAAAATGTGACAATGTCCTTCTTTCATCTTGCAGGGCAGATATGGCCAAGGATCCAAAAGAGTGCATAAGACATAATGACCCACAGCTAGCATCATACTCAATGGGAAAGGCTAAAAACTTTCTTCTTAAGACCAGGAACAAGACAAGGATGCCCACTTTTATCACTGCTACCCTGGTGTGGTACTGTAGGAAAATCACTGGACTGTGAACCACAAGATCGCAGTTTAAATCCACCAGCTGCTCCTTGGAAATCCTATATGGGGTTGCTATGAGTCAGAACTGATACAATGGCACTTAACAACAACAACAACAGCATATTGTCAAGGAGTTCTGATGGCACTGTAACATAAGAACTGGACTACTGACCTCAAGGTTGGCAGTTAAACCCACCTGTTGCTTCAAGAGAAAAAGATGAAGTTTTCTGCTCCTGTAAAGATTTATAACTTTGAGAACCCTATACAGTTCCATTATGAGTCAGCACCAACTTGACAAAACCTTACAACAGCAAC
Organism: Chrysochloris asiatica; assembly: GCF_000296735.1. Lineage (NCBI taxonomy): Eukaryota > Metazoa > Chordata > Mammalia > Afrosoricida > Chrysochloridae > Chrysochloris > Chrysochloris asiatica. The sequence goes on from NW_006408553.1 coordinate 4,644,082, forward strand.
ATTCAATATGGTACTGAAGTCCTAGCCAGAGCAATCGGACAAGAAAAAGAAACAAAAGCCAAACAATTCAGAAAAAAGAAGCAAAATAATCTATACTTTCAAATGGCATGATTGTATGTGTTTTAAAATCCCAAAGAATCCACACAGAAGCTCAAGAGGTAATAAATGAATTTAGCAAAGTTGCAGTGTGCAAGAGCAACACACAAAAATCAGCTGTTTCTATACACCAGCAATGAATAACCAGAAGGAGCTTAAGGAAACAATTCCATATAAAACAGCATCTAAAAGACTAAAATACCTAACAATAAATTTAACCTAGGGAGAGGAAATAGTGTACACTGAAAAACATAAAACATTGCTGAAAGACATGAAAGAAGATTTAGATAAATGGGAAAACATTTCATATTTATGGATTGGAAGACTTAAGTGTTAAGATGTCAATATTGCCTAATATGATCTATAGATTTAACACAATCCATATCAAAATTTCAATAGCCTTCTTTCTTTTATTGTGACTTGAGTGAAAGATTGCATAACAAATTGCTTTCCATTAAATAATTTATACACATTTTGATTTGTGACATTGATTGCAATCCTTACAATGTAACAATATTCTTCCCCCACACTTCCTATGTTTACTGTTGGCATTCATCTTTCCCTTTCTGCCTTCTGAATTTTGTTGCTGGGCAAATGCTTCCCTTTTGATTTGGTATGGTTTGCTTTTCTAAGGAGTGGGTACTTCCCTGGTAGTATTAACCATTTGGTGGTGGTGATTATGTGCCGTGGAGTTGATACCAACTCATAGCGACCCTGTACAACATTTCGAGGCTGTAAATCTTTACGGGAGCACAGACCTGCTCTACTATTTGGCTGAAAGTTGAGCCACGGGCAAGCTCAGTCAGTTCCTGGTTTGAAAGGTGTCTGAGGGCCATAGTCTCGGGGGTGTCACCAGCCTCTACTATTCCAGTAAAGCCTGGTCTTTTTATGATTTTGAATGCTGTTCCATATTTCCCCCCACTTTATCCAGGACCTCTTGTGATCCCTTTCAGAGCAGTCAGCAGTGGTAGCCACTGTCTAGTTCTTTTGGTTTCAGGGTCATGGAGGCTGGGGTTCACATGGTCCATTAATCCTAGTCCTTTGGCTCGATTGCTCATATGCCTCTTTGAATTTATTCATTCTTCTTTGGTGGTTCAAACTCACCAGCTGCTCCTTGGAAACCCTATGTAGGCTCATGAGGAATCGGAACTGGTTCTGTGGTACTTAACAACAACAACTGGCTGGGGAAAGACCAATAATACATTATAGATGGCCACAAGCTTTTAATGTCCCAGACACTACTCACCAAAGTAGTATGTAGAACCTTGTCTTTGTGGCCTGTTATGTTAACTGATTTTGATGTCCCTCAAACCTGTGGTCCTGAGTCCCCAGGTCCAGCTACCTATTCCTTAAAGTTGTTTGATTATGTTTAGGCAGTTTTCATAACTTTGCCCCCTGTATGTTTTAATAAAGGAACTCTGTTAGCATAGTGGTTATGAGTCGGACTGTTAATCTTAAAATCAGTAGTTCGAAACTACCAGCCATTCCATGGAAGAAAGATGAGGCTTTCTGTTTCTGTTAAGATTTACAGCCTTGGAAACCCTATACAGGGTCGCCGTGAGTGGGAACCTACTCCATGGCACATAACCAACACCATGTTTTAATATATTTATGGATATATTTGCAACACATATAAATGCATATGTAGAAATAGGCTCAAATCTATACATATATTCATGGGTGTAGATTCATTAGACTTTCCATTCCAGTTCAGCTTGTGTATCTCTGTATCTACTCGAATGTTATTGTTACTGCTCTTATTGCAGGACTGGGTATGTAACAGTATTCACCTGTGCTACCTTTAGCTCTTGTGCATGTTCCAGTGTCTTCCTTTACTTTGATCATTTTGTGCTGACCTCCCCCTATTGTAACTTGCCCCTTCATCCAAGGTAACATATACCTAATTTTGGCGTCCTGGGGCAGTGCTGTAGGGTAAATAAAGGACTAAAAGGTTGGGTTGAACCAGAAGATTGGTGGTTCAAACTCAACAATCACTCCTCGGAAACCCTATACTGGGTCGCAAAGAGTTGGAACAGACTTGACATCACTTAACAACAACAACTTTGAGTTACTGATTTCCCCTTCTTTCCCCACTTAACTCTGGTAACTTTTATTTTGTCTGTGTGTAAACCCTTTCTTGACTTTTTAAGGTAATGGTATCATACAATAATTGTCCTTTTGTGTGTAATACTTTCTCTCTATAAACCTTTTCTTGACTTTATAAAGTAATGGTATCAGACAGTATCTGTCCTTCTGTGATTGACTCATTTCATGGTCCTCTAGGTCCCTCCTTATCATGAGGTGTTTCACAAACCCACTGTTAGCTTCACCGTTGTGTAATATTCCATGGTGTGTATCACAGTTTGTTTTAAATTAATTCATCCATTGACAAGCACATAGTTTATTTCCATCTTTTTGCTATTGTGAATAATGCTACAATGAACATGAGTATGACTGTATCTATTTATGTCACAGTTCTTATTTCTCTATGATATATACCTCACAGTAGGATTGCTGGATCCTGTGATCATTTTCATTTCAAAAGTTTTAAGGAAATGCCATACCATTGGCTACAATTCCACCACACAGTATATGAGAATTCCAGTCTCTCCAAAGTCTTGCCAGCATTTGCTGCTTTCTGTTTTATATAAACTTTGCTGTTAGTGCTGGGGTGAGATGATATTGTATTGTTGTTTTGATTTATATCTCTCTAATTTGGAGTCCTGGTGTGGCACTGTAGGATAAGCACTGCACTGCTAATCGCAAGGTTGGAGGTTCAAACCCACCAGCCACTCATTGGAAATCTATATAGGGTCGACAGGAGTCAAAACCAACTTGGCACACATAACAACAATACAGCTTGGTGCTACACTGCGGGGGCAGCACTGGAGTACTGACCTGAAGGTGGACCATTCAGACCCATCAGCTGGTCCTCAGAAATCCTATACAGGGTTACTATAAGTCTCAACCAATTCAATGGCACTCAACAGCAATAACAATGACTGGTGATTAAGAGAATTTCTTCATGTGTTTGTTAGCTACCTGAATGTCTTCTTTGGTGAAATGTCTATTCATGTCCTCTGCCCATTTTTGAATGGATTTATTTGTCTTTTTGTTGTTGAGGAGTTGAGTCTTTCTATAAATTTTCCACATAAATCTTTTGTCTAATATGTCATTGCCAAAATTTTTTCCCAGTCCATAGGTTTCCTTTTTCTGCTTCTGGTAAAGTCTTTTGATGCACATAAATGTTTAATGTTTAGGTGGTCTAGGTCATCTAGTTTGTCTTCAGTTATTTGTGCATTTTTTATTATGTTTGATAGCATACTTATGCCATTCAACAGCATGCTTACAGAAATGGAAAAACTGGTACCCATTTTTTTATGTAACTACAAGGGGTCCAAAATAATCTTGTATCAAGTAGAACAAATAAGACTCACACATCAAAATTTCAAAATATACTCTCAAAATACAGTAATCAAAACAGCATGGCACTGTATAAGAATAAATACATAGACCAATATAACAGAAGTGAGAATCCAGAAATAAACCCATACATCTGTGGCCAATTGATTTTCTATTAGGTTGTCAAGTTTGTTTAATGAGAAAAGAACAGTCTTTTCAACCATAATTCTAAGGCAAATGGGTCTCCATAAGCAAAAGAATGGAGTTGGACCTCATACCATATGTGAAAATTATCTCGAAATAAATCACTGGGCTAAATGTAAGAGTTTATGCCACAAAACTCTTAGAAGACAACATAGGAATAATGCTTTCAAACCTTGCTTATGACAGTGATTTCTCAGGTATGACACCAAAAGCATAAACAACAACGAAACAATAAATAAATTGGACTTCATTAAAAGAACTTTTGTGCATCAAAGTACTTTATCAAGAAAATGAAGAGACAATCTATAGAATTGGAGAATATGTTTGGGAACCATATATCTATAAAGGTTTCATATCCAGAATATATAAAGAACTCCTATAGCTCAAAATAAAAAGACAAGTCAATTTTAAAAGAGGCAAAGGACTTGAATAGACATTCCTATAAATATGCAAAGACATTAAGAACAAAGATGCCAGTTTGAGGATGAAAGTGCACCTGACCCAAGCCATGGTGTTTTCAATAGCCTCACATGATGTGATTAAGTAGACCATAGAAGAATTGATGCATTTGAATTATGGTGTTGGAGGAGAATATTAAAGATACCATGGACTGCCAAAGAACAAACAGATCTGTGTTGGAAAAAGTACAGCCAGAGTGCTCCTTAGCAGCCAAGCTAGCCAGATTGCATCTCTCATACTTCAGATATATTATCAGGAGAAGGACATCATGCTTGGTAAAGTGGAGGGACAGCAAAAAAGAGATTCCCAGCAAGATGGCTGACACAGTGGCAGCAACAATGGGCTCAAACATAGTAGCAATTGTGAGGATGTTGCAGGACTGCATGGTGTTTCTTTCTACTGTACATAGGGCCCCTATGGGTCAGAAGGGACTCCATGACACTTAATAACATAAATACTCAAATGAACAATAAACATATGAAAAGATGGTCAAAATCATTAGTCACCATGGAAATGCAAATCAAAACCACAATGAGATATCACTTCACAGCCACTAAAATGGTTACTGTATTATGAAAAATGGTGTGGAAGACAGTTTGGCAATTCCTCAAAAAGTTAAACCTAGAATTTCCATAAGGAATAGTACTCAGCCATATACAGAAATAAAGTTCTTATGCACGTTATGGCATGGGTAAGCCTTGAAAACATTTTGCTAACTGAAATAGGTCAGACACAAAAGGACAAATATTGTGTAATCCCACATACATGAACTATCTAGAATAGCCACATGCATAGAGGTAAAAGTTTATTATTAGTTGTTGTTGTTGTTGTTAAGTGCTGTGGAGTCGGTTCTGACTCATAGTGACCCTACACAGGGTTTCCGAGGTTGTAAATCTTTACGGGAGCAGACCGCCTCATCTTTCTCCCGCTAAACCACTGGTAGTTTCAAACTGCTGCCCTTGCGGTTCACAGCCCGATTAATAACCACTACGCTACCAGAGCTCCTTATATAGATTTACAGCCTCGGAAACCCTGTGCAGAGTCACTATGAGTCGGAACCGACTCCAAGGTACTTAACAACAGCAACATATATATATATTATTTGTTAAGTGTTGTTGAGTCAGTTCCAACTCATAGCAATGTGTATAGGGTTTCCAAGGAGTGGCTAGTATGTTTGAACCTCCAACCATGTGGTTCAAATAGACCCTGTGGCAAAGTGCTTATCCTCTAGTGCCACATATATATTATTGTGGTGGTTAAGTACCGCTCAGTTGGTTTTGACTCATAGAGACCCTGTATATAGTTTTCGAGGAGCAGTTGGTAGGTTTGAACCACCTTCAAACTGACCTTGTCTTCAAGTGTTGATCTTACAGAGCCACACCAAGAGTCTGTATATATATAATTAACATTCAATAGTAGCCACAACTATTTGGAATTATTCCTACAAAAGCTTTTTTTAAAGGGAAGACTGTCTTCTCACTGAAATTATTGAGACTTGCTGAGCATAGTGATTGAGTAGTTTTATAACTGTTTTAATTTTTCTATAACAATGTCCCCTAATGAGGCTGATCTGTCCCCTTATTTTGTCCTTGTACACTACTGTGTGAGTACATTAAAAATCTTAAGTTAAGACAAACATTTCCTATAGCCCTCTCCCACATTCATTAATTCAATCTTTTGGATACACAGATATTGTCCAATCAATTACATAAATGAGCAACATAATATGACAGACTTACCCTACACTGGGCACTTAGTATGAGGCAGAGCTAGGGCCAGAATCCACATCTTTTGATCCTTTATCGTGACCCCCGTAGTCCTTGGAGCCCTTGGTTATAGTGGCAGGTTTTGCCACTAACTCACCGGAGTTGCTTGACTTTCTTGGCCTCAGTTTTCTTTTCTGTGCAAGAAGAAGAAGGGTTGGATTCAGTGATTTTCAAGATGGCTTCCCACTCTGAGTGTCTATAAATCAGCCTCTATGGTGGAGACAGATGAAGGGAGTCTCTGCTGAGAGGTGAATCGAAGGGAAAGTGAGGGAAGGTGTTGACGCATTGAAGATAGACTGCTCCTTTATCATTTTCTGATCCTTGAGCAGCACACTATAATCCCTGCATATCACATAGTTTGCCCCGAAGCATGATGAATGTTGTTGAGGAACTGTGATGAGAATTCACCTTCCATCATCAGTTCTGGGCTCTGAAGTAGCCTCCCTGATCAGAACACACACACACATATACACACACACACAGGTACCATGTCCTTCCTTAAACTGCCCCCAACTCCCACCCCCACCCCCACCTCAGTGTTGTTCTTGACCCCTACCTTGAGCACCCTCACCTTGACTATGGTTGGAGTCCTGTCCATCCAGTTCTGGAGTTGGTGTGGCCTAATCAACACACATGTGAATCCAGTCATTTGGGCTCTACCACTGAGTTTTATTCATGCCTGGGTGCACTTGCTATCTCTGTCACTCGGTTATTGTGCTTTAATTATTACCTTTGTGAAGTGTTAAGTTGCCATGTGGGTGTGCGTGCAGATGAGGTGCGGAGGGTGTGTTGTGCTGGGAAGAAGACAGGAAGGCGGATGAGGAAGGAGTCAGAATTCAAGGAGGTGGGAAAGGGAATCTGAGTAATACAGTCATGGACCACAGAACCTCCTTATTGCCTGATTTTGAGATACATCTGAAGAAATGCATGAATGAATGAATAGATGTGTGTGTGTATGTACAATACATACATGTAGAGATGGGAACCTAGGAGCTTTGTAGGATAAGCACTAGAATGCCAACCACAAGATCAGTGGTTTGAAGTCACCAGTCACTCTGAGGGAGAAAGGTGAGGTTTTCTGTTCCCACAAAGATTTATAGCCTGGAAGAACCTATACAGGGCTGCTATAAGTCAGAACTGACTCAATGGCACTTAACAACAAAAATATAAGTAACTGCATCAAAATAACAACTACACCAGTAACAAATGGACCAAGGTGTTTCTTAATTGCAAGACTGAATAGAATAACACATAATTTTTATCCCCAAGTTAGTTTACAGATTTAATACAATTCCAGAACATACCCACTGATTGTTAATTCAAACCTCAAGAATTGCACTGGGACCTCACCTGAGGTGAATTTGTTGGAGGGCGGTATTAACAGAACCGTGTCAAAGAATCTGAGGTTTGGTTCTATTATAAGAGGATAGTGCATGGGAATGACTCCAGGCTTGGTTAAGCTTATAAGTTAACTTGGCCAGGTTAGGGTGTCCAGTTGTTTGGCAAACACTAGTCTAGATGTTGTTGTGAAAGAGCACTGTTGATATGATTAGCACTTACAGTCAGTTAACTTCGAGGAGACTGCCCCTGATAATGAGGATGGATCTAATCCAATCAGTTGAGGCCTTAAGAGCAAAAACTTAATTCCTAGAAGATGGAATTTTGCTTCAAGACTGTTGCATAGAAATTCTACACAGAGTTTCCAGCCCACTGACCTGCCCTGCAGATATTGGACTCAAGACTGCAACCTCAGCTCTTTTTTTGCCTGAGTTTCCAGCTTGCTGGTCTAACGTACAAACTTCAGATTTGCCAGGTCCCACAGTTGCCTGAGCCAATTTCTTTAAATACATATATACATCAACTCACTGCCATCGAGTGGATTCTGACTCATAGCAACCTTCTGTAGGCTTTCCAAGGCAGTAAATCTAAGAAATAGAAAGCTTCATTTTCTCTTGTTGAGTGGGCTGATGGGTTTACACTGAAGACCTTGTGGTTAGGAGTCCAGTACTTATCCTACAGCGCCACCAGGGATCCTTACCTACATAAATACATATGTTCCTACTACTGACTTTGTTTCCCTGGAAAACCCTTACTGATACAACTCAAAGATGACTCATCAGTAGTATAAAGTTCACTGATTCCAATCTCTCACTATAATTTCCCTATATAAAAAGTCCTGTTGTACTATGTGTGCTTTTGTGTTATTATTTAAGCATGGTATAGGAGAATGAGGATATGAAGGTATATGAAGAGATGAACAAATGAGCTGAAAAAGAAGAAAATGGTAAAAGAAGAGAAGGGTTAGGGGACTCAAGGACTGAGAGATCTTCCAGAATAATAATAAGTAAATAGAAAAGACATACTGAGAAGACAGGTTGCAGCATCGACCACAGAACATGGATGGCATCATTAGTACCACCATCAAATAAATTGAGTTTGGGTTCATCTCCATATTCCTGCTTTCTATTTGAGGTTCCTAGAAACCCCATTTCGATTCAAGTGCAAACACATCTTGTTCAATTTGATTTACTGAGAAATTTCAATCAAGTTTCTGAGCACAGCATAGTACTCAGACTGTCATTTCTTTATAAGAGACAGTGATGTACGAGCACAGCTGACTTGGGGTCTTTTGCATGCTGAGCTTCTCAGCTTCCCTGCCAGCACTAGAGCCCATCAATCTTGGCCCTTGGTTGGCACATTCAGCCTCTATTGATAGGTTGCTGAATACGGGTCTGGTCCTGGTCAAAAGATTACTTGAAAGCTTAAATGGATACTGAAATTATTCTATTTTTCATTGCTTGAATGATGCACTAAGTTATTATTCCTGAAGGGTATGGCCTGGCTTTTTATTACTATGCAGATAAGTGAAGGTTACTTCACTCTGCTGTCAAATAAAAAAGCTGTGTTATCTTTTGCACCAGTTCACATGACACTGGGATGAGGATATCACTGAATTGTTTGAAGCAAATTGAAGACTAAATGAGAATTTCTGCATCAATCAATTAGTATCTATTGTGCATCAGCTTGAGGCAACAAGGCCGGTTTAAAAACTCTATAGATGGATAGAGATATACTTGTGTATAGATATAAAGGTAAGTTAAAATGCAAATATATATATATATATAGAGAGAGAGAGAGAGAGAGAGAGAGAGAGGAGTCCTAGTGTGGCACTGTGGGTTAATGCGTCAGACTGCAAAGCTGTTTGAATTGCAAGCTCACGAGCAGCTCCTTGGAAACCCTATACAGGGTTGCTATGGATCCCAACTGATTCGACTGCACTATATATATATATATATATGTAGCGTAGTGGTTATGGATAGGGCTGTGAAACACAAGGTCAGCAGTTCGAAACTACCAGCT
>NW_006408553.1:4654413-4665146 GCF_000296735.1 Chrysochloris asiatica
ATATATATATGTATATATGTATATATATATATATATATACACACACACACACATATACACAAACTGTAGGGTAGGAATTCTGGTGCAGTGCTGTAGGATAAGCACTGCACTGCTAACTTCAAGGTTGGCAGTTCAGGAAACCCTATACAGGTTTGCTATTAGTCGGAACTGACTCCATGGCACTTAAGAACAGCAACTGAAGGATAAACGCTGGACTGCTAACCGAAAGGTCAGCAGTTCAAACCCACGAGTCAGTCTTCAGAAAACCCACACAGGATTGCTATGAGTTGGAATGGACTCAGCAGCATTTAATAATAACAATATATGCATACACACATACCTGCATTCAGACTGCTCAGATTGAGCATATTAGAGGATTTAAAAAGAGCATTTATATAAGAGAAGAGGTAAACTACTGTGTGAGGACAATGATTAATTTAGGGTTGTAGAGTAGGGAAGGTCGTTACTATAGGTTGCTTATAAACCTCACCTGATGTTCCACCAAACCCCACCAACACCTCTCTGACATCATAAAGTCTTCAATTCGCTCTTTCCCATCGGTTCCAGCCTGCTCCTTGTCTCCTGAGCTTGTCACACAGGCTGTTGTCCCTGCTCTTCCCTCTGTCTGATAAGCTTTCCCCTAGAAGTCCACCTAGCTGCCTCCTCACTTCCCTCGGACTTAAGCCACATTTCTCCCTTTGACAGAGGCCTTCCCTGGCAACTCCGTCTATATTCGCACCCTCTTCCTATCACCATTCTTAGTTCTTAGTTTCACTTTTATCCTTATCATTTATTACTATCCAACACACTATATGGAGTCCTGATGTGGTGCTATGGGTTAAGCACTGTACTACAAAGTCAGTTTGAACCATGAGGTCAGCAGTTCAAACTCACCAGCTGCTCTTAGAAGCCCTATATAGGGTCACAATGGGTTGGAACTGATTCGGCGACATTAACAACAACAACATATCAAATGGAACCTGGTGTGGTGCTGCAGGATAAACACTGGACTGCTAGCAGTTCAAACCCACAGGCTGCTCCAGAATTGTTATGCATTGGAACCAACTTGATGGCACTTAACAACATGCTATATGGTTGGCTTACTTATCCAGCTTCCTCTAGAAAGCAAGTGTTCTGCTCTGCACCTCCATCAGTTGGATGTCTCTCATAAGGTCTCACATGACAACATTCATCACTCTGGCCTTTTGTCTTGAAGACTTAGAGACAGCTAACTGTCAATGTATTCATTTACAGTGAGATAGAAAACCATCCCATTAAGGACCATCATCTAATGTATAGATGCTTTTCTCTGTAGCTGGACTTATGTGGGAAGCCAATTGGTAGAATCATTACAGGCCTCTTACACCCATCTCTACATTATAGTGTGGTGGTTATGAATCAGGCTGCTAACCTCAAGGTTGGCAGTTCGAAACTACCAGCTGTTCTATGGGAGAAAGATGAGGCTTTCTGCTCCCTTAAAGATTTGCAGCCTTGGAAACCCTGTGCAGGGTCACTATCGGTCGGAACCAACTCCATGGTACTTAACAACAACAACTGAAAACGTGGAGTCTCTGAATGACGTGAACAGTTAACATATTCAGTTGATAATCTAAAGGTTAGAGGCTCTAGTCCAACCAGAGACATGTTGGAAAAAAGGCCTGGCAATCTTCCTCCAAAGAATTAGTCATTGGAAACCCTGTGAAGCACAGTTCCACTACGACACACATGTGGTCATATTTGAAACAGTCTCTGTAGCAACTGGCTACTAAAGCGGAACCACACTCATCCCAGGTCATATCTCCTTCTTCCCTGGATGGTACGTGGAGGGAGTTACAATCACCCTTCTTTGTCCTATAGGTCCATCCCTTGTTCTCCTCTATGTCCCTGCCTTCTAGCTTTTAGCCAGTTGCCTGCGGAGGGAACCAGTGGGTCATTTGAAGCACGGGAGGGGGAAAAAAATGTCATGGCATTACCCAAAATTGCTCACTGCAAGGACAGTAATTATTCTGTTTTATAGCCACAGCCCTGGCCAGGGTCCAGTGACATTATCCTCCTCTTCATGCCTAAGGTTAGTGATAGCTCCCCACTGTGCACAGTCTACATGCTTCGCTATTTCTTGTTGCTTCTCTTAACCCTATCTATTGCTTTGTAAATTATCTTTTAGAAAAATTGCTGTACAAAGGACTCTAGGATTATCAAGGGAGAAGAGCACAAGTGGAATGTGAAACCTTATCCAGAGAAGCAGCAACACCATAAATGGAGGCAGAGGCGGGGACATGGAAAGAGGGAGCAGGCTTGCAAAATGTGCCTTTTGGTGGTTTAAATTATTATATATACCTGAGTGGTGTTTGTTTGTTGTTGTTGTTTAAAAAAAAAGCTAAAGTGAATAGAGAGAGACACTGTTAACTGATGGTGCATGGATGCAATTATAATCATTGTAATGAAATAAGGTGTATGATTTGTTGAATGTAAAACTGACTACCTGCCCTGTAAATTTTTACTCAATCCACAATAAAAACCTTACATTAAAAAAGAAAGAAAGAAAGAAAGGAGGGCTAGCAGTACTCAGAAGGAGCACCATGCAGACAAAACTACAGAAGAGCAGTGACATGCAACCAGAGGACCTCCCCAACTGGAAAGGACACTTCAGTGAGAGAGCCAGAGACATAAAGACCCACACCTCCTTTCTCCCCTCCCTCCAAATTCCTGCTGAGGCTCCCACTGGCCAAAGTGAACCAGGGGCCAGATGTCACAGAAACCAGATGAAGGACACCTAAGTCTGTCTTCTGGGGCACAGAGCATGGTGAAGAAGACTGGAGTCTCTCAGGCACACATCCTACCAGCAGAGCCACTAACCCATTGTAGGTAGCTTTTGCCAAACTTTACCTCTTGCATATAAATAAAGTTATATTACTGGTTTACAAAAAAGAAAAAAAAAGAAGAAGAAAATTGCTGTGAACATATAGATAATACAATACTTGCCAGATCAACATGTACAATTCAGTGGCACCATTCATTCCCTTATGTTGTCCAACCATCACCAGTCATCTCTTCATTAACCTCTCTTCCATTAACACCTTTAGTGGGCCATCTCTTTTCTCCCAAGAGCCTGATTCATGCAGACATCACTGTCAAGGTTTGGCTTGAGGATTCTCCATTGTCTATGTTTCAAAGGTTAATTAACTGACCAATCCTTCTCTCAATTAACTGGAGATTTTCTAGATCAACTGTGTCCAAAGAGCTTTCTGTGATGATAGACATATTCTCTGCCTGTCCAAGATGGTAGCCACTAGCCACACAGTGCTACTGAGCGCTTGAAATGTGGCTAGTGAGAGTGTAGAACTGAATTTTTAATGTTATTTACTTATAATTATTTTAAATTGCACAGCTACACAATTGTTGTTAAGTGTCATGAAGTCAGTTCTGATTCATAGTGACACTAGGGGTTTCTAAGGAGTGACTGATGGATTTGAACCACCAACCATATGGTTAGTAGTCCAGTCCTTATCCTACAGTGGCACAGGCTACCATATTGGACAGCACAGCTCTAGTCATTTAATCAGTAAAATACTGTTATTAAGTGCTGTTGAGTCGGTTCTGACTTATAGCGACCCTGTATAGGGTTTCCAAGGAGCAGCTGGTGGATTTGAACTACTGACAGTATGAACTGGTTTAAACAGTCCAGTGTTGATCCTACAGAGCCATACCAGGAGTCAAGTAGTGTTGACTTATAAATTAGTTCATTCTTTTTCCTTTACATGAAAGATCTATGTCTTGTCTCTTATGGGAGCAAAGTTCCTATTTTTGAAGTTCTTAGGGAGAAACTCATCATAGCCCTCAGGTGATGAAGTAGATATTATTTGTTGGAATTACAACAGGACTTAGAACAGTATTATCTCAGAGAGGTTAAACAGTTTGATAAAGTGGACTGTGTGAGAGGGGTTATAAGACTCTTAATCAAGGAAACCAAGTGGTTCCTGCACTTAGGAGAGTATAAATAACAATGTTACATAGTAAACTGTTTTATGGGGACCCTGTTTCTGCCCTGTTTCAGTGAAAGACATGGACTTAAAAAAAAAAAAAAAAAAAGGACTTACTCCCTTTTTCTAGATGGAAAAAAAAATCCAGCAAATAGATAATAATACTATCAAATGAGAAGTCTCAGGGAGGAGATGCAATTTACCGATTGGAAATTGGGGAGAGGAACTGGACATAACACTGTTGTTGTCAGATGCTGTTAAGTCAGTTCCAACTCATTGCAACTCCCATGCACAACAGAATAAAACACTTCCCAGTCCTGCACCATCCTCATAATTGTTGCCACAACTGAGCCCATTGCTGCTGCCACTGTGCCAATTAATCTTGTTTTGGGTCTTCCTCTTTTTTGCTGACCCTCCACTTTGTCAACCATGATGTTCTTCTCCAGGGAGCCCTAATAACATGTTTTAAGTATGAGAGACAAAGTCTCACCATCCTACCTTCTAAGGGGCATTCTGGTTGTATTTTTTCTAACACAGACTTGTTCTTCTGACAGTCAATATCACTTTCAATATTCTTCAACACACAACTCAAATGCATCAATTCTTCTATGGTCTTCCTTATTCATTGTCCAACTTTCCCTACATTGAAAACTGTATGGCTTGGGTCAGGCATATTTTAATCCTCAAACTGATATCTCTGCTCTTGAACACTTTAAAGAGGTCTTGTGCAGCAGATTTGCCGAATGGAATACGTTGTTTGATTTTTTGGCTGCTGCTTCAATGAGTGTTGCTTGTGGATTCAACCAAAATGAAATCTTTGACAACTTCAATCTTTTCTCTATCTATCATGATGTTATTTTCTGAACCAGTTGTGAGGATTTTTGTTTTATTTACATTGAATTGCAATCCATACTGTGGGCTGTGGTCTTTCTGGACATGTGTAGGGCAGCCTTTCTCCTCCTCTTTGGAGTCAGTTGCCTCCAAAGAGGAGGAGAAAGCAAGCTCTGTGGCTCCATCAGCAAATGACACAGAGCAAGCAGCCAGGTTAAGAGCCCGAACTGACCCAAGAGGTATAGATGTGTGTGTCTAGTCCTGGGGTGCAGCATCGTAAAGTTTTGTCAGGACTTCTGTGTAGCATTGTAGGATCAGCACTGGACTGCAACAAAAAAGGGCAGCAGTTCAAACCCACCAACTGCTCTTCAGAAACCCTGTATAGGTTCGCTGTGAGTCAAAATTGACTTCATGGCACTTAACAAGCATTGATTACACCGTGGCAACAACAATGGTCTCAAATATAACAATTGTGAAGATAGCGCAGAACCAGGCAAGTGTTCTGCTCTGTCAGAACTGACTTGACAGCCCCTAACAATAATAACAACAGCATTGATTACGGTGTCCTTGCAGTAATAAAGATGATTAGGTCTTCTATCTGCCTTACTCTTTAGCTGTGTTTCTTAATTAATTAAAAACTTAGAGTGGCATTATTTATTGGTACTCTTCAAATATTCCAATTTAAGGGTTTGGTAATTCCTTAGCGATGATGACAATGCTATCTAATATAGCAAGGAGAACTAGCTCAGGAATAATAGAATCCCTAAGAGATCTCTGTGTATACTATAAAGTGGATACAGAAAACGTAGTAACAAAAAGTCAAACCAACAAAGCAAGCCAAGACTTGTCATCATCCTGTGTCTGATTTTAACATTGTTTTGATTGTTACTGTATTGATTAGGTTGGTAAGCTCCATGAGGGCAGGCATTTTTTTATTCATTGCTGTCTTTATCGCTTAAGAGTTTCGCCTGCCCATAGTGATTAATCAATAAATATTTTCTAGACGAAACACAATTTCCAGTGGTAGAATTATCGAGCTCTTTCACAGGTAAACACACAAAGGACAAGGGAGCTAGGTTACCCCAGGTGACACTGCTCATTGGTGGCAGAACCCAGGCTCTTGACTCCCCACTCCAGTACTGTGTGCATGACAATATGCTATCTCCCTCTACTCCAGGCTGCCTCCAAACCCTACATCCTGGACCAATTATCCAACTTTAATCTACATTATTTTACTACTCTAATCTCTGACACTCATTTTTTGGACTAGCCAAACAAAGCAGTTGCTCTCCACAAAACAATGCTTGTTCACTCTTGTCTCTGGGCCTTTGCATATGATATTCCCACTGGCTGGGATAGGTAGCTTCTCACTAAATTAGGTCCCTTTAAAATTCCATTCAAACCTTTTTTCCTCCTTGAACCCCTTCTGATCAGTCTTATTCAGTTTTAGTTAAACTGTTGAAGCATTTATTTTACCTATTCATGCAAATATTCTTAAGAACTACAGTATTTAAGTAGAACTTTAGGTGGAATTTGAAGATATTGGCACAGTCTCGTCTATTTGCCTTTCTCTAGAAATTACCCCCATTCCTCTACCCCCTTTCCCACCCAAGACAGAGTGGGTTTCAACAGCTATGTTTGTACTCTGAGATTCTATTTACCTGGTCATAGATGATTAACCCAGGTATGGAGAGCTGACCCAATCTTGGCTAATCAGATGTCTCTCCCAGAGACTGAAAATTTTGAGTTGAGAGGTATAGAACCTGGGGATCAGGGAGGAGTCCTTGGAGCTGAATATTGCTTCTGATAACTTTTTAAAGTGTAAATCCACAAAGTTAGTTGCTAAGTTTCT
The DNA here is from genome assembly GCF_000296735.1 of Chrysochloris asiatica. Lineage (NCBI taxonomy): Eukaryota > Metazoa > Chordata > Mammalia > Afrosoricida > Chrysochloridae > Chrysochloris > Chrysochloris asiatica. Next base: position 4,661,077 of record NW_006408553.1, read on the forward strand.
TGGAGTTTTCCCAGTCTCTTTGCTTCTGAGGCCTGGTTTTTCCACCCTTCTTTGGACTTTATATATCCTGGCATACAGCTCTGGTAGCGTAATGGTTACAAATCAGGCTGTGAACCGGAAGGTTAGCAGTTTGAAACTACCAGCTGCTCCGTGGGAGAAAGAGGAGACTTTCTGCTCCCGTAAAGATTTACAGCCCCAGAAACCCTGTTCAGGGTCGTTGTAGGTCGGAACCGACTCGATGGCACTTAATAATAACAACAACAAAAACTTCTGATACATTCATGTTTTTACACTAGCCAGCTAGAGTTTATTTCTATGCATTGCTGTCAAACGAAGGCATAATTTAATGTTCTCATCTTAAAGATAAAAAAGCTGAGGTCTGGAGTAGTCTTGCTCAAAATAACTTTCTTTAGGCCAGTTTGATAGTACTGTTCTTTCTCATCCATTAGATAGTCATTTGTCTCTTTTCAGTAACCCTTCCTATCCACAGTCCATACTCTTTCCTGACCATAAGCCTGCTGGGTACACTGGCACACATGTGAAAGTGCTCCACCTGTAACCAAGGCAGGATTCCCCTTGCATGGTGTGTGCCATGTCTCCCATTTCCTTGAATGATCACCTGCGTGATCCTGCTTGCAGGCAGGAGTTTTTAAAACACTCATTTCTTTCCTTCCTACCTTGTTCTTCTCGTAGTCACTCATCAAAGTCATTTGCTCACTAGTTTCCAAGTTTAGGTCAAGTTAGGTGTTATAGTTTGTTGCATTGTAGTGGCTTGTATGTTGCTGTGATCTGGAAGCTATGCACCAGTATTTTGAATACCGAAAGAGTCACCCACGGTGGACAAGTTTTAGCTGAGTTTATAGACTAAGACAGACTTGGAAGAAGGAGAGGAGGACTCCTTCTGAGATTTTAGCCACTGAAAACATTACGAATAACAGTGAAACACTTTCAGATAGTATCAGAATATGAAAAAATTGAAACATGATGAAAAGCACTAGAATATTGTCAGATACCATGCGGGAAGATCAGCCCCCCAGTTTGGAAGGTACTCAAAATACGACTGGATAAGGGCTTCCTCCTCAAAGTAGAGTTGACTATGATGATGCAAATGGAATAAAAAATTTCAGGACCTTCATTTGCAGATGGGGCACAACTCACAATGAGTAGAAACAGCTGCAAACATTCATTAATAATTGGAACATCGAATGGATGAAGTATGAATCTAGGAAAACTGGAAGTTGTGAAAATGAAATGGAATATGTAAACATAGATAGCCTAGGCATTAGTGAGCTGAAATGGACTGGTATTGGCCATTTTGAATTTGGACAGTCACATGGTCTACTATGTCGGAAATGACAAATCGAAGAGGAAGGACATCACATTCATCATCAAAAAGAACATTTCAAAATCTATCTTGATGTATAATGCTGTCTCTGATAGGATAATATCCAAAGACTGCAGGATAAGCACTGGACCATAAGGTCAGTTGAATCACAAGGTTGGTTGTTAAAACTCACCAGCTATTCCTCAGAAACTTTATACAGGGTCACTATGAGTGGAAATCAACTTAACAGTACTTTACAACAACAATAACAAGGAAGGCCAGTTAATACCACTATTATTCAAATTGATGTATCAACCATAAAACCCAATATTGATGAAATTGAAGAATTCTACCAACTTCTTCAGTCTGAAATTGATCAAACATGCAATCAAGATGTATTGACAATTACAGGTGATTGGAATACAAAAGAGGAAATAGAGAGAAAGGGCTAGTAGTTGGAAAATACGGCCTTGTGGGTAGAAATGATGCTGGAGATCGCATACTTGTTCATTGCAGATATCTTTTTAAACAACATAAAAAAGCATTATGCAAAAAAAAAAAAAAAAAAAGCATTATGCACATGGATTTCACCAGATGGAATACACAGAAATCTAACTGACTATATCTGTGGGAAGAGACAGAGGAAAAGTTCCACATCATCAACCAAAACAAGGACTGTGGAACAGACCATCAATTGCTCATTTGCAAATTCAAGTTGAAGCTGAAAAAAATGATACCAAAATTTTACCTTAAACATATACCATCTAAATTTAGAGATGCATTTGAAACTGATACATTCAAAATTAATGAAAAACCAGAATAGTTGTGGGATGACATCAAGAAAATCATATAAGAAGAAAGCAAACGGTCATTAGGAAGACAAGGAAGAGAAAATAGACCAAAATGGATGTCCTAAGAGACTCTGAAACTTGTTCTTCAGTATGGAGATGTTAAAACAAATGGAACAAATGAGGAGGTAAGAGAGCTGAACAGAAAATTTCAGATGTGCAGCTGAAGAACACAAAGTCAAATGTTATAATGAAATGTGCGAAGACTTGGAGTTAGAAAACCAAAAGGGAAGAATACGCTCAATATTTCTCAAGCTGAAAGAACTGAGGAAAAAAAAATTCAAGCCTTAACTTGCAATATTGAAAGATTCTTTAGACAAAGTACTGAATGATGCTGAAAGCACCAAAAGAAGATGGAAGGAGTACTCAGAGTCATTGTACGAAAAATAAATGGTAGATTTCAATCATTTCTAGAGGTAGCATATGATCAAGAGCCAATGGTACTAAAGGAAGAAGTCCAATGTGCACCGAGAAACATTGGCAAGGAACAAGGCCCCAGAAACTGATGGAATACATGTTGAAATCTTTCAACAAACTGAGGTAGCACTGGAGGCACTCACTTCATCGATGCCATGAAATTTGGAAGGCAGCTACCTGGTCAAATGATTGGAAGAGATCATATTTGTGCTCATTCCAAAGAGAAGTGACCCAGTGAAATGTGGAAATCATTGGAAAACATCATTAACATCACATGCAAGTAAAATTTTACTAATGATAGTTCAAAAATGACTGCAATAGTACATTGACAGGGAGCTGCCAGACATTGATGCCATATTCAAATGAGGATATGGAATGAGGGGTATCATTGTAGACATCAGATGGATCATGGCTAAAAGTATATCAAAAATATCTGAGCTTTATTGACTATGCAAAGGCTTTCAACTGTGTGGATCATGGCAATCTACGGACAATATTGTAGAGAATGAGTATTTCAGAACACTTAATTGTGCTCACAAGGAACCTGTACATAGATAAAGAGGCCGTTCGAACAAAACAAGGGGACACTGAATGGTTTAAAAACAGGAAAAGTGTGGGCAAGGGTTATATTCTATCCAATACTTATTCAATCTGTACATTGGGCAAATAATCTTGTAACTGGAATATATGAAGAAGGCATTAGGATTGGAAGAAGACTCATTAACACCTGCAATATGCAGATGATAAAACCTTGCTTGCTGAAAGAGAAGAGGACTTAAAATACTTATGATGAAGATCAAAGATCACAGCCTTCAGTATGGGTTGCATCACAATGTAAAGAAAAATAAATTCTCACCACTGGATCACTAAATAGCACCAGGATAAATGAAAAAAAAAGATTGAAGTTGTCAAGAACTTCATTTTGCTTGGGTCCACTATCAGCACTCTTGGAAGTAGCAGTCAAGAAATCAAACTATGTATCACATCAGGCAAATTTGCTGCACAAAACCTCTTTAAAGTGTTCAAGAGCAAAGATGTCAGTCTGAGGACTACAGTGCACCTGATCTAAGCCATGGTATTTCCAATAACCTTATGTGAAAGCTGGACAATGAATGAGGAAGACCATTGGAGAACTGGTGCATTTGACATATTGTGTTGGAGAAGAATATTAAAGGTATCATGGACTTCCAGAGCAAACAAATCTGTGTTGGAATAAGTACAAACAGACTACTCCTTTGAAGTCAATAATACCAGACTTTGTCTCTCATATTTCAGATATATTATCTATCAGGAAGGACCAGTCCCTGGTAGCCATAATGCTTGGTAAAGTGGAAGGACCGCGAAAAAGAGGGAGACTTCCAATGAGATGGACTGACACAGTGAGAGCAGCAATGGGCTCAAGTGCTGCAGAAATTGTGAGGATGGCACAGGATCAGACATTCTTTTATTTTGTTGTACATAGGGAACTGACATGTATATAG
>NW_006408553.1:4665725-4684422 GCF_000296735.1 Chrysochloris asiatica
TTCAAAAATGAAAACCCAGGTTCTGGGTTTTCTAACAATAAAAACTGATAGACCTGAGGCTTTGGGTTTCAATATTTCAATTTTTATTGGCAGTTCTGCCTCTTTGGGACTGTGAATAAGGAACTGAGTGGTGGGTATACAGGCCGCTCTAAATACCACTTTGAAAGCTTCCAACTCCACCAAAATCAACAAATGAGGCTGCAACTCTGATTAGAATAGAAACTTCCCTCTTGGCAAAAATCAATAAACAGATGTGGTTGTTATTGTTAAGTGCTGCCTAATCAGTTCTGACTTAGAGTGACTGCGTAGAGGGTTTTGAGGAGTGGCTGGTGGGTTTGAACGACCAACTTTGTGTCTAGCAGTCCAGTGTTTCTCCTACAGTGCCACACTGGGACTCCAAATAGACAGATAAAGATAAATTTAAAACCCTGACTGTTTGAAATTTGACTGTGAGGAAAGCTATTGTATTATTTTATGGAATTTAATGTATTTCAGAAATTCATGTTATTCTTTGATTTTTAAAAATATGCTTTTAAAAATGATTATTCCATTATACTCATAAACATCGCCACTTAACTGTAAATTTAATGAGATAAAAAATGAAAACCACATTTTCATGAGGAGCAAGGGAGAATTTTTTGTGTCAAAATAAATTCTGAACTTGTTTCATATTTAAAACACCATTTTTTGTACCTAGTGATAATTTAAGAAGCCCTGGTGGGTTCTTAACCTGCAGTGATTAAGAGCTCAGCTGCTAATCAAAAGCTCAGGCAGTGGTTAAAACCCATCTGCTATCCCACAGGAAAAAGATACGGCAATGTGCTTGTATGAAGATTGATAGCCTAGGAAACCCTATGGAACAGTTCTGCGCAGCCCTATAGGGCGGCTCTGAGTCAGAATTAACTTGAAGGCAATGGATTTGGTTTGGGGGTTTTAGTGATCATTTAGTACCTATATATTTTCTACTCTATTTAGCAATGACATTTATTAGGTGTTGCACTTACTGTGTGCCCTGCTGCCTTGATACATCCTGCCCTTGAAGAGTATACAATTTAAATGAAGAGACAAGATTTACACACGTGAAACAATCAAACAACACCTTCAAACAGGAAGAGTTACATTCCAAGGAGGTCAACAAGCGGAAGATGATTATATAAATATACTTACTCTTTTCAGTGAATGGTTTCCCTCTCAGAAGCATTATCCTTATTGACTATTCATCAGTCCAAATGATGTAGCACACTTAATGAAACTAAGACATTATGCAATGACTCTAAAACTGACTGACTTCATTAATTACGTCTTTAAACTGACTCACGTCATTAATTACATCTTTAAGCATTTCAGTCAAAGAAGAATAATTTCAAGCTGCATTCCATAACCACTTAAAGAACACCATTATTCAAGGAAGTTAGAAAAGTACAGAGACACTTTAAAAAACAATTTCCCTGTGTGATGGCAGTTGAAAAGCCAGTTAGACAACTTCACTTACTGACAAGCAGGATGGCTTGGAAGGCTTATGGTCTAGCCCAATGCTCAAACTCTGAGTGACCCATGGACATGCTTGCTGATTCATGACGGGGAGGCTGGCAGTGCTGAGAAGGATCAGAGGAGGAGCCCTGGTGGTATAGTGAGCTACGTGTTGGGCTGCTAACCACAAGGTCAGCAGTTCAAATCTACCAGCCACTCCACAGGAGAAAGATGAGGCTTTCTGCTCCTGTAAAGATTTATATAGCCATGGAAACCTATAGGGTCACTATGAGTCAGACTGACTTGAAGGCAAACAAAAGCAACATGGATGCTGAGGATACCTGAAGGACGGCAACCTGATTAACACAAATGCAAGAGAAATGTGTAATGCGACAAAGAAGAGTCCCAGAGATGATGACGTGGAGCGATGGAGCAGCTGGAGACTTTAGATCCAGAGAGGGAGAGTGACTGTGTGCTGAAGACTTGGGGTACAGGGGAAGTTTTGCATGGAGGGGATTGTAACCGTGGCAATGAGGGACAATATATGATAGAATGAATGTAAAACTAATGTTCTCCCATGTAAACTATCACATAATTCACAATAAAACATTTAAAAAAAAAAAGAAGAGTCCAGTGTATTTTCCGCTCCAGGACACAGACTGTATAATGGCTAAGGAAGGAAACTTGAGAATCACACTGTCTGGATTGTGCCTCAACACCACTACTTTCTAACTGTATAATCTTGGACAAGTAACTTCTCTACCGCAGTGTCCTCATCTGTAACATGAAGATAACAAAAGGTTTACTATGATGGTTAAATGAATTAGAACATATAAGACTCTTTGGTGCCTGGCTCAGAAAATGCTCAGTCAGTGCAAAGAAGCTCTTTTAATTGTTTCTTAAGGGGTGCAACAATCCACAGAGGGCAATGATCTCTGGGCTCTTTTCTTCAGGACTACCTCCAGTTGTATAAAGAAAGGGTGAAGAATGACAAAATCCATGTGCATATGTTCTTCATTGATTTTCTATGTCATTTAGCCTATAAATGTACATTTTATGTCATCTAGAAGCAGACAAGTTTCAAGGTAAATAACCTGCAAAATGAAAGTAATGAGCTGTGGTTATTTGTTCTACGTTTCTACTATCAATGTATACAGTAGACAGAGAACAAAAACAAGGCGAAGCAAAGAGAAAAGAAGAGGACATAGGCTCTCAAGAATATAAGGAAAGCTAACTACTTGGAGTATTTAACTTAATCCTGTGAAAATTCTGTGGCCACATGACTCTTCAGGAATCTACTTCAGGGAGAGCAGAGTGTGACCAGAACATTTAAAGTTTGAGGGAATACCCCCTCCCACCCACCCAAAAACGATCCTGGTAGAAATCTTTTGGAGACTAATTTGGAGATTGTTCCTTTGTCCCACTGGACTATTATCTGGAGGCAGTGCCTTGCCTATCTTGATTTCTTACTTATCCCCAACCTAGCACTGTGCTTACAACATAGTCACACTCCATACCTATGTTTCAACTGCTGGATTAGATCCTACAAACTCTGAATTGAGAATAAGTCTAAGAATTCAGTACCACATGGGTGCCTATGCATTGGTACCATTCTTTTCTTTTTTTTTTTTTTTTTGGTACCATTTATTTTTAATGTGCTGGGAAGGCTATGCTGGTGTCTGAATAGCATCAAGTTTCTAGATTCATGCCTTGTACTTTTTCAGATTCTCAGCAATCCTCACTGTACAATGGGAACTGGGTCTGGCATCTTTTCTTTTTTTCACCTTGGGGAGACAGCAGAATAGTTTTGAAATTCATCTAAGTGAATCATCCCGAGAAACATCAGTAGGACCTTTGATATCTCTCAGAGCCTTGCTTTTAGTGAGTCTTCAGTCGACTGCCACTTCCAATAAATTTATTTGACACACTAAAAGTAGATATAACTGGCCTGCCTTTGGGCTTCAGATTGAGCTGCATGAATGGAAGAAAAATGCTAAATGAATGTAGGGTTGTACCTCTAGTCCTACTGGCACAACCAGAATTTCTAGTCTGGAATCATTCTGCACTAAAATCTCAAATCATCAGGTGCCAGATTTGTGAGTGCAAAAAGAGACAGGTTAACAGCCGGATAAATCTTGTGATGGACTGGAAGAACCAGACTGGTGACATTTTCAAAACCTTCCCCATTTATCCTTCATTATTAATGTGTATCAAATAGTTGTTGGAATGGTTGACAGTTCAGTGCTTATGTATACCTTTCATTGCTTTGATCCAGATTCATTCAAGCTAATTTGTTGCCTGCCTCTTAAGCTACATTGTACTACAGACATTTAGAGCCAGAAAGGATTTTCAGAGTCTTTCTCCAAGTCTCTCATTATGTGGATGAGGACTCTGAGAATAGAGAGAGGGTTTGACTTAGCCATGGTCTCCTGTTAGCTGTGTTAAGAGTCAGAGAAGCCTGCGGGTATCCCTAGCTGTTTCCTTTTCATTAATCAGTTGTTCATTACTTTGCTCAAAACTCTTTCAACTAAGAGTCATCTTTACAAAAGAATACAATCTAGCAAAGGTGTTTTCATTCATGACGGACTAATTTTTCCTACTTCTAAAAGCAGAGCTCAAAAGGGTTTGCTGTTGCTGTTGTTGTTTGTCCTCTGATAAAGTTAGTTTCTTGTTAAAGAACACAAGCAAACCACATGCAAGAAAACAGAAGCTAGTTCCAGTGCTAGCTACTGCCATAGTTTGATTCACTGGGAGAAAAAGAAGAGGTTCTCTAACTGGGCACGAGCAGTGTTGCAGCTCAAAGTATACTGGGCAGGGTGTAACACATGCTGACATTGTAAGAAGGAGAAGAACGTGGCATCAGGCCAACAGCTGGCATGTTTCCAGGCAGGAGGAAAACTTCCATTCTATTAGGGTTTCAGATGAGTTTCAGAAAACAGTATGAACCAAAGTGAATATCATCCTACAGCTGCTGTAGAAAGACAATCTAAAGTCCCAATGCTTTATGGGACTAATGGAGTACTTGTGGTATTGTTAGGTGCCACTGGGTCAGATCCAACACATAGTAAATTGTTCCTTGGTTCTACACCATCCTCACAATAGCAGGTATAATTGAGCCCATTGTTGCAGCCACTGTTTTGATTCAGTTAATCATGAGCTTCACAGTTCATATCAGTTCTTTCAAATTCCCTTAGTAAAAGCCAGTATGAGCTTGCAACTCAAACCTAACATTTATGCTTAAGTATTTTATACTACTACACTGCAACAAAATTTGTCACTTTCATTAGTCAACAATCTGCAGAGGGGGGCAGTTTATTTACTAAGGATTTTTACCTGTTGACATTTTCTTAAGAGAATCGACATCAACAAATCAGAGGAATTTTTCCATGGGACCACACCAATAAGGATGATTAATGAAAATAAACAATTCAACATATGTCTTAATTAAAATAAGGGAAAGAATCACTTTCTAAAATTTCTCTTTCCAGCTACCTGGCCACTTCAAGAATCCATCAACATTTTGCCTAGAATCTTCACCATTCCATTTTCACAGAGAAGGATGTGATACTTCAATCCCTGGTGGTGGACTGGCATTGTGGGAATTTGTGTAGTAACCATTAGCTCTGGCTAGTTAAGTGCTCTCCAGAGGGTTTCAAAAGAGCCTCCAACTAGAAGTTAGACTATTTAAGGATTGAACATGTCAATTAAAGAAACTGTAAACATTGAAACATTAAACCATTGTTATTGTCTCTAATAAAAACTGCTTTCCATTTGGGGTGTCTAAAAAAAACATATTTGACCCAACATACTATATACCACTCCCAGCTGTAATGATTCATCTAACTTGAAGTTTGACAACATATTTTCAATTCTCATCAGGTCCATTTTGAGCTCAAAGATTATAACACGTTGGGTATTTTTCTTTATGTTGGCATAGACTTCCTTCTTATTTTGCCTTCCAGGCTTGGGCCTGGATCTGATTATCTGACGGGCCCATAGTTAGTGCCAGAGTTGCTTCTTAATTTTAGACAATGGGTCGTCTTTACTCTGCCACGATTCTGATAGTGATGATAACACAGTACATACAGTTTTTAAAGTGCTAATAGAAATTATTTTGTGACCTTGTAAGTATTAACCATAAGGTTATTCTGTGGCAGAGCCCAATATTAATGTTTTCAGGGGATGCTGAGGGGGTTAGCATCTTAGTACCACAACCTAACTCCAGGGTTGGAAAAGGTAATCTGTTATTTCACTTGTTAGTCAGATAGTGTTGTTGTTGTTGTTGTTAAGTGCCTTTGAGTTGGTTCTGACCACAGAGACCCTGCATAAGGTTTCTGAGAAGCAGCTGGTGAGTTTGAACCACTTATCTTGCAGTTCAAACTGACTATGCAGTCCAGTGTTTATGCCACACCAGGATCGACTAAATGCTTAGCACTTTATCATGTTCTGAAGTTAGCAGGAGTTGGAATTAACTCAATGGCATTTTCCCCCATTGAAGCTTACAATAAGAAATGAGACAAATTTTGTAATTAAGAAATGTTTTCAATCAAATAACGTATGCTTTGTTATATGCCATCGAATGGGTTCTGACTTATAGTGACCCCATATGATAGAGTAGAACTGCCCCATTGGGACTTGTCTATAATCTTTATGGAGGAGCCCTGGTGGCACAATGGTTAAGTGCTTTGTGGGTAACTGAAAGTTCAGCAGTTAAAATCCACCATCTGCTCTGTGGGAGAAAAAACATGGTGGTCTGTTCCCATAAAGGTTTCAGCCTAACCCTATGGGAAGTTCTACTCTATCCTATAATGTTACTATGAGTCAGAATTGACTTAACTTGACAGCACACAACAACAACAATCCCTATGGGAACAGAATACCTCCCAGGGAGGTCAGTTTTAGTCCTGTGTAGTGTCTGGTAGGTTTGAACCCCCAACCTTTCATTTAGCAGTTGAACACTTAATCATTGTGCCACTAGGGTTCCTTAATAAGGGATGTTGTTGCTGTTAAGTGCTAGTGAGTCTGTTCTGACTCATAGCATCCCTGTATAAGGTTTTCAAGGAGTGGTTGGTGGGTTTGAACTGCTTATCTTGTGGTTAGCAATTCAGTGCTTATCCTACAGCACCACACCTGGATTCCATGTGTCTATGTGCTCTTGCTATTGTTAAGTGCTGTGGTGTGACACTGTAGGGTAAGCACTGGACCAAAAGGTTGATTTGAACCACAAGGTCAGCAGTTCAAACTCACCAATTGCTCTTCAGAAAACCTATACAGGGTTGTTATGAGTCAGAACCAACTTGATAGCACATAATAGCAACAGCAACATATAACATAAACAGCCATGACAAAAGAAAAAGGACGTATCAGAAAGGCAAGGCAGACTAGGAGAATGGAGTATTCATAGATACTATAGGCACTCTGCAGTCCTGGTGTGGTGCTGTGGGTTAATGCACCAGACGGCAAAGCTGTTTGAACTGCAAGGTCGGTGGTTCAAGCTCACCAGCTGCTCCTTGGAAACCCTATACAGGGTAGCTATAGGTCGGAATCGACTTGATGGCACCTAACAACAACATAGGAGCTCTGGTAGCATAGTGTTTACGAGTCGGGCTGCCAACCTCAAGGTCAGCAGTTCGAAACTACCAGCGGTTCCATGGGAGAAAGATGAAGTGTTCTGCTCCCAGAAAGATTTACAGCCTCAGAAACCCTGTGCAGGGTCACCATGAGTCAGAACTGACTCCACGGTAGTTAACAACAACAACAACAACAACAAAACAACAATAGGAGCTCTGGTAGCATAGTGGTGATGAGTCAGGTTGCTACACCCAAGATCAGCAGTTCGAAACTACCAGCTGTTTGGGAGAAAGATGAGGCTTTCTGCTCCTGTAAAGGTTTACAGCCTCGGAAACCCTATGTAGGGTCATTGTGAGTTGGAATCGACTCTGCACACCACCACCACCACATCAGTATTAAGGAAGGAACTCTGGTAGTGCACTGGATAAATGAGCTGTTCTAATCTACCAGCCATTCCATGGGAGGAGGATGAGGCTTTCTGCTCCAGTGAAGATTTACAGCCTCAGAAACCCTATTCAAGGTTGCTATGAGTTGTAACTGACTCCACAACACATAACCACAACCACCACCAACAATGGAGTAATGAGTTTCAAGAAGGAGGAAATATCTCTAGAGTCAAATGCATCAAATGCACATGTGAGCTAGGAATTCATCCATGTTCAGAATTGACAGTAATTTGTTTACTATATTAAAAACCATTTCCATGGGACATTGTGGGAGAGGGGAGTGAATTGAGTATTGAGTCTAGGATCAGAGCCTGATAGCAATAGGTGGGGGTAAACAGAAGGAAAAGGAAATACTTACCTCAACTTATTATTTCAAGAATTTAAATTGAGGAGAAGAGAACACAACATTGAAGGAGTCTAGAGAGAGATTTTGAGGATAGGAGAGGCTGGAGTATATTCATAGACTGAGAACAGTCGAAATAGAAAGATATTCTAATATAGGGAAGAAGAGAAGATATGATGGATCAGGCCATGGAGGAAGCAGGAAAGTGTGGAGTTAAGTGTTGAAATGGAGAACACACTTTTCAAAAGGAGAAGAAGTCACTATGATTGCAGAAAAGGAAGTAGGGATGAATGTTAATGTACATAAATTTTTAGGTAAGAGGATTGTTGTTGTTGTTAAGTGCCATCGAGTCGGTTCCAACCCATAGCGACCCTGTACAGGGTTTCCGAGGGTGTAAATCTTTACGGGAGTAGAAAGCCTCATCTTTCTCCCGCAGAGCGGCTGGTAGTTTCAAACCGCTGATCTTAAGGTTTGCAGCCCGATTCGTAACCACTACGCTAGGTAAGAGGATTAGAAGTTGAAAACAGTTGTTGTTAAGTGCTGTTGAGCCTGTTCCGACCCATAGCGACCCTGTATAGGGTTTCTGAGGAGCGATTGGTAAGCTTGAACCACCGACCTTGCAGTTCAAATGACTTTGCAGTCTGAGGCATTAGCCCACAGCACCATACCAGGACTCCAAAAACAGTTGTAGGAAGTATTTATCATGTTTATAACTGCCAAACACCCTTTAAAAAAATGTTTAGAGAGTTTTGCACATTGTGAATTCTACCTTTCCATGGTAGAAACCAGAACGCAATCTCCTGCCTCCTTTACTGAATAAGCTGTAGACATGTGATCCAGCTTCCACCAACCAGATGCTTCTACATGAGATCTTGACTTGGAAGAAGTAAAGTGAGGATGTAGGCACATTTTGCTATTGAAGTGGCATCACGTTGATCTCTTCAGAGGCAACAGAGACAAGATTTTGAATTTCTAGTTCTGAGTATTATGGTGCAAGCTAGGGCTTGGGTTCAGGCAGCGTTGTCTATTACAGTAGTCCTCATGACATGTTGGACTGGGTTGTTTCCAAGCTGCCTCTCTGTTCCTCCTGGAGGTTCTCTGAGTTACAAAATATCCTTTAACTGTGCTATTCAATGAGTAGTTGCTTGTCACACAGAACCCTGACAGATACTGCAATAGCCTGAAAGCATCAATTACATCAATTGTGAAGGCAAAGTCACGCCTGAAATTAAGGGGCAAAGGGCTTGAAGAGAGTGATTATAGCTTAGAGTTCTTGATGAGAACACTGAGAGGAAAAGCTGACCCAAGACTAGCAGAATTATTGGAAAATCTCAGCATCCAGCTAAAGTGAAAGCCATTCATTTTCAGTACACCTTATCATCATGATTGTGTGGTTTTCTTTCTCCAGCAAGGGATTAAGGGACTTGAAAGTGGTGATAAGAAATAAAAAAGGAGATCTAGCTCTGGTAGCGTAGTGGTTACGAATTGGGCTGTGAACCGCAAGGTCAGCAGTTTGAAACTACCAGCTGTTCCACGGTAGAAAGATGAGGCTTTCTGCTCCCGTAAAGATTTATAGCCTCGGAAACCCTGTACAGGGTCGCTATGAGTTGGAACCGACTTCACGGCACATAACAACAACAACATCCTAGGCCACAAGGTGCTAATAAGTCAATACAACTGAAAAATAAAAAGGTCATAAGGTGGCTGATAAATCAGTAAAACTGGAAGAATCAAGGGATTTACATTTCTTTGAGCTATGAGAGTGTGAGTGAGTAGCTGGTAGAATAGGAGGTTATGTCCAGAAATTAGAATGGTCAAATATTAGATTCTAGAGGTGGAGAAGATATAGGTCATGGCAAGATTCAGGGGAGTTAGAAAAGGTTCTGCAATTAAAGAGGCCCAGGAATGTACAAGCTGTCTTGTAGGATGGGTCATCCATTTACATAGATTGAGAAATTTCTTAGAATGATGACAGGAATTGGAGTAGAGATGAAGATTTTGTATCATCTCCAAGACTCTTTATGAATAAGAATCAGTGCTTGGGAGCTGGTTAGATGACAGTGGTGGAAAGAACTGAATGGTATAGCCCAACGATCTGAAACACAACATGACATGAGCTTTAATATAAGAGTTGAAGAGTAATAGAATAGAATCAGCAGTGAGGGAGGGTGAAAAGATTTAGGAAGGAATGCAGTAACATAATGAGGAAATAAGCCAGGAAAGGGTGAGGGTGGTGGCGGTAACTTTCCAGTTGTCCTTTATTTGGTTAAGTGATGGTTACTAGGAGAGATGACAGATGTGGTTAGCAATAACTAGTCTCAAATTTCAAATGTCCTTACTTTTCCAAGGTATTTCTAGTGCCAGAACTAAGTAAGTCACGCCTGAGATGACATGAAACTCCTTCAGATATTTGAAGATGCTCCCATACACTAAAAAATATTCTTTTATTCAATAGGAGCACAGTGGTTCTGTAGGATAAGCACTGGACTTCGGACCACAAGGTCAGTAGTTTGAGACCACCAGCTGTTCCTCAAGAAAAAGATGAGGATTTCTGATTCCACAAAGACATATAGCCTTGGAAACTCTATACCAGGTCACTACGAGTCAGAACTGACTTGATGGCACTTAACAACGACAACAAAACATTCTCAGTATCTTTATGTCTCCCTTAACTTATTAATTCTCCCCTGGCAAGTCTGCACTTGGCTCTGATTAATAGCATCTAAAAATGTGCCCCACAAAATAAAACACTATTCTCACATTCTGCGCTCAGGAGAACATGGTGAGTTTCTTTCCTGTAGCCAAAGCTAGGAAACACTGAACCACTACTCTCTGGGTTCTCCTCCTTCCTCTCTCCATTCCCTTCAAATGACTCGTGTTTCAACAACAACAACAAAAATAGCTTATTGATGACAAGGAGGATGAGAACAATATCGATAATGATGATGATACTCAAAGCAAACTGGCCTCAGGAGCCATCATGAGGTAGGTGACAAGTAAGCAGATGTTTTTTAACCAGCGCCTTTACATATAACCAAGGATATGTGACTTATTCAGAGAGCAGCTATCCACGTGCCAAAGTCACTTCCTGGTTTAAATCAAGGAGTACAATCTGAGAATGCTAGTGTGGATTCCAGAAATGCATAACTCATTCCCACATAATGACTTATATACTGGGAGATTCTGACTCAGACAAAACGCATAGCAGAAAAAAGAACTCAACGTCCTGCTCCTATTCAGCATGATATTGTTTATTCAATTATACCCCTAGGAATAACCAAATAAATAATACACTTAGGGTTAATGAAAAGTAAACTCTACCGAAATGCACTTTGAATTCACTTATAGTTCTAAATCGAGGTTTATTTGATGTAGACCTATCATCACCTCTCTTCTGAAAATCAGACCAAGTTGCCATCCAGCATACATCGTCTCATAGTCAGAATGCCAGCTAAAACTATGCAAAGGGAAGTTAATCATAAACAGGAGGGCACATAGTTTGGGGAATGTGACTGCTTCAATGCTGCAAGATCTGGTTTGGGAGCCATTCCTCTGTAGTGTCTCTACTCTTTCACTTAATGTTAATTGTGGCACTGTGGGGTAATGCGCTGGATTGCAAGGTCAGTTTGAACTACAAGGTCAGCATTCAAGCTCACCAGCTGCTCCTTAGAGACCCTATAAAGGGTCGCTATGGGTCAGAACCAACTCCACAGCACTTAAACACAACAACAGCAGCAGGATAGAAATGGGACTCCTGATGTGGTGCTGTATGATCAGCACTGTACTGTGAACTACAAGGTCAGCAGTTCAAACCCACCAGCTGCTCCTTAAAAACCCTATAGGGTTGCTATGAGTCGGAACCAACTCGATGGTACTTAACAACAACAATGGTAGAAATAAAGTTATTGAGACATGATGAAGTAATGGGGGATCTTTCATAGCATTGCAAAGCAGAATAAATATCAAGAGAAAGAATAAGGAATGTGGAGAGAGTCACATGAAATGCTAGGCAAAAGTCCTTAAACATATACATTGTTTAAAACAAGTGGAACTAAACATAATAATACCCACAGGGACTAAAGGGGATGGTTAATTTGTTTAAAGATCTCAATATTGAGACTTGGGAGTTCTGAATTCTAGTCTAGAATGCCCCCTAAGATAACATGGTCAGGTCATTGCCCCTCAGTTTCTAGGTTTGTCAAATGAAGGATTTGAGTGGCACTTAGGATCAATTCTGGACTGGGAACCACAAGATTGACAATTCAACAAACCCACCCACCAGCTGCTCCTTGGAAACCCTATATGGGGTCACTGTGAGTCAGAACCAATTCAATGGCACTTAACAACAACAACAACAAATCCTAATAACTTAACTCAAATATCAAGATGATTCCATAAGAAAAGACACAGAAGGGAAGGAAAGAAAAGAGACAAGGAAGGAAGAAAATCCTCCTGGGAAGGACCACAGTGGTTTCATCTCATCTATGAGCTGCTGCCACTCCATGTCAAACATCTGTAGAAACAAGTCACCCCAGGACACAAGGGGGAAAAATTGTCTACACAACCCTGAGCTTATTTAGGCATGCTGTTTATATTCTGAAGTTGTGCTGTGTTGCGCTGTGGTGGAATATTGCCACACTAATGGCCCTCCATGAATCACAGCTCCCAGTATCCATTCTTCCTACATTGGCTCTGGGCCTGGCCGTATAGTTTGCCTTGGCCAACAGAACACAGCAAAGATGCTGTGAGCAGAAACTTGGGAAGAGCTTGTATGTTTTAGCTTGTCCTCATGGAACGCTTCCAATTACCTGTGAAGACGCCTCCTTGATAATGAAAGAGGACATGAAGTGAGAAGTCCAGGGGTCTCAGCCGGAAACCAGATTCCTAGTAACCCCTCTGAGTAATCCCAGGCAAGAACAACAGGGGGAAAAAAAGATCCAACAAGAAGACTAAAACATTCTATTTGGAAGAATGCTCTTAAAATCCAAGAGCCTTAAAATCTTATGCACTTAGCCTCACAGACAACCCCGAGTGCCTCTGTGTCTCTTCCTCCATGAATTTCTAACATTCTCTTACCAATAAACTATAGGAATAGGGGAATATAAAATAAACTTTATGATAACCATTGGAGTTTACCATATATACAAAGAGAAAGCACTAAAATAAAATGTTAGGACAAATTTTGGTGCTCAGCTTAGAGTTCCTACCAGAACATTTCTTGTTTAGAGTCTTGTTGTCATTAAGTGCTGCCAAGTTGATTCCAACTCACAGCAACCCAGTAGAGGGTTTCTGAGAAGCGGCTGTATGGTGTTCTTAATGTCATCCTACAACTCTTCTTGTCTTCAGTCATTAGTATTTAATGCATTAAATTGGCTCTTGAGATGGTCTCTAAATTCAGGTGGAATATGTTCAAGATCATATTTTGGCTTTGATTGGCTTGTTTTAATTTTCTTCAGTTTCAGACTGGACTTGCATATGAGTAATTGATGGTCTGTTTCACAGTCTGCTACTGGCCTTGTTTTGGCTGATGATGCTGGGGTTTTCCATAGTCTCTTCCCACAGATGTAGTCAATTTTAATTTCTGTGTATTCTATCAGGTGAGGTACATGTATATAGACACCTTTTACATTGTTTAAAAAGGGTATTTGCAATGAATGTCATTGGTTCTGCAAAATTCAACCTTGCCACCTTGGGCGTCATTTCTATTACCAAGACGATATTTTCCAACTACTGATCCTTCCTCTTTGTTTCCAACTTCGCATCCCAATTACCAGTGATCATCAATACATCTTGATTGCCTGCTTGATCAATTTCAGACTAAAGAGCTGAGTTATTTAATTTTTCATCATTGTTTTTAGTGGTTGGCATGTAAATTTGAATAATAGTGGCATTAACTGGTCTTCATTATTTGTTGTTGTTAAGTGCCATCGAGTCGGTTCCGACCCATAGCGACCCTGTACAGGGTTTCCGAGGGTGTAAATCTTTACGGGAGTAGAAAGCCTCATCTTTCTCCCGTGGAGCAGCTGGTAGTTTCGAACTGCTGACCTTAAGGTTCACAGCCCGATTCGTAGCCACTACGCTACCAGAGCTCCATGGAAATTATCCTGTCACAGACAGTGTTGTATTTTTAATCTTGATCTTGAAATGTTCTATTGGATGATGAATGCTAAGCCATTCCTCTTGAATTTGTTGTTCCTGGTATAGTAAAACATATGATTGTCAGATTACAAACGGCCAATCAATTGATTTCAACTCACGAATGCCTAGGATATCAACCTGTATGCATTTCTGTGTTGTACCTAAGTGTTTTCATTTGTCAATTAAGATTAATAAGGACTATCTCACCAAATGTATTGTGAGGACTGAATCAAATAATAGCTTGAAATTGTTTGGAAAGTCCATCTGTACAGATGTATGATGTCATCATTTATGGCACACTCAGAGGACTAGAAACTACATCTGACTTTTGAATGCCATTTCTTTAGTGACATTTCTTTGGAGCCTAGATAGGAATTATTTATTATTTTCATAACATTTCTAAATTATTGTTTTAAACATAAGAATTGATTCTTTTTCCCTTTATATTTAATTAATATTTTTATTCAACCAATTAAGGAGGACCTTTAAGTATGTAGCAACACTGACAATAAAATCCATGCTTTTAAGCTCAGTATTCAACAGGAATTCCTCTTTTTACATTAAAATCTCTCAAAATCATTTCTGGATGCTAGATGCATTTCTCCTTCATCTCTGGTGTGGACAACTCCCCATAAGGAAGTAGTGTGGCTTTGTAGGTCCACAGGAAATCACCAAATACCTCATTTAAAAAATCATCTCCACTCTCTTCATCTTTTTTATGTTCTTTCCTTTGTTCCTTCTTATTTTCCCCTTTCTTTTCCTTTTCTTATGCCTTGTCCCTCAGTCAGAATTTGACCTAAAGAAATGTACACAATTAATTGGTTGTTACATCAATATCTGCTTATTATACCTAAGAGGATTTACAACCCAGGTTTTGTGTTCCCAGGGAAGGCTTGAAAACTTGATGGATAGCCTACAGGTCTTTTTCTGTGGGTCCTGTGTGGTGAGCAAATACTTGTATATACCATGGTGGTTGTGGTTATGTGCCATGGAGTCGGTTCTGACTCATAGCAAACTCAGGTTTCTGAGGCTGTAAATCTTTATGGGAGCAGAAAGCCTCATCTTTCTCCCATGGAACAGTTGGTAGTTTCGAACTGTTGACCCTGAGGTTAGCAGCCTAATTCACAACCACTATGCTACCAGAGCTCCTTACACCATGGTGGCCTTTAATGGGTGCAGCGATGAAGGTGTTGAAAGAAATAGAGATGACAGTTCTTTTATTTTTCACTTCTGAATTCAGCAAGGAAAATGAGCTTGTTAATTTAATGTAGGGTAATAACTATGTAAGACTATGAGTCAGGAGCTGTTTGTTTTAATTCTGGTTTGCTTCTAACAAGCTTGGTAACTTTTAATCAACAAAGCAACCTTCCTTTTCCTCCATTTATTTTTTCCCAGTTACAAAATGAAGGTAAGATAATGTCTAGGTCCTCCTAGTCATAAAAATGTATGATTTTACTGGGTCTTAAAGGGGATTTATAAAGCCCTACTGCTCATTTCCAATGAGTGTTGGTGAGTGTGATAATGTAAATTCTATACGGATACAGAATCCTTCCTGCAAAGGGATGAGAAAGTATGTTCTAGTAGACAGCATGATCTGTACAAACTTCCTTGTTCTTAAAGTGCTTACATGACAGTAAAAGTCAACTGTCTCAAACTTGAACTTAGGTTGAGACCTTAAGCTCATTCTTACTTAGATATATGCTTAATAGGAAGAGACAAAGTGGCTCAGCTCTACCCTAAGAAAGACTGAACTTCAACTTGCAGTTAGAGAAGAGGTTTAGGAAAACTGATCACAGATGAAGGAAATGGGCAAGAGTTCTGAGGTCAGAGCTACATTTATCTCCAGGAAAGATGAAAGAAGTGACTGAGAAGACCTGGTCTTTTAAGGTGTTTTGGGTCAGAGAAGAAATTGATTCCATTATCTAAAGGGCCAGGGGGAACATCTGGGTTTCATAACCAGCAAGCCGTGAAAGGAAGGATACAAGCAAAACTAGTATGTGGGCAAGTAAAAAATATTGCTACCAAATCATAGAAACCTTTATTAAATGAAAATATCAAAATGTAGTTATTTTTTCTCAGCATAGCCTTCATCTGGGTCTATACAGTTCTGATGGTAGCATGTCCATCTAAGCTTTCCTTGAATAATTTTGCACTTTTTGGTTTGTTGTTTTTGTTAGGTGCCAGCGAGTCGTACCGACCCATAGTGACCTTATGCACAGCAGAACGAAACACTGCCCAATCCTGGGCCAACCTCACTACTGTTGCCATGCTTGAGTCCATCAATGTTGCCACTTGGCCAATCCATCTCACTGGGAATCTTTCTCTTTTTCTCTGACCCTCCACCTTACCAAATATGATATCCTTCTCCAGTGACTGGTCCCTCCTGACAGTATGTCCAAAGTATGAGAGATGAAGTTTGGCCATCTTGGCTTCCAAGGAGCACTCTGGTTGCACTTCTTCCAAAACAGATCTATTGTTTCTTTTGGCAGTCCATGGAACTTTAAATATTCTCCTCCAACACCATAACTCAAAAGCATCACTTCTCCTCTGGTCTTCCTTATTCACTGTCCAAGTTTCACATGCATATGAAGTTATTGAAAATACCATGGCTTGGGTCAGGTGCACCTTAGTCCTCAAACTGACATCTTTGCTCTTCAACACTTTAAAAAGGTCTTGTGAAGCAGATTTGCCTAATGCAATATGTCGTCTGATTTCTTGACTGCTGCTTCTGTGACTGTTGATACTTGATCCAAGAAGAATGAAGTCCTTGACAATTTCAATCTTTTTTCCGTTGATAAGAATGTTATTTATTGGTCCAGTGGTGATGATTTTGGTTTTCTTTACATTGAGATGTACTCTATACCGAAGGCTGTGCTCTTTGATCTTCATCAGTAAATGTTTTTTAAGTCCTCTTCGCTTTCAGCAAGGAATTGGCAAAGAACAAGGCACCAGGAATTGATAGAATAAAATCTGAAATCTTTCAAGAAAGTCAGGTGGCACAGAAGGCACTCACTCATCTCTGCCAAGAAATTTGGAAGACAACTATCTGGCCAACTGATTGGAAGAGATCTGTATTTGTGCCCATTCCAGAGAGGTGACCCAATGGAATGTGGAAATCATCGGACAATCTCTTTGATAGCCCATGCAAGTAAAGTTTTGCTAAAGGCAATACAGAAACGGCTACAATCATACATTGACAGAGAACTTCCAGAGGTTCAAGCTGGATTCCGAAGAGGGATGAGGGATATCATTGCTGATGTCCGATGGATCTTGGCTGAAAGCAGAGAATATCAGAAAGATGTCTTTACCTCTGCTTTATTGACTATGCAAAGGCATTCAATTGTGTGGATCATGACAAGCTATGGACTACATTGTGAAGTATGAGTATTCTGGAACACTTAATTGTGCTCATGAGGAATCTGTACCTGGACCAAGAAGCAGTTGTTCTAAGAGAACATGGGAACACTGAATGGTTTAAAATTTAAAAAGGTGTGCTACAGGGTTGTATTCTTTCACCATACTTATTCAACCTGTATGCTGAGCAAATCATCCGAAATGCGGGGTTATATGAAGAAAAACATGGCATCAGGATTGGAGAAAGACACATTAACAACTTGCAATACGCAGATGATACAACTTTATGGTTTACACCACATCAAAATGGCAGTTTTGACATCCTCAAGGGACTCAAATAATGCTCATTTTCTATGTTCTTTGAGTCTGGGGACAAAAAGAAGTTTGATGGGGCAAGATCAGGGCTGTAGTTGAGTGAGGCATAGTTTCCCAAGGAAATTCTAATTGAACAGCTGGCTGCCACATCTTTATTCTTCTAAGCAGCTGGTGGGCTCATACCGTGACATTTCAGTTACCAGCTTTCACTGCTGAATCACTGTGCCACCAGGGCAATTTGCAAGAGGAAGGGTGGGCACCAAAGGTTTTGTAGTCACCAAATGATGGAACTGAGTTAACATTAATGTTGTTGTTAAGTGCCGTTGAGTAGGTTCCAACTCAAAGCGATCCTGTGTAGGGTTTCCAAGGAGTGGCTGGTGAGCTTGAACCACCAACCTTGAGGTTCAAACTGACCTTGAAGTCCAGAGCATTAACCCACAGCACCACTTGTATATTAAAAGAGATAATTTGGTAAGTATATTTGGAAATGTCTGACCTGGAGAGCCTAGAGCAGAGTTTCTGAGCACATGATATGTAACTCCATCCCTGACCCAATCACCTAAAGTGGTTGTTCAAAATGCAGGTCCCTAGACCCCACAGATGTTGTGTTTCTTAGGTTTGAAGTATTTAAGGAAGCTATCTAGATAGATGGTTTTCTTGTACATTAAAGCTAGCTAAAACTGTCTTAGAAACAAGACCAATTAGGTGGTTCATTAGTTATCTATTGGTGGGTAACAACTTACCCTACATATAATAGGTTAATACAACTGAAGTTTATTGTCTCAAAGTTTGTAGGTTAGGAGTTTAAAAGAGGATTTGTTGGGTGGTTCTAACTCAGAGTGTCTCATGAGTCTGCAATCTAGCTGTAGACTGATTATGCAATTATCTCAAGGTTTGAGTGGGGCTCATCCAAGTGCACTCATGTGGCTGTTGGCAGGAGTCCTCAGTTCCTCTCTCTACATGGGCCTCTTGAAAGGGCTGTTCATGACATGGCACCTGATCTTCCTCAGAGCAAATTCACACACACACACACACACACACACACACACACACACACACA
>NW_006408553.1:4684522-4750922 GCF_000296735.1 Chrysochloris asiatica
AGAGAGAGAGAGAGAGAGAGAGAGAGAGAGAGAGAGAAGGTTTAATGTATTGTATAACCTAACATCAGAAGCAACATATTGGTTACACAACAAACCCTAATACAGTATGGGCAGGAATAATGGTGTGAATACCAGCTGATAGGGTTCATGGAATCTGGCTACCACAGGAGGAGACACAGCTGAGGAGTGAGGTGATAAGAAATTATAGCATGTAGTATGTAATAAAGGATACTTGGTATTACAGTGCTTAACCACTTGGCTGCTAACCGAAAGATCAGTGGTTCAAACCCACCAGCTGCTCCATGGGAGAAAGATGGTTCAGTTAGTTCCTGTGAAGATTTACAGTCTGTGAAAGCCAATGGGGCAGTTGTACTGTGTCCTGCAGGGTTGTTATGAGTCAGAATTGACTTAATGGCACGGAATTGTGTGTGTGTGTGTGTGTGTGTGTGTTTGTAGTGTTTCATAATATGAGCTAACGTGCTTGAACACTAACCACTTGCCAGGAATTTTTGTAAGCACTTACATGTATTAATGTTCACAGCAACTCAATAAAACAAGTATTGCTGTTATTCAGATAGGGTAACAGTTTTGTTCTTATGAGGTACCCTGAACTGATTCCAACTCATAGCAACCATATGTATCACAGAATGCAGCACTGTCCAGTTCTGTGTCGTCCCACAATTGTTGTTCTGTTCGAGCTCATTGTTGCAGTCACTGTACCCATCCATCTTTCTCTTTTTCACTGACCTTCTACTTTACCAAGTCCTTCTCCAGGGACTGGTCCTTTCTGATAACATGTTCTAAGTATTGAGATAAAGTCTCCTCATCCTCGCTTCTAAGGAGCATATTGACTGTACCTTTGCCAACACACATATGTTTGTTCTTCTGGCAGTCCATGATATTTGTACTATTCTTCACCAACATCATAATTTAAATTCATCAATTTTTCTCCAATCTTTCTAATTTATTGTCCAGCTTTCACATGCATATGAGGTGATTTAAAATACCATGGCTTGGGACAGATGCATCTTAGTCCCCAAAATGGCATCTTTGCTCTTTAACACTTTTAAGAGGTCTTTTGTGCAGATTTTCCCAATTGCTGCTTCCATGGGTATTGATTCTGGGTTGAAATAAAATTAAAACCTTTGACAACTTCAATATTTTCCCTGTTTGTCATGATGCTGCTTAGTGGTTTAGTTGTGAGGATTTTTGTTTTCTTTATATTAAATTGCAATCCATACTAATTTATATTAAGTTGCAACCCATACTGGAGGCTGTAGTCTTTGATCTTCAGCTATTGCTTCAAGTCTTCTTCATTTTCAGCAAGCAAGATTGTGTCATCTGCATATAGGTCATTAATGAACCTTCCTCCAATCCTGTTGCTGTGGAATTTGTGTGTGTGTGTGTGGGGGGTATGATTTTGTTTTATATAGTCCAGTTTCTTAGATTGTTTGCTCAGCATACAAATTGGTAACTATGGTAAAATGATACAACCCTGACACATGCCTTTCCTGATTTTAATCCAGGCATTATGCTTCTTCTGTTTGAACAACTGCCAGTTGCTCTATGTACAAGTTCCACATGAGCACAATTAAGTGGTCTGGAGTTTCCATTCTTTGCTATGCTATCTACAGTTTGTTACAATCTACACAGCTAGATGCCTGTGTATAGTCAATAAAGTGCAAGTATACATTTTGCTGGTATTCTCTACTTTCAGCCAAGATTCATCTAATGTCAGCAATGGTATCTTTATTCCAAGTTTTCTTCTGAATCCAACTTGAATTTCTGGCAGCTCCCTGTTGGTGTTCTGCTACAACTGTTTTAAATTATATTTAGCACAATTTTACTTACATTGGCTATTAACGATATTGTTCGATAATTTCTGCATCCTACTGGGTCATATTTCTTTGGAATGGACACACATATGAATCTTTTCCAGTTGGTTAGCTAGGTAACTTTCAAATTCTTGGTATGTAGCTTAGACCAGTGAGTGCTTCTAGCACTGTGTCAGTCTGTTGAAACATTTCAGTGGTATTCCTTCCATTCCTGGAGGCTTGTTTTTCACCAATGCCTTCAGTGCAGTTTGGACTTCTTCCTTCAGTACCATTGGTTCTAGATCATATGCTACCTCTTGAAAGGCTGAATGTTGACCAATTCTTTTTGGTACAGTGTATATTCTTTTCATCATCTTTTGATATTTCCTGCATCTTTCATTTTTTTGCCTATAGAATCCTCCAATATTGCTACTCCAGGTGTGAAACTATGTAGTATATGAACACTTAGCACATGTCAGGAACTGTTGTAAGCACTTACATATATTATCATTTCCCCAGAAACTCAATATAATAGGTACTGCTATTATCCATACAGGAGCTCTGGTAGTGTAGTGGTTACAAATCGGGCTGCTAACCTCAAGGTCGGCAGTTTGAAACTACCAGCTGTTCCACGGGAGAAAGATGAGTCTTTCTGCTCCCGTAAAGATTTACAGCCTCAGAAATCCTGTGCAGGGTCACGATGAGTTGGAACCAACTCTACAGCACTTAACAACAACAACAGTATCCATATGGGGAAAATAAAGTACAATTGGTTAGTAGTAAAGGGAGTTGTTGTTAAGTGCTGTTGAGTGGGTTCTGACTTACAGTGATCCTGTATAGGGTTTCTGAGGCTTAAATCCTTGCAGGAGCACTAAGTCTAATCTTTCTCCCTCCCTGGGGCTACTGATGCGCTCCAATGGCTGACCTCATGATTAGCAGTCCTGTACTTACCGTATGGAGCCACCATGCTCCCAGCAAAGGGTATTATAAAGAAGGACTTGTCAGGATATAGAGAAAAACTTAGTGTTGTTGTTAAGTGCTGTTGAGTTGGTTCCAACTCATAGCGACCTTGTGTAGGGTTTACAAGGAGTGAAGTGCCGACCTTGCAATTCAAACCGACCTTTCGGTCAAGTGCTTATCCTACAATGACACACCAGGACTCCTACTGGCAGAGGAACCACCCTTTATAAAACCGAAGTTTTAAGATACATTTTGAGATGGCCACATCAGCTAACCAAATCACACTCCATCCACTGGTTATTTACTTAATAAGAAGTCGAATGGACCAATCCTGACCAGAAAGTCTCCCCAGATAGGATATCTAGAACAGATCCTAAATAGTTGAGTCACCCCAGGATCAACACACATGGATGCAGCAGTCAAGAAATCAAACGACATATTGCATTAGGCAAATCTACTGCACAAGACCTTTTGGGGTGTTGAAGAGCAAAGATATCAGGACTAAGGTGTTTCTGACCAAAGCCATGATATTCTCAAAAACCTCATATGCATGTGAAAGTCTGACAGTGAAAATGAAGACTATAGAAGAATTGATACATCTGAGTTATGGTGCTGGAGAAGAATATTGAAAGTACTATGGACTGCCAGAAGAATAAACAAATCTGTGTTGGAAGAAGTACAGCTAGAATTTCTGCTCCTTAGAAGCAAGGATGGTGTGACTTCGATTCTCATACTTAGGATATATTATCAGGAAGGACCTGTCCCTGGAGGTAAAGTGGAGGGTCAGCAAAAAAAAGAAAGACCTTCCATGAGATGAACTGGCACAGTGGCAAGACCCAACAATAGGGTCAAGGTTAACAACAGTTGTGAGGATGGTGCAAGACCCGGCAGTGTTTCTTCTGTTGTGCATACTTGATGGCACCTAACAACAACAACAATAACAACAACAATAGCATTCCAGTATTTAGTCTGGGCCTCAAGACTGTAACTTTGAGAATCCTCTTCAATATGGAGACACTAGGAATGAGTAACCATTTTATTTTTGAACCCAGCAAGTCTGACTCATGAATATATCAGGTAGGCTGTGTAGAGGAGTAACTGATTATGCACTGCTTATTATATATCTTCCCAACACACCTGAAGTCTGGGGTTCATCAAAGCAGGTGGTTTTTCCTCCACACCTTTTGAATAGTCCTCTACAATACAAAAATGCCCTTTGGATATTTCCACTCTGCTTCAGCTGAACTTTCCTCCAAAATTCCTTTTTCCTGTCCCAGTCAGTTCCTCCCTCATGTCTTCATGCACAATCCTTATCTGTACTTGTTACTTTGAGGAGGAATACTTGTTTCCTTTTCCCCATTTTTCTTTTCATTTCGTCTCCATTTCTCTGTTATCTTCAGGGTACATCCTTCCAACCATTCTACTCCTTGAGCCACACCTACAAGTGCCTGGGAGTTTGATAAGTTACTTTATGCTAACAAAAGAAAAAGAAAGGGGAAAAAGGAGGGGGGCTCTATAGACAGAAGAACAGAGCCTTGAAGGGCGAGCCACTTGGCCTGGGGGCCCCCAGTCTGTATAGCCTTCGCAGGCTCCTCTTTGCAGGAAACTGAGTTTTGGAGTGGAGAAGGAATCCAGACTGCTGATACTAATAAATTTGCCGGGACTAGAGAGATGGTACAAGGCATCACAGACTACAGCCACCACTTTTAATTAACCGAGAGTAGAGGGGTGGCCTTGCCGCCCCCAGACCACAGCAGCTCAGGGTCAGTGAGCAGGACAAGCCCTGCCTGAGATGCAGCCAAGCCTCAGGGACAACTTGCATTGGAGCCTTTCCAGGCGCCCGGGTGGGGCTGCTAGCGCCCAGTCAGTCAGTCAGTCACCCGGGCGTGTGGGCCGCGGGTGGGGCGGCGCAGGCGGACCGGGGCTGAGGACGCTGTTAGCCAATATCACGGCCTGAGTGTTTGTCCAGCCAGTCTGTGCTGCTCCCGGGCGTCTTTGCTTTCTCTCTCTCCTTTCCTGACAACTTCTGGTGGCCAAACTAGACGTGACAGGTGCTGGGGACATTCTGCCCAAGTGATCCCAGAGTCCTGCACAGGTAGGTGCTGGGAGTGGGAGACACCAGAAAGGGTGGCCTAGTAGAAGAGTGTGTGTGTGTGTGTGCGTGCAGTGGGGCGGTGTTCCCGAGGGGGACTGTGGAGGCCCCGCGCCCTCCTCCTCTGCCCCCTCCACCCTGCACCCGGCGCGCTCAGGTGTGGGGTTGAGCAAGGAGCGCGGCCACGGCGGCAGGCGGCTGGTGTCGGATGTCGGGTGTCGGGTGTCTGGAGCCGCCTGCTGGGTGAGCCGCGTGGCCCCTGAGGGTCGGAGTCTGTGGTCGGGGGCTGGGAGTGGGGAAGCTGGAGGGGGAGAATCTGTGGAGACTTGGGGGCTTTTCAGGGGAAGTTCTGGGGACCCCGGCCGGGTTGTGTGTACTTGAGGGGTGTGTCCGTCTGTATGGAGTGTGCGTCTGTGTGTGCGCGCTCACACAACGCGTGATTACACACGGGGCGTAGGCGGGGGCGCCTCGGGCTGTGGGAGGGTCTGGCGCTCCCCAGTGTTTGGGCTCCACCAGAAAAGACTGGGGGAGCCATACTTGCCTGTAACTTTCCGCAGCCTCTGGTTCTCCAACCGGCCTCTTGAGGTTCACCCCCAAGTGTCTATAGACTGACACGCCGCTTGGATAGAACGCGATCGACTTTCACCTCGTGGCGATTTTCTACCATTAAAACTTCCTGCTGGCGCGCGGCCACGTGGGACCGGAGCGCGGGGGCGGGAAGGGCCGGTGCACACCGCTTCCCTGGGCTCAGTGGGCCGCAGGCTTAAGAGGCGGAGCCAGGAAGGGTGCCAACCTGCTCAGTAATGACCTGCGGAAACCAAATGGGCACCGCTGCCCCCTCCAGCCCCTGCTGCCTGCTGTCATCGGGGGTCAAGCGGTGGTCTGAATAGAGGTGCAAGCAGATTTGGGAGACTTGGGAAATGCAGGTTGTAGATTTTCTCCGAGGTTTATCTCCTTGATCAAGGAAGAAGCAAGAGTCTTCTTTGCTCCTCTCTCTTTATAAACTTGATTCTACTCCTTAAAAAGGAATGTTTAATAGAAACAATCCTTTAGGTACAATAATTTTTAAAAAGTAAATAAATGTGTGAAAGGCACAATGTGGATAGATTTGTGTTCAGAATGGAATTCTCCATGTAAATCCGTGTGTTCCAGTAAATTCATATAGTGGAAGAATGGTGTTATTGCTGTTGTTAAGTGCCGATAAGTCTGTTCCGACTCATGGCGACCCTGCATAAGGTTTCCAGTGAGCTGCTGGTGAGTTAGAACCACCGATCTTGCAGTTCAAACAGACCTTGCGGCCCAGTGCTTATCCTAAAGCACCGCACCAGGACTCCTGAAGAATGGTAGCTGCGTATAAAATTACTTCCCAAGTTGTTGTCATATTTGGTAATTCATTTGTACCCAAGAGCAGCCCTTTTGCAGATTGATTAAGACAACAGAAAGTTTGAAAACAGAGTTGACTGTTCAAATAATTAGCAATTAAAACTGCATGTAATCATTATAATTTTATTGCCCTACAATATCTGGAGTCCTGGTGTGATGCTGTAGGATCAAATCACAAGGTTGACAATTCAAACCCACCAACTGTTCCTCAGAAACCCTATATAGGGTTGCTATGACTGGGAAGTGATTTTATGACACTTAACAACACAACCACAACATTTTTATGATTCAGGCTTTTTTGGCGGGAGGTGGGTATCAGTTTTTAAAAGCACAATTATTATTTTATAGATCAGTGGTGGAGGAAGACATGAGAATCAGGAAGGTGTGAGAATCAGGTTAAATCTGTGGACAGTTTGGAAAACTTAACTGATCCTATGACCCTTTGGAAATAGATTTTTGAATGCAGACAGGTGTGGGCTTGTTGCTTGTTTCCTTCTTTTAAGACAAGTGCTGTACAAGAAGAAAAACAAGCTTTTCTTTTTATTGATCTTGAGTAAGTAGAAGAAAAGCATAAGACTTTGAATCATTATCACCAAGGAGTGAAAGTGGGAAAACTTCTGGCTTGTTAATTTCCTCATTTTTATTTCCTCAACCTTGGCTCCATTTGTCTTCATAACTTCACACTAGATTATACGACCTAGCTCACAAATTACACAGATTAACAGACTGAACTTGCTCTCGTTTCACAGATGAGGACATAGTCCAGGGAAGGGAAGTGAAGGCCCAAAGTTACATGGCTTATTAGTGACAAAGCAGGGAAGCCAAGCTCTGTTCTCTGCTGGTGGTCCTTGTCAGCACACTGCTTTACTTGAGTTTTCCAATAGAAAGCCTTGGGGATGGAGGATGGGAGGGGAAGAGTGAATTCACACCAATGGGTATCAACAGTAGAATAGTCAGCCATGTCATTCAACAGCTGGACCACAAATTGTTGTCTGAAGACATGGGGAAATCCATGCTTGTTCAACATCCACTAATTACTGATGTATGTTTTCTACAAACAATAGAAAGACAATACAAAACAAAAGCACTGTAAAGGAGTTTAAGCACCTCATCACAAAGATGTCATGGAACTCTCAATACAAGTGAGGTGATTCCATTTGTGCTGATCCTGATGGTTATGTGGGAGGAGATATGAGGAGACTCTTAAGTACTCAGTGAATAACATGGGCAAACAGCTTCCACACCTAAGTCAACATGCCAGCTCCCTGCTGTCTTTCCTGGGGTGGAGTATTTTAAATACCTGGCCATCCTGAAACTATACTTGTCTGCATACAGTTGGTCATGACGAAGCTTCCACCTCTGATTTCTGTTGCTATAGGAATTTCTGATCTTCATTCTAAAATTGCACACGCAGCACCACATTTGGATGCTGTTTTATTTCTGTACTCACAAATAAACTCACAAAAAGACTTTTGTGTATTAGAATACTTTAGAGCAGACTCTAGGGTGAGACTGCTCAGTACTGCCACTTCCTAGCTACTGACCTTCTGTGTCCCTTTTTTCATGTGTGACATGAGAACACTGGTGGACCTAACTCAAAAGGTCTTGTGAAAATGAAATGAATTAATACATATAAAGTGTTTATGCTAGTGTCTGGTCCAATAATTTTATCAGGAGTACTCTGGGTGATGGAGTCTTGGTGTAGCGCTGTGGGTTAATGCTCCAGACTGCAAAGCCTGGAGTTCAAACCGACTGCAAGGTACGCAGTTCAAGCTTACCAGCTGCTCCTTGGAAACCCTATACAGGGTCACTATGGGTCAGAATCGACTCGATGGCACTTAACAACAACAACTCTGGAAGATGGAGGATGGAGGTTAGGAGGGTTAATTTGGCACTTTCAGGATTTAGTTTTAGGATTTGCCTGATTTAAAATGTAGAGCTGAGCAGCAGCCTCACGCCTTGTTGGGCAGCTTGTTTTCTACCATATTTTGTTCTAGTGAAAGTCAAAATAAGGAGATGTACTGGAATGTCAAGGAGTTGTTGGCTTTGGTTACTTAACTACTTCATCTCATAGAATTGGGGTCAAATGGTTGAGGAATCAAGTTCTTCCTGCTGTTAAGGACCAGCCACCACCAAGAGATAAGTAGCTTAGCCTCTGGAAATCTCTCCTTTAGTATGGATTTGTTTGGGCCCACCTTTCTAGAAGCTGTTAGAACCAAAAAAAAAAAAAGCATGTTTCAGCTCTGTGACTTTCTTGGCCTTTGAGGGTTACCTCAAAACAAAATATAAAATTAGCAAGGAATGCTGAGAGGGAGTTTCCTGGCTTAACTAGAGTCAGTGGTACTGCTCTCACTGGCTTTTTTTTTTTTTCTTTCTAGTATTAGACTCTGCTTGAGTTTCTTGCTGTGGGGGATTAAAAATTGAGAGTTAGCAAGTGTAGTCTTAGCCTCCATGAAGGTCCCTGCTATCTAATGAATTATTAGTGAATCTACCTGCTATGTTTGCAAAGCAGTCCTCAGCATGACATATTTGAGCATGCCTATCTCAAAAGACCACTCACTACTCATCTGTCAATTGGTCATACAGTGGTAGCTTGTGTATTGCTGTGATGCTGGCAACTATGTCACAGGTATTTTAAGTACCAGCAGGGTCACCCATGGTGGACAGGTTTCAGCTGATCTTCCAGACAAAGACAGACTAGGAAGAAGGAGAGACAGACTATGTCTGAATATTTAGTCACTGAAAACCTTATGAATAACAGTGGAACACTGTCAGCATCAGTATAGTGAATATTGAAACATGATGAAGAGCACCAGAATACTGTCAGATGTAGTGCCAGAAGAAGAGTGCCTCAGATTGGAAGGCATTCAAAATGCGACTAGGGAAGAGCTGTCTCCTCAAAATAGAGTTGACCGTGATGACGCGAATGGAGTAAAGCCTTCAGGAGTAAATCTCTCGGGACGTTCACTTGCTGATGGGGCACAACTCAAAATGAAGAGAAACAGCTGTAAGCATCCATTAATAATTGGACCATGGAATGTATGAGTCTAGGAAAATTGAAAATTATAAAAAATGAAATGGATCACATAATCATATCATAAGACATTAGTGAGCTGAAATGGACTGGTATTGGCCATTTTGAGTGTGACAATCACATGGTTTACTATACTAGGAATGACAAGTTAAAGAGGAATGGCATCACTTTCATCATCAAAGAGACCGTATCAAGATGTGTCTTGAAGTACAATGCTGTCTGTGATAGGACAATATCCATACGCCTACAAGGAAGGCCAGTTAATACAATTATTATTCAAATTTATGCAGCAGCCACTAAAACCAGTGATGATGAAACTGAAGAATTCTGTCAACTTCTGCAATCTGAAATTGATCAAACATGCAAATGTGATGTGTTGGTAATTACTTGTTATTGGAATGCAAAGGTTGAAAACAAAGAGGAAGGATCAGTAGTTGGAAAACACCGCCTTGGTGATAGAAATTATTCTGGAGATCACATGACAGAAATTTGCAAGACCAATGACTTCATTGCACATACCTTTTTTTAAACAACATAAAAGATGACTATACACATGGACCTCACCAGATGGAATATACAGAAATCAAATTGACTATGCCTGTGGAAAGAAATGATGGAAAACCTCAAAACAAGGCCAGGGACAAACTGTCATAACTTGCTCAGATACAAGTTCAAGCTGAAGCTGAAGAGCATTAAAACAAGTCCAAGAGAACCAAAATATGACCTTGAACATATCCCACTTGAACTTAGAGATCATCTGAAGAACAGATTTGATGCATTAGACACTAAAGACTGGAAGACCAGAAGAGTTGTAGATGACATCAAGAACATCATACAGGAAGAAAGCTAAAGGTCATCAAAAAGACAAGAAAGAAGGAAGAAACCAAAATGCATATTAGAAGACTCTGAAACTTGCTCTCCAGTATAGATATGCTAAAGCAAATGGAAGAAATGAGAAAGTAAAAGAACGGAACAGAAAATTTCAAAAGGCAGCTCAAGAAGACAAAGTCAAACATAACAAAATGTGCAAACACCTGGAGTTTAAAAAACCAAAGGGAAGAACACACTTAGTATTCCTCAAGCTGAGGGAGCTAAAGAAAAAATTGAAGCCTCAACTTGCAATATTGAAGGATTCTAAGGTCAAACTGCTGAATGATGCAGAAAGCATCAAAAGAAGATCGAGAGGGAGGGGAATACACAGAGTCATTGTAACAGACACAGATGGCTGATGTTCAACCCATTTGAAGAAATAGCATATGATCTAGAGTGAATAATACTGAAGGAAGAAGTCCAAGTTGTATTGAAGGCATTGACAAAGAACAAGTCTCCAGGAATTGATGGAATACAAATAGAGATCTTTGCACAAACTGATGCAGCACTGGAGGCACTCACTCATCTATGCCAAGACATTTGGAAAACAACCTGGCAACTGACTGGAAGAGGTCTGTATTTGTGCCCATTCTAAAGAGCAGGGACCCAACAGAATGCAGAAATGATTAGACAATATCATTAATATCCCATGCAAATACAGTTTTGCTAAAGATAATTTAAAAAATGGCTGCAAACATACATTGACAGAGAACTTCCAGGGGTGCAAGGTGGATTCAGAAGAGGACGTGGAATGAGGGATATCATTGCTGATGTCAGATGGATCTTGGCTGAAACCAGAGAAGACCAGAAAGATGTTTACCTGTGCTTTATTGACTATGCAAAGGCTTTCGATTGTGTGGATCATGACAAGCTAAGGACAACGTTGTAGAGAATGAGGATTCCAGAATACTTAATTGTGCCCTTGAGGAACGTGTACATATAGATCAAGGGACAGTTATTCGAACAGAACATGGGAACACTGAATAGTTTAAAATTAAGAAAGGCATGCGACAGGATTTTATTCTTCTATCATACTTGTTCAATCTGTATGCTGAGCAA
This sequence comes from Chrysochloris asiatica, assembly GCF_000296735.1. Classification (NCBI taxonomy): domain Eukaryota; kingdom Metazoa; phylum Chordata; class Mammalia; order Afrosoricida; family Chrysochloridae; genus Chrysochloris; species Chrysochloris asiatica. The sequence continues at coordinate 4,695,735 of NW_006408553.1, forward strand.
ATAACCCAAAAAGCTGGTTTATATGAAGAAAAATGTGACACCAGGATAGAAAGAAAACTCATTAACAAATTGTCATATGCAGATGATACAACCTTGCTTGCTGAAAGCAAAGAGGACTTAAAATATTTACTAATGAAGATCAAAGATCAAAGGCTTTGGTATAGGTTGCACTTCAATGTAAAGAATATTAAAATCCCCACCACTGGAGCAATAATTAACATCCATATAAATGGAGAAAAGATTGAGGTTTTCAAGACTTAATTTTGCTTGGGTCAGCCATCAACACTCATAGAAGCAGCAATCAAGAAATCAAACAATGTATTGTATTAGGCACATCTGCTACACAAGACCTCCTTAAAGTGTTAAAGAGCAAAGGTGTCAGTATGAGGAGTAAGGTGCACCTGAGCCAAGCCATGGTATTTACAATAACCTCATATGCATGTGAAAACTTGGGAGTGAAAAAGGAAGAATTGATGCATTTGAGCTTTGGTGTTGGACGCGAGAATTTAAAAAATACCATGGACTGACAAAAGAACAAACCGATCTGTATTGGAAGAAGTACAGTCAGCACACTCCCTGGAGGCCAGGGTGGCCAGACTTCATCTCTCATACTTCGGATGTTTTGTCTGGAGAGACCAGTCTGTGGAGAAGGATATCATGTTTGGTAAAATGTAGGGTCAGAGAAAAAGAGGAAGACCCCCCCAATGAGATGGATTAGCAAAATGGCATCAGCGATGGGCACAAATGTAGCAACAATTGTGAAGTTGGCACAGGACTGGGCAGTGTTTTGTTGTGTTGTTCATAGGGTTGCTATGAATTGGTACTGACTCGATGGCATCTAACAACAACAATCTCAAAAGACTAGGTGTAAGTCAAGGGCAGCAATGGTGTAAGTCAAGTCCTTTGCAATGAAAAGGACTAGGGGAAGCTGAAGGGGAATCACAGATGATGAGAGAAGTATTACAAATCTAGTTCTATGAAGGAAATAACAGGAGCCAAAGATTGTGACCATGGTGTGGATAAATGACTAGTGTGAAATTTGAGTGTTTACCTTAGTGTGGAGAAACAAGATATTTGAGAGGGGTGTGGCTAGATGGTGAGATTATTCAAGGCATGTACACACCAAATTATTAGCCCATTACTCTGTGTGGTGCCTGGTGTGGTGTTGTGGGTTAATGCGCTAGATTGCAAGTTCTGTTTGAATCACAAGGTTGGCGGTTCAAGCTTACCTGCCACTCCTCGGAAACCCTATACATGGTCTCTATAGGTCAGAACCAGGTTGATGGCACTTAACAACCATGACTTGGAATTTACGTGATCCTGCACAGCCACACTACATTACCTGTTTGTGTATATCACTGTAGGGTTGCTATGAGTCACAGATGCCTCTGTGACAGTGGGGTTGTACTTTGGTTTATTACATATGAAACAAATTAGTATTTTTTAATGCATCGAAATACGTATAATTTCTTTCTGATTACAAAATACGTAGTTATACTGTTAAAAAAAACACAGCCAAATAAAGGCATCTGAGTATAAGGTATAATTAAACATGTGAGGAATTGTACCCTCTTCAGTTCATAGAATCACCATTAATCACTTGTACATATGCAAGCCAATGGCTTCTTGTGAAAGGCATTCTCTAATAAACTTTTTTAAAGCAAGGAGCCCTTGTAATGAATCTGGTCACCTGTCAACTTTTTGTTCCTCCACTTTATCTGGTCTGTAAATGTAGATTTTATTAAATTAGGCTATCTGGAGGAAGTACTTCTAACACCTGGGGACCTTCCAGAATGTATGTGAATGGGTTGTTCTGCACCCGCATTGTTTTCATGGCCCTAGAAGGTTGTCAGGAAATTACCTTGTCATTTGTGAAGGTGAAAGTACATGATTGTGTTTATTTCATGCAACTTTTAAGGGAAAATGCAAACTTTGTATTGGGGTCTAATTTTCAGTTCTTCTCTTTCCTTCTTGGAGTATGGATTTGGTTTGGGGGGGGTACCTGTGAAATTTCAAAAGTAGTAGTTTCTTTTGAAATAGATTGTTTGGAGAAAGCCTTTAAATTTCTCCTGGTGACTTTTTTTCCCCATTCTTTTCTTAACCATACAGTTGGTGGTTTGTTAGACCCCGAGGTAATGATAATGTTTACTTAGTTGGGAGAAGGCCAAGTCTCTGTTAATTGTTTGTTTCCCTGAGCTTGACCTGTATAAAGTTAGGGTTTGTTTTGCTTTTTTGATAAAGTATCTTTGAAAATTATGGGATAGAGGTTGCACAAACTCTTAAGAAAGCATGCCTCAGCCTTTCTTTATTTTTCCTCTGGAATGAAAAGTGATACTATATTTCGTCTAAGTTTTCTTCTTATGAGCTTGCTCTTACTCAGCCTCTCACATTTTAATATGCCTGCTTTTGGTTGTTGTTTTTTGCAGGATCCGTGGATGCCACTTTGCACAGGATACTTAGTGCTGGGTTCCTGAAGCCAGTTTGCTGATTTATTGCCGCAGCCAATGAGGATCACAGGGCTGTGAAGCTCCTTGAAGGTTTGTGGCCACTCTCAGGGACCAGTGCAGGCGGAGGCACACCTGGAAGCTGTTTTCAGGGACTTTTATCACAGGTATAAAAGACTCCAAAACTGTGAAGATGCTGAAACAGATACTAGCAGATATGTACATAGATCCAGATCTCCTGGCAGAGCTCAGCAACGAACAGAAACAGATCCTGTTCTTCAAGATGAGGGAGGAACAGATCCGTCGATGGAAAGAAAGAGAAACAGCAGTGGAAAATAAGGAGTCCTTGCCAGTGAAATGCAGACCAAAGAAAGGTAAACGTAGCCACGCGTCTTTTGTGAATGCACTAGGAGAATAGCTTCTGACTAGTTTTAGCATCTCACACTAGTCACAAGCAAGCCAGGAATAGTTCCAATTTGGTAGACGGATCTTAAATGTTGTTGAGATTCTAACAGTGCTAGTTATCAACTTGAAGTCCACCTACACAAGGCAGTTATGTGGTGTTAGAGCCTTAAGAAAGTCTCTTCTTTTAAACCAAACTGACCCTTATGCTTAAATTAAAAAGTCACCTATGGAGTCTAATTTGAGGATTGTTAAGGTGGTTTCATGCGATAAGCACCGGACTGCGAACCACGAGTACCGCAGTTCAAGCCCGCCAGCTGTTCCACGGGAGAAAGATGAGGTTTTCTGCTCCCTTGAAGATTTAAAGACTTGGAAAGGTAACCTATACAGGGTTGCTATGAGTTGGATCCCACTGGACCACACTTAACAAGAAGGAAGATTTCTATCCCCTCTGTTGTTGTAGATGTCTACTTTTCTACCTGCATACAGGGTTCCTGCATCAACATCTTTATAGGAATTGTGTCTGTTTTTTAGACTTCAAGAGATTTTTCTTTGAGTTATTTTAGAAAAGCCCCTCTTAAAATACTGTGGCGCTGTAGGATAAGGACTTGACTGCAAGGCCAGTTTGAACCACAAAATCTGCGGTTCAAATGCACCAGTTGCTCTTTGGAAACTCTATAGAGGGTCTCTGTGGGTCGGAACTGACTTGATGGCACTTAACAACTACTATATAGGGAAAAAAAAATCATAATTACTAATTTCTTAGTGTAGGTTAACTTTTTAGATGTACTTTCTTCATTATAGAAGCAATCCCTAGTAGTTTGAGGGGGCCTTTTGGTGCATGCATTTAGCTACTAACTGAAAGGCTGAAGATTCAAGTCTCCTGAGAGGCACCTCAGGAGACAATCCTATTCAATTCCAAAAAATCAGCCATTGAAAACTCTCTGGAGCTCAGTTCTACTCTAATACATGGAGTCACCAGGAGTCCAGATTGACTCATTGGCTGGGTTTTGCTTTATTTTTGAGGCCATGGGAGAGGAATTTTTTGGCCATCAAGACTTAGTGCATATATGTACATGTTGTTGTTAAGTGCCCTCAAGTTGGTTCAGACTTGTAGCGACGCTGTATAGGGTTGCCAAGGAGAGACTGGTGAGCTTGAAAGTCAGACCTTGTGGTTCAAACTAACTTTGCAGTCCAGTGCTTTATTCCATAGCACCACACCAGGACTCCATATATTCACATATACAGAGAAAAATCACATATAACCCCTCCCCCCAATTCTGACCTAGTTGGGTATCTAAGTTGTTAAGAAGCATCCAATTTTTAAGGTCACTTATGGAGGCATTCAGGAGTCCTGGTGTGGCACTGTAGGATAAACACTGGACTGCTAACCACAAGGTTGGTGGTTCAAACCCACCAGTGACTCCTTGGAAACCCTATACAGGGTCACTCTGAGCCAGAACTGACTTAATGACATTTACAACAAAAGCACTGGAGGCATTCAAGAACAATTCCTTCTCCTTTCTCATTAAACAAGGAAAACTTAAACTTGAGAAACTTACTTAGGGTCTCAGAGATTGAAAAATTGAATTTGGCTTTCATGCTTGGTATACACACTTCCCTAAAAGGAGTTCAGTTTAGTAACTTTGACTTTATGTTACCTTTCATTAAAACTCTTTTTTTGTGTATGGGGTTCAATTCAGTTTTTATAAAGATGAAGTGTCTCATTTATTAATATAATTGTTATTTTCAGTAGTAGCTGTTTTTTAAAGTGTCTTCTGTGTCAGACACCATATGAAACAGTCTCATATAATTTCCAATCCTCATGAAAGTTCCACAGCGTTGGCATTAATTGTCGTATTTCACAGATGAAGCTCACTCTCAGAAAAGTTAAGCAGCATACATGATCACACTGATAATACGGTGTTCAGACCCGTTGGCTTTTATATTACTCTGAGCTTTCCTTAATAATAGTTTTTCTTGAATAAATAGCAGCCGAAGTACATAACCCCTTTATCTTTCTGAACTTGCTTATTCATCTCCTACATTCTTAGTCAGACTTTCTTTGGGGTACCATGCTCATTGTAAACATACTGTATGTGTGTGGTGGGATAACTTTGGGAACTGGTAAAAATTCCTGGGCTTTTGCCTCTGGAGTCAGTAGCCCACATTCTGTGTTTGACTTTGGGCTTCTTGTGTTCACTAAATTAGTCTCCTTGTGATGACTTAAACAAGACTAATTTCAGTTTTTTAAACAATTTTTTGCTTAAGGCCTTCCTTTGCAGAATTTTGAATCTACTTCTGAGAAAACGTATATGGGTTAGTTATAACCCACTGCTTTCAAATCGAGCCTGACTCATAGTCATTCTATATGACAAAGTAAAACTGCCTCATAGGGTTTCCAAGGCTGTAAATCCTGAAGGAAACAGACTGCCATCTCTCACTGAATAGCAACCGGCGAGTTCCAACCATTGTCCTTTTGGTTGGCAGCCTAGCCCTTAACTGTGCCACCAGGGTCCTTTTCAGTTATATTTAATCAATGATAAAACAAAACAAAACAACAACAACAAAAAAAAACAAGCAAACACATACATACATTTTAACTTACATGTTTCTATCGAAACATCATATCAAAGGGTTATTACCTTCATTCATTTAACACTTGGAAGTTTTTATTTTACACTAGAATAGTTCCTCTTCGGAAGAAAAGGACTGAGAGTCTTTCTCCCACTTCCCTAAAAAGACAGCACTTCTCTATCATTAAGGAGCCCTGAGAGGTTAGGTGTTCGGGTGCTAACCTCAAAGTTCTTGGTTCAAACCCACCAACTGCTCCACAGGAGAAGATGAGGCTGTCTGTTCCTATAAAAATTTACAGTCTTGGAAACCCTATATAGGGCCACTATGAGTTGGAATTGATTCAACGGCAGTGTGTTTGGTGTGTTTTTTGTTTGTTTGTTTTTTTAAACTCTTATCTTTGATCTTACCCTGTCTTGGAGGATAAAGCCACAGACTATAAGTTAGTGGTTGTAGGGACTGGTGTTAACAAGAAGTGTTGTCTGTGCTGCAGGCCTACTAAGCCTGTGGCTACTATTTGTTGAGACTACATCATGTATATGGTTCCTTTTAGACCTGTTCTTTTTGCTCTCCCACTGACCTCTGGCTGATGTTATTGTTGTTAGGTGTCATCGAGTTGGTACCAACTCATAACGACCCTATGCACAATACAACAAAACACTGCCCAGTCCTGCACCAACCTCACAATCGTTGCTACACCTGCTGCTGCCCACTGTGCCAGTCCATCTAGTTGGAGGTCTTCCTCTTTTTCTCTGACCCTCCACTTTACGAAGCATGATATCCTTCTCCAGGGACCAGTGTCCCTCCTGGTTATATGTCAGAATATAAGATAAAAAGTTTGGCCTTCCTGGCTTCCAAGAAACACTCTGGCTGTACTTTTTCCAACAGAGATCTGTTTGATCTTTTGGCAGTCCATGGTACTTTTTTAATACTCTCCTCCAACACCATAGTTCAACTGCATCAGTTCTTCTATGATTTTCCTTATTCACTGTCCAGCTTTCACATACATATGAGGTTATTGTAAATACCATGGCTTGGGTCAGGTGCACCTTAGTACTCAAGCTGAAATCTTTGCTTTTAAATACTTTAAAGAGATCATGTGCAGCAGATTTTTCCCAAAGCAATACATCGTTTGATTTCTTGACTGCTGTTTCTATGAATGTTGATGGTCGGTCTAAGAAAATGAAGTCTTTGACATCATCAATCATTGCTCCACTTACATGGATGCTGTTTATTGGTCCAGTGGTGAGGATTTTTGTTTCCTTTACATTGAGATGGAACCCATAGCGAAGGCTTTGTGGTCTTCCTCTTCACTTTCAGCAAGCAAGGTTGTATCATCTGCATATCACAGGCTGATACCAGGCTGATTTAAGCTCAGTCATTCTCAGCAGTTTGTAGCCAGCCTGTGTCTGTGGAGATTGATCTTCTCCTTTTTTTCTGGCTCATTAAATACATCTGATTTCACCTTCTCACCATTCTAGCTCACTACTTAGCCATTATTTCATTGCCATCTGATTTTTTTTTTTTTTTCATGTCAATATCTAGACCACTCTGGGTCCCCTGAGTGGTGCAAATGATTTATGCTTGACAACTAATTTAGAGGAATCCTGGTGTGGCACCATAGGACAAGAACCCAACCTCAACGTCTCTTTGAACTGCAAGGTCGGTGATTCAAACTTAACAGCTGTCCCGTGGAAACCCTATACAGGGTCGCCATAAGTTGGAACTGACTTGATGGCACTTAACAACAACAACTAACTTGTGAAGGTTGACTGTTCACACCTTCCCAACAGCACCATTCAAGAAAGTCTTGGTGGTCTGCTTCTATAAGGATCATGGAGTTACCAAGTCAGCAAGGAGTTTGATTTTCAGAGAGTATCATTGATGTCTGTGCTTTGTGTATCTCAGGAACTCTGACTGACCTTTTAGAATCTTCAGCATAAAACAAGAGGGGCTGAAAAACAATCAGAAGTATGGATTTAACCCAGTGACAGATCCAAACAGGATTTGAAAGTATAGTGGGAAGATGTGACCCCCAAAGGAGGAGAACATTATGCATCTATTCTGCATGTTGGAGGATGAGTAGAGATTAAGGGTCCCACTGTCCAATATAAGACTTCTACAGGCCTCACTGTCCACTCTATTACTCCTACAGTAGCCCCGGGCTACATGTGATTATTGTGCATGTGAAATGTGGCTAGTCTGCATTAAGGTGTCCTCTAAGTGCAAATTACCAGATTTTCAAGACTCAATAGGAGGAAAGCATTGTAAGATTTCATATTAATAAACTAATGCTGAGTATATGTTGAAATGAGAAGACTTTTGATATCTTGAGTCAAATACACTGTATTATAAAAATTCATTTTATCTGTTTCTGTTTGCTAGTTACTGTGGCTACTAGAAAACTTAAGATTACAGTAGTGGATCACCTTTGGAGAGCACTGCTCTCAATTGTGCTAGGAGTGCCTTCTAGCATTTATGGAGCTTACTGTATGTTAGACCCTGAACTACGTGCTTAAATATAAGTCATCATTAAGTAATCACAACCACACCTTGAGCCATGAATTACTTACTATTCATGTCTTATACATGAGGAAAGTGAGGTACATAGATATTCATGAACTTGCCTGGGGCATGCAGCTAGGAAGTGAGGAAGCTGGGCTACGTCCTGGCTCTGGTTCTCTCACAGAGTTTGTACTATTAACAAAAATGTTATGTGCCAAGCTGAATCAGAGCTTAGTAACAGTTGCTGTCACCTGAAAGGATCTTTACACACATCTAAAAAGAATACTCGCTTTAGGCCTTTGTTCTGCAGTATTTTATCCATAACACAAAGAAACCTTCCCTTAGTAAGTGTTCTCTATTAAACTGTGGGAAATCTAATGACAAAAGGCTGGATCTGGTCCCTATGTGTGATGCAGTTGGAGCTCTTTTTTGTTCCCTTGAAGCAGAGCTGGACTGGTGATGTTTCTTTTGTTGGATTGTCATTGTTAGCAGCCACCTGGGCAAGTTCCTTTCCTCAAAGCCTTCCCTTTTCATAAGATAATGGGCAAGCCATTGGTGTGTGCCATTTGTAGACTCTCCTTCCTGCCATTCCTTCACTCTTCAGCCCATTGCTGGCATGAAGGCTTGCAGGGGCCTTGGATTCAGGGTTTTTTGAATTGACTCCTCTGGCACATCTCGCTCCCTAGAGAGTTGCCTCCTGGGGTCTCATTTGGGTCTTTTCTCTTACTCTCTCCTAGACCTTTTTTGTCTTTCATCTCTGTCTTTCCTTTAAATGCCCATCTTCCCCAGGGGATACCTCACTCTACCCTGGTGAATTGTTACCTGGAGGTGGGGTTAGGGGCTTCATAGATTCCTTAGAAACTTTACTGATAGCTTGGACCTAGGATTATGCCCACATCTTTTTGTGTATAATTTCACAATGTTCACAGACTCCTGAAAGCTCATTCACAGATTCCCTGGGATTCACAGACTCAAGGTTAGGACACCTGGTGTGGTGTTGTAGGATCAGCACTGGACTTCGAACTACAAGGTGGGTAGTTCAAATCCACCAGATATTCTCTGGAAACTTTAGAAAGGGTCATTATGAATTGGAACTGACTTGATAGCATTTAACAACAACACCAACAGAGTAAGGTTAAAGACCCCTGGTCACGCAACAGTTAAGCATTCAGCTGCTAACTGAAAGTTGGTGGTTCAGACCCACCCAGTACTTCATAAGAGAAAGACCTAGTAGTCTGCTCCCATAACAATTACAGCTTAGAGAACCCTATGGGGCAATTCTACTCTTAACACAGCTGTCACATGGGGTCACTGTGATTCACTGGCATCCATCAACAGCAACAACATGTTAAGGTTCTCTGCCTGTAGTATCTCCCTCTTGTGGGCAGCTTTTTATCTTTAAAAATTAATTACTCCCGGTATACCTAACATACAGTACTAGTGTGGTGCTTTAAGAACTGGTAACTGCAGGGTTAGCAGTTCAAACTCACCAGTCACTCTTGGAAACCCTATATAGGGTTGCTAAGAGCAGGAACAGACTCAATGGCACAGAATAACAACAGCAATAACAACATATGCATGGTAGCAATGTGGGTTAGACATTGGTCTGCTAACTTCAAGGTCAGTGGTTCGAACCCACCAGTCACTCCTCAGAAGAAAGATGAGGCTGTCAGTTCCTGTAAAGGTGTACAGTCTTGGAAACCCTGTACAGGGTCACTCTGAGTTGGAATTGACTTATTTGGAGGATCCCTGGTGGCACAGTGGTTAAGCTTTCAGCTGCTAACCAAAAGGCTGGTGGTTTGAACCCACCAGCCACTCAATGGGAGAAAGATGTGGCTGTCTGCTTCTGTACATATTTATAGTATTGGGAACCAAATGAAGCAGTTCGCTGTGGTCCTAAAGGTTTGCTGCTATGAGTTGGAACTGACTTAGTGACAGTGGGTCTGGGTTTGGTATATAGGCATACCCTGTCTTACTGCTCTTTGCCTTATTGCACTGCATTTATTTATTTTTTTTACAAATGGGAGGTTTGTGGCAACTTGTGCCAAGCAAGTCTATGGGCACCACATTTCTAACAGCATGTGCTCACTTCATGTCTCTCTGTCACATTTCGGACTTTTTCATAATACGATTTTATACATGGATTCCTGGTGTGGTGCTGTAGAGTCAGCACTGGATTGCGACCCACAAGCTCAGTGGTTCAAACTCTGTAGCTGCTCCTCGGAAACCCCATGCAGAGTTACTGTGCGTTGAAATCAACTCAATGGCACTTACCAACAACAATTGTATTCCTAATGGTGGTGGTGGTGGGTACTGAATAGACTGTAGTTATTGTTGTTACGTGCTGTTAAGATGTTCTGATTCATAGCGACCCTGTATGAAGTTTCCAGGGAGTAGCTGGTGACTTTGAACCACTAACCTTATAGTTAGCAGCCCTTGAACCACTGACCTTGCAGTTAGCAGTCTAATGCTTATTCTACAGTGACACACAGGACTCCACTTTGTTGACTTGTTAAGTAATGTTGAGTCAGTTTCAAATCATAGTGACCCGGTACAGGGTTTCCAAAGAGCAGTTGGTGCGTTTGAACCATTGATGTTGTGGTTTGCAGTCCAGTCCTTTCCCAAAGTGCCACATCAGGAATCCACTTAGTAGATTAGTATATATAAACATACCTTTTATACCAGAGAACTTAACGTTCATGGAAAACTTCCACTATCTTTTAATTCCAGTTTTCCATGAACATTTCAAGCCCCGTCATATAGAGTCCTTATGTGGCAGTGTGAGTTAATGTGCTAGACTGCAAAGTTGGTTTGAACCACAAAGTTGGTGGTTCAAGCTCACTAGTTGCTCCTCGGAAACCCTATACAGGGTCACTATAGGTCAGAGTAGACTTGATGGCACATAACAACAACAACAACATATATACTTTGTTATTGTTGTTGTTAAGTACTGTTAAGTTGATTCTGACCCATAGTGACCTTGCATAGGGTTTCCAAGGAGCAGCTGGTGGTTTTGAACTGCCAACCTTCTGGTTTGCAGTCCACTGCTGATCCTACAATACCACACCAGGAAGCCTTTCGTAAATACTGTTGTTGTTTTTAGGTGCCATCGAGTTGGTACCAACTCATAGCGACCTTATGCATAGCAGAACGAAACACTGCCCAACCCTGGGCCAACCTCACTACTGTTGCCACACTTGAGTCCATTGATGCTGCCACTTGGCCAATCCATCTCATTGGGAGTCTTCCTCTCTTTCTCTGTTCTTCCACCTTACCAAACATGATATCCTTCTCTAGCGACTGGTCCCTCCTGACAATATATATGAGGTATGAGAGACAAAGTTTAGACATCTTGGCCTCCAAGGAGCACTCTGGCTGCACTTCTTCCAACACAGATCTGTTGGTTCTTTTGCAGCCCATGGCATTTTCAATATTCTCTTTCAACACCATAACTCAAAAACATCAATTCTTCTATGGTCTTCCTTATTCACTGTCCAGCTTTCACATGCATGAGGCTATTGAAAATACTGTGGCTTGGGTCAGGCGCACCTTAGTCCTCAAGTTGACATCTTTGCTCTTCAACACTTTAAAAAGGTCTTGTGCAGCAGATTTGCCTAATGCAATACGGCGTTTGATTTCTTGACTGCTGCTTCCATGAGTGTTGATAGTTGATCCAAGAACAATGAAGTCCTTGACAACTTTAATCTTTTCTCCCTTGATAAGAATGTTGTTTATCAGTCCAGTGGTGAGGACTTTTGTTTTATTTACATTGAGATGTAATCCATACGGAAGGCTGTGCTCTTTGATCTTCATCAGTAAATATTTTAAGTCCTCTTCACTTTCAGCAAGCAAGGCTTATCATCTGCATATCGCAGGTTATTAATGAGTCTTCCTCCAATCCTGATTCCACATTTTTCTGCTTCTCCGATTATTTGCTTAGCATAGAGCTTGAAATACTAGGAAACCAAAAAATGTGTGTGACCCTGTCAGTACTGCATACTTGTTATAAAACTGAATTAATCAGTATCACCATACCTCTCCTGCCCCACCCTGACCCTTCAGATCAATCTCTGTCAGGATCATTGGTACTGGTCTTCCGACTAACCTGGGTGCCACCTGCACTGCTCCCTGTAGATTCTAGTTACTTTCCTCCATTCTATAGTTTTTATTCCACCAAAGTAAAAATAGTAACAACCATCAATGTACTGATCCCTTAGTTTGTGTCAGGCATAAGCATTGTGTTTGTGTTATTTAGTTTAAATCCTCACAAGAGTTGGGTGAGGATTAAATCAAGTAACATTATCTCTATTTTGCAAATAAGGAAACCACTTATTACACGTAAGTTGTATGCATCACTGGTAGAGCCAGGATTTGAACTCAGGTCCAGCAATGTTCTGAATCACTGATCCTGACCGGCTTTTCTCTTGTTTGAATGTCTGCGTTCCTGATGCTGAGCTTTATGTTAACTGGGTTTGGCTTCTTGGATACACGGTGGGCATCTGTTTATAAGGGATGATAACAGATCTCTTCTTACCTTTCACCTTCCCTGGGCTAAAGATTCTGTGGATCTCTGTCTATTTCAATACATCAATATACTTTTCTGACTGAATTTCTCTTTTACAGGACTATAGTATACTACATGACTGCAGGTTCCTCAACTTCCGTTCTATCCCTTTGCATAAAAATCTATTAAATATATATATACATATATATATATATTTTTTTTTTTTAATGGACTTTAGTGTCAGCTAACAAAAATAGCAAACAATGGAGAAAGCAACAGTTATAATATCAGGAAGTCCTGATAGGAATTGGCCTTGGTCTTTATTAAAATGGACAAGGGGCTTCTTGTTGTTGCTGTAAGTTGCCAGTGAGTTGGTCTGACTCATTTATCTATCTATCTATATATATATATATTGGAAACTCATTTCAAAGAGTTTATGGGAAAATTCCATTATCTTTATATTCCATTTTTCCATGGATTTTTTCAAGTCCCCCACCCCCCAAATAGCAGAATCAAACATTACTGTGCCATCTTTATGACCACTGAGTTTGTAACTCTTGAGTCTGTCTATCTCATTGAAGGGTTTCCTTGTTTTAATTGATTAGACTTTACCCAACACAATGCCATTTTCTAGTGATTGGGGTTTTCTGATGATGTGCTCCCAGTTAACAGACTAAAGTCTCACCATCCTTGCTTGTAAGGAACATTCCGGTTATATTTTTTCTAAGACTCATTTGTTTGTTCTTCTGGTAGTGGATGATCTATTCTATATTTTTTTGTCAACACCAAATTTAAATACATCTGTTTTTCTGTCTCTGTTCCAGCCCTTTCATGAATATGAGGTGATCAAAAAGACCATGGCTTGGGTCAGGCACATCTTATTCACCAGAGTGACGTCTTTAATTTGCTAGAAAATTCATTTGCAGCAGATTTACCCAGTGTGGTATGATTTCTTGATTGAGGCTTTCATGTGTGTTGCTTGTTGATCCCAATAGAATGAAGTCCTTGACAATTTCAATTTCTTCTCCATTTACCATGATGCTGTTCATTGGTGCATTTGTAAGGATCTTCTTGTTTTCTTCACATTCAGGTGTAATCCATACTGAAAGCTGTGTATCCCCTACCCTGCTTCTGTGACCATGGTGAAGATGGTCCTTCCAAGTTTGTCTGAGAAAGCTCTGGCTTATTTTTGTTGTCCTGAAATTCCTTTGGTTGTTGTCTTTTCACTTTAGAAGTGCTTTAGTGTGGACACATTATAAGGTTGCCCTAAAGATCAGCACTGAACTGCAAACCACAAGGTTGGTAGTTCAAACCCACCAGCTGCTCCTCAGAAACCCTACACAGGGTTGCTAGGAGTCAGAACTGACACGACAGCACTTAACAATAACAAACATAGGTTTTGGAGTTATGAAGACCAGTTTTGAGTTCTGGTTCCATTATTCAATAGTTCTATGATCTTGCAGAATTCCTTAGCACCCCTTCATTTTCAACTTCCTTATTGTAAAATAGGCAGGGCTAATAGTAACCTTGGGTGGCACTATAAATAGCTAGGGACATGTATGTCATGAATATTAACCAGTTAGAAGGGACATAGCCATAGCACCAGAGTCTTGGAGGTCCCTTGTAGACATTCATCTTACGGTTGGGGGATCATGTGTTTGGATCAGGTGATGGAGGATCCTATAGAAGAGACTAGAGTGGTGGAAGGTACTTGCGATATTGGGGCAGTAGTTTATGAAAGTATTTCACTATTTTAATAATCTTGATATTGATGGACCCCTGTTTATATCAGCCCTCATAATACCTCCACTGTGTTTAATGTGGAAGTTCCTCATAGGTGGGTCCTGACATGGATTCTCTCCCTGGCTTCTGTTCACTCAGTTCTAATTCTTCTGTTTGTGAGGGTAGAGTGCATGATAGTTCTTTTCTCTCTCTCATTCTTTCTTAGATATATATCTTGTGTGCTACTCTGATTGTCCTTCTGAATTGGATCCAGGTGAGATGGAGACCAGGTGCTGACTCTTAGAAGTACAGTCTCTTTGCCCTCGGAGGGCCCACGGAGAGGGTATTCACTTTTACTTATGCAGTTGTTGTTGTTGGTGGTGTGCCGTGGAGTCCGTTCTGACTCATAGCAACCCTGTATAGGGTTTCTGAGGCTATAAATCTTTACAGGAGCAGAAAGCCTCATCTTTCTCCCACAGAACAGCTGGTATTTTCGAATTGCTGACCTTGAGATTAGCAGCCTGACTCGTAACCATTACGCTACCAGAGCTCCTTACCTAAGCAGGTAGTAATACACAATTGATGCTTCAAGTTCCTACCCCCTTCACTTCTGCCCTAACTTACCATGTTGGGATATGTTCATACATATAACAATGTGGTGATTAGGTTCACATTGTAATAGAAGACTGGAATAAACCTAGCCATTTTCTTGCTAAGGATGTGTGTCACCCCATCTTTTATGTGATCCTTTCAACACTGCCTGATTGTTGTTGTTGAGTGCTGTCTGGTCTATTTCAATATGTAGTGATCCCATGTGACAGCGTAGAACTTCCCTGTAGGATTTTCCTACCTGTAACTAACTCAATGGCACTTAACAACAACAAAATCTTTATGTGGTCGGTTTGATCTGTAAGGTCGGCAGTTCAAATCCACCAGTCACTCCTTGGAAACCCTACACAGGCTCGCTATGAGTTGGAACTGACTTGATGGCTCTTAACAACAACAATTTTTATGGTGTTGCTGGGTGGATCTGAACCACCAACCTTTTGGTTATTAGCCAAGCACGTACCTGTTTGTGCTCAGAGCGTCTTACTGCCTGGATAGAGGTTTTATATGTGACCCAGTGGAATGAGGTGTGGATACGTGTCTCTGTCCTAGTGGCTCTTTGTGGTCTAGTGCTTGAATCAGACTGACCCACTTTTTCTAGCTTGTTTTAGAAAAACTGGTTTCAGAAGAAGGTTTCAAGAATGAAGCACTGCTCAGGAAGAACAAGCAGTATATAAACGTGACTAAAGAATTGGGGTGGGGAGGGAATGTATAACTGAAGGGAAGTGCTGTAAAAAGGTCCCTCCTTCACTGTCCTCTGATTAAAGAGTGCATGTAATTTCAAGGTGACGTAGATAGAAAATCCAGAAGGCCTGAATAGGATTAATTAAAGCAATGTGTGCCCTCTTAGAATTCTGTCAACTTAGACCTTTACTTTGAGGAGGTACAGAGGGGCAGAAATGTGGATCTGTACATATATTTTCAATTTTCCCTTGCCAGACAAGCTTTTCCATCCTTGTCAACAATTTGTATCTTCATCTGCTTTCTGCTCCTTCCTTTATCCATCATTCTCGTAGCCTTGTCTCTGACATTCTTTCTTTCTCTCCTTTCAATAACTCCGATGTAAAGTCTGCCCGTGTGTCCCTATTTAAAGAAAGCTTTGAACTGTCCATGCTCTTAAACTATTCTTTCTCTTGTATAGTCCTGAAGAGCAGCTCTAGAACATAGCACATGCTTAGTAAATGAGTATTTGGGGGTAAGTGACTGAATTAGCTCTTTTCCTCTTCACTGATAAACCACCTCCACTGGCTCTTACTACCCTTTCTGTCCTTTGTTCTTGTAGTCTGTCCTGCACCTGTCTCCCTAAAACTACTCCGAGACTACTTAAGATTTTTGTCTTTATCCTTTGCCCTCCATCCCAGAAGCATTTAACTCTCTCATCTCCCTTTGCCTCCCTTGGCTACAGGACACTGTATTCTCCACAGTCTCTTATATCACTAGTTAGTAATCAGAATCCTTTACAGACTTGTATCTAGCACTTAAAGCCCCCTAATCTCGTTGCTTTCTGACCCCACTTAAGAACTCTTGGGTAAGAGGAAGGGGAGTCCTTAGATGGTGTAAATGATCAATGTGCTTGGCTGCTAACCGAAAGGTTGAAGATTCAAGTCCATCCAGAAGCACTTCAGAAGAAAAACCTGGCGAAGTACTTAAAAAATGTCAGCACAGTTCTACTCTGACACGTGTTGTTGCCATGAATTGGAAATGACTTGAAAGCACTGTTTTCCAGAGCAGTGTTTCTTGTGGAGTGGGTGGGTGCTGGTGAAAGATGACATTTTACATGTAATTCTCTTTTTTCTTATCTGAGCGTTACAATGTCTTTATCTTCACCATCACTGCTATCTCTCCCCTCCTTTTAAAATTTCTTCACTCTGTTGTTATTGTAAGGTGCTGTCAAGTCAGTTCCAATTCATTGCAACCCGAAATCAGAGAGTAAAACTACTCCACGGAGTTTTCTAGACTGTAGTCTTTGTGCAATCTGTCTGCAAACCAGTTACCATGACTCTTATTCAAATTTACGTTCCACTAGTGCCAAAGAAGAAGGAATCAAATGTTTTTAGCAACTTATTTTGTTGGAAATTGATCAAGCATGCATTCCAATTAGTGGTGATTAGAATATAAAAGTTGGAAACAAAGTAAAAGAAATGGTACTTGAAAAATATGGCCCCAGTGATAGAAAAAATACCAGAGATGCATGATAGAGATAGAAGACCAAGGACTTAACTCATTGCAGATAACTTTTTCTAACAACATACATGTCAGTTACACACATACCTGGAATACACATGAATCAAACTGACTACATCTGTGTAAAGAGATGATGGAGAAACTTAATATCATCGATCAAAACAAGGCCAAGGGCCAACTGTGGAACAGACAATCAATTGCTCATATATTAATTCAAGTTGGAGCTGAAGACAATTAAAACAAGTCCATGAGAACCAAAGTATGACCTTTAATGCATCTTACCTGAATTTAGAGATCATCTCAAGAATGAATTGGATGCTTGAGCACTATAATGGCTGGAGATCAGACTACTTGTGGGATGACATCAAGAACATCATACACGACAAAAGCAAAAGATAATTAAAAAAGCAGGAAAAAAAGAAAAGACCAAAATGGATGTCAGAAGAGACTCCTAAACTTGCTCTTGAATGTGAGCAGCTAAAGCAAATGGAAAAAATAAAGTGAAATAAATGACCAGAAGGATTCAAAGGACAGCTAGCGAACATGAAAATACAATATTATAATGAGATTATAATTAGATATACAATTAGAAATAGAAAGAAGGAACTCTGTTAGCATAGTGGGTTATGTGTCGGGCTGCTAACCACAAGGTCATCAATTTGAATCT
The DNA here is from genome assembly GCF_000296735.1 of Chrysochloris asiatica. Lineage (NCBI taxonomy): Eukaryota > Metazoa > Chordata > Mammalia > Afrosoricida > Chrysochloridae > Chrysochloris > Chrysochloris asiatica. Next base: position 4,713,343 of record NW_006408553.1, read on the forward strand.
ACCAGTTGCTCTGTGGGACAGGGATGAGACTTTCTGCTCCCTACAGATTGACAGCCTTGGAAACCCTATACAGGGTTAATAGGAGTTGGAACCAATAGGATGGCACATAGCAGCAGCAGTGTTAGAAATCCAAAAGGGAAGAATGTGCCCAGCATTTTTCAATTCAAAGAACTCATGAAAAAATGCAAGTCTTTGGTTACAGAATCTTCTTTTGATTTAGAAAAATCAAAAGTTGGAACTGATTAAGTATGGATGGAACACATGAAGCATTGTACCAAAGAGAATTGGTTGGTGTTTAACCATTTCAGGATATGGCATATGAGGTGGCTTGAAAAAGTTAATGTAAAAATGGAATTTTCCATGAAAATTTCAAAGTCCTCTCATTTTATCAAGTCTAAGATGAACTGAAGGCACTAGAATTTATGGAATACCAATTGAGATGTTTTCAACAAATGTATGCATTCTAGAAATGGTCTCTCATTTATGCCAAGAAAGCTGGAAGACAACTACCTGGCCAACCAACTAGAAGAGGTCTAAATTTGTGTCCATTTCAAACAAGAATCAACAGAATTCAGTAATTATCTAATGGTATCATTAATATCATAAATATGTAAAATTTTGCTAAAGATAATTTTAAAATGATTGTAGCAGTACATTGACAGGGAGCTGCTAGAAATTCAAGCCAGTATTAGAAGAGGACATGGAATGAGGGATACTATTGCTGACATCAGATGGATCTTGCTGCAAGCAGAGAATAATGTTTACTTGTGCTTTATTGACTATGCAAAGGCATTCGACCATGTGAATCATAACAAACTATGGATAACATTGTAAAGAATGAGAATTTCAAAACACTTAATTGTACTCATGCAGAACCTGTCCATAGACCAAGAAGCAGTGGTTTGAGCAGAACAAGGGGATACTGAATAGTTTAAAATCAGGAAAGGTATGGGTCAGGATTGTGTCTTTTCACTATACTTATTCAATCTGTATGCTAAGCAAATAATCTAAGAAGCTGGAATATGTGAAAAACAATGGCATCAGGATTTGAGGGAGACTCATTAACAATCTGAAATATGTAGATAGCACAACCTTCATGACTAAAAGTAAAGAGGACTTAAAGCACTTACTGATGAAGTTCAAAGTTCAAACTAAGCATACGTTTAGTATGCATGACGACTCAACATAAATAAAAAATCCTCACAACTGGACCAATAAGCAACATCATGATAAAGAAAAGATTGAAGTAGTCAAGGATTTCATTTTACACAATCAACATCTTTGGAAGTAAAGAAATCATATTGTGTATTATATTGCAAAAGGCCTCTTTAAAATGTCACAAAGCAAAGATGTCACTTTGAGTACTAAGGTGAGCCTAACTCAAGCCATGGTGCTTTCATTAGCCTTATATGCATGTGAAAATGGACAGTGAATAAGAAAGGCTGAAGAAGAATCGATGTCTTTGAATTATGGTGTTGGCGAAGATAATTTAACATACCACAGATTGCAAAAAAAAAATGATCAAGTGTGTCTTTGAAAGAGTACAGTCAGACCATTCCATAGACGTGAGACTTCATGTCATGTACTTTGGACATGTTTGTTAGAAGGTGGGATCGGTCTCTGGAGAAGGACATCATGCTTGGTAGAAAGTCAGTGACAAAGAGGAAGAAACTTAACAAGATGGATTGACACAGTGGCTGCAATAATGTGTTCAAACATGGATGATTGTGAGGATGGCACAGGACCAGGCAGGGTTTCCTTCTGTTGTACATAGGGTCATTATGAGATGGAATGAAGCAACTTGACAGCACCTAACAAGAACAACAGTCTTTATCATGGCAAATCACTAGCTCTTTTTTCCTGTGGAGCTGCTGTGTGGCTTTGAAACCACCAACCTTTTGATTAGCAGTTTTGCCACCAAGTCTCCTTTTCTAGACTCTAGTCCACTCCTTTGGCTCTCCTTTTGGTTCCTAAGCACTCTTTCTTATTTACATGCAATTCTGGAATTTCTGTAGTATTCTCCCTTCAGTCCCTGAGCAGCGCCTTCCACCCTGAGAATTGTCACCTGCCGTATGCAGCCTGCAGTGTTCTTTGAAGACCATGTTTTGGAGGAGAGGGTATCTAGTACTGTTTTGAGCTGAGCTGCTGGAAATCTCTTAGTTCCTCCTCTGCCCTCTCCAGGCACTCTGCCTTTATCCTCTCTGTATATCTCCCCTTATTGTTGTTGTGCAGTGCTGTCGAGTCGGTTCCGACCCATAGCGACCCTGTATAGGGTTTCCAAGGAGTAGCTGGTAAGCTTGAACTGCCGACCTTGCAGTTCAAACAGCTTCGCAGTCTAGTGCCTTAACCCACAGCGCCACACCAGGACTCTATATCTCCCCTTGCTCTCAGGAAAATACTGGTGAAGATTTCCTTAGGTGCAGGTTGAAATATGGACTTAATAAAAATATTATTAATTGCCCTGAGAGTGTAATAAAGAGTGCTTCATGAGGTATGGCGGCTTTCTAAGGTTAATGAACCATTTGCCATTTCCTCAAGCAGCAAGAACTCTCCAGGGTCGGCACTGAATACTCTCTCCACGAGGGCACACCTTCCCTTAGTAACTGGCTGCCACTTTTGCTACTTCAGTTATCAGATCAGTTTCCTTTTGAATGATACATTTGCCTCTTTCTATAGAAAGAGTTTTTGGAATCCTGGTGTGGCACTATGGGTTAATGCACTGGGTGCAATGTAGGTTTGAACTGCAAGGTCACTGTTTCAAGCTCACCAGCCACTCCTAGGAAATCCTATTCAGGGTCGCTATGAGTTGGAACTGACTCGATGGCACTTAACAACACAGTGAAGACTATCATTTTGTTTTTGCTTTTTTCCCCTACTTGGACCTTGGTTATCCTGCAGAAAGTGTCTGTTGCAGTAAGAAGAGTATAGAGTGCTAAAATAAGAGCAGGTCTTGATGTAAACAGTCTGCCTTAAAAATTTTTTTTAAATACATCCTGAGACACTGGTATAAAGTAGACCAACAATCCCTAGAACACAGACACTTTCATTGGAAACCCTCTTCTACTTAGAGTAAGGGGACAGGAACCCAGTGTGGATGTGCAATCTTTAAAGCATTACATTTCTTCCTGACCTAGCATGGTTTCCAGTTTTGTTCCTCTTTCATACACTCAACTGCACTGGCTAGTTTGAGGTCCACAAATCCTGCCTCAGCGATCTTGGTTAGAACCAGCTTTGGACCGTAAAGGCCCTGCCCTGAGTAGATCTGCTCTAGGACCTGGAGAACTTTAGATTTAGGGAGTGTCACTCCTGGTGTGGTGCTGTAGGATCAGCACCAGACTGCGAATCACAAAATCTGCAGTTCAAACCCATCAGCTGCTTTTCAGAAACCCTGTATAGTGTCGCTATACAGGAACTGACTCAATGGCACTTAACAACAACAGCAACTTCATTCTGAACTTTTCTTAGGTATATTCTAACCTCCCCTAGGTTTTGGAGAGCTCGACTTGATCTACTCTTGCATGTCAGGAGCATGGGAACCAGAGTGTAATACAACCCAGGAGACCATGTTGAATAATGGTCATTTAAGGAGCTTCACTGAGTATCACACTACTCTGGGCACCCGGGCAGTATTATCTTCTCACAGGCTAGTGTGAATCACTGAATGAAGCACCATGTAAGTAAACAATAGAATAATGAAGACAGTGGTTAACCTCTATTGAACTCTTATTAAGCAGCAGGCATGGGGAGTGGTAGTTAGCATACCAAGTCTGCTTACTCTTCAAGCAGTTCTATATGTTATTAAGTGCCACTGAATTGATTCTTACACATAATAACCCCATATAACAGTAGAACTGCCCTGTTATTTGTTGTTGATGTTGTTTTTTTCTTCCATGTAGCCATTGGGTGGATTTGAACCACTAACCTTTCTGTTAGCAGCTGAGCACTTAAATCATTTACCATCAGGTTGCCTTAGTCCTGTAGAGTTGTTGTTGTTAAGTGCAGTCAAGTTGGTTCTGACTCATAGCAACCATTTATAGGGTTTCTGAGGAGTGGCTGGTGGTTTTAAACCACTGACCTTGTGCTTAGCAGTCCAATGCTTGTCCTACAGCACCACACCAGGATGAGGAAATTGTGCTTAAGTTAAGTAATTTGTCTAAGCCATACAACTAGTGGCAGAGCTCTGTATTTGAACAATGGCCAGTCTAACTGAAGGGCAGGTTTTAACCCCTCAGTGAAGCCTGTGAATAGAGTGAAAAGGCTAAACCCTTGAACAGCTATAGAACTTTGGGTTACAGGGAGATTCTTAGGCTCAGACTAATGTTAGCTCTGTTTTCTCCAAGAGCAGTGCAAACAGCCATGCTTTCTCCCTACCTCAGTGTCTTCATTTATTAAACAAGCATGTATAAGAACCAGCTCCATAACATTTTTACAGCAAGTATTACTACTGCAGCCACTATCTGCCCCCCACTGCCACTGCCATTGCCACCTATTAATGCTCCTTGCTCATGAACAGGTTGGATGTGAATCAAAGGATGAAGTGCTTTGCCTCATTCTCATTTACTTGTCCTCTACCCCTGCCCTGCCGCAAGACCTTAAATGCTTTAGTGATGGGTAACATAGTAACCCACAGCTAAAGATATCAGTTTAATCTGAGTTTTGGTTTGTTTGCAGTGAATGAGAAATCTGTTCATTGGAAACTGGGAGCCGATAAGGAAGTCTGGGTCTGGGTGATGGGTGAACACCATCTTGATACACCCTATGATGTGCTCTGTCAAGAAATTACTGCTGAGAGGACCCAACTGAAAACAGAGCAGGAAATGGAAGAGCTCAGGTATGAGATTTGCAAACCAATGAGCAACTTAAATTTTAAAAAATTAAACATGGATATAAAAAGAGGCATGAGGACATTTTATAGCTTTGTTGGAAACAGTGTTCAAGTCACCATACTGCCATGTCCTGTTGGAAAGAGGCACTGGCGTGGAACTGGACAAAGATGCTGAAGAGTATATAGCAGAAAACTATTATCATGTGTAAGTGCAGAAGGATAGAGCCTCTGAGTTTAAACAACTGGTCTCCTTTCCCTGCAGATTTAGAAGCAGAATGAGAAAGCCACCTGAGGACATGGTGAAGTCAAAATCATAGCTTTGAAAATAAGAGAAATTTTATATAAGATAACCCAAACATGTTTGGTCTTAACTAGAGTCAGTCATACTAATCATATCAGTCAGCATGGCATATACTTAGGAAAAATATCCAGAGGCCAAAGTCACATAAGACCATGGGATAGATTTGTAAGAGAAAAATTCCCTGAGCTGTCTTCATGTACTTGAATGTTCTTGTTATTTTGGGCAAAGGATATTGAAAAATTACAATAAAGACAGAAATCCCAACCATCAAAAAAAAAAAAAAAATTAAACATGCCTGTTGTATATGGTATATGTTGAGGGAGTGAAGTGGCGTCTAAGTTCACAAACAAAATTTTTGACAATTTGGAAAAGTTTCTTATATTTTTGATGAGCCCCTTCGTTCCTACAATGCTATCAGATCAGCTATTTCCTATCCCCATCTTTGATCTGTGTTCCCCAGTGGTCATTGTTGGCTTCCCCTAAATTATTTTAGAGCCATGCAGACCATCACAGTTAAGCATTAAAATACCAGTCAGAGCTGTTAAAATGCAGTGTCTGTTCAAGCTTCAGATCTTTGTAGAAGGTTGCTGCAATAGGGGGAGAAGAACAAGTAGGTTCCTTTGCTTCATGGTTCTGAGTTTACCCAGAGGTGTTTTGGAAGAAAGTCCCGACAGTTTACCTCTAAAAAACCAGCCCCTGAAGATACACAAGGGCTTACCTGGAGTCGGCATTGTTGCAGACATTGGGAACTTAAAGATGCACAAGGAGTTTACAGTCCAGGATGCAAGACAGGCAGATCCACAGCTAACTGCAGCTTACATAGGCTGGGATGTTGTTGTTAAGTGCTGTTGAGTCAGTTCTGACTCATAGCAACCCTGTATAGGGTTTCCAAGGACAGCCTGGTGGATTTGAACTGCTGACCGACCTTGTGGTTAGAAATCCAGTACAATCTTACAGCACCACACTAGGAGTTCATACAGGGTGTGATGAGTGCTATTATTAAGCTATAAATAGCACATTTACAGTTTGATTCACAAAGACTGAAATCTGAGCCAGACCTTGAATGATAAGTATGGTTTTCCAGCTATAGAAGATCAGGAAGGAAGTTGCTAACAGAGGACACAGCATAGTGAACATGCAAAGTTGTTTGGGGAGCGCTGAGTTATGAGTTTTGGGGTGTGTATTGGGGTGAACAGAGGAAGTCAGGGGACCACACTGTGAAATGGTTTGAAGGTCAGTTTGAGGCGATTGGACTTTACTCTTTGGGCAGTAAGGAAGATGGTGAATAGGGAAGAGACAGGATTAGTTAGAGGCAAGGAAAGTTAACTAAAGGCAAATGATAGTTTCCTCTGTTGGGGGCCCATGGTGGCTCTTGAGTGCCCTCCCCTGGCTTTGGACAGTGGCACCCTGAGCTAGCAGTCTGTGTTGGGATGGAGACTGGAACAGACATGCAGACTTCAGTTCAGTTCCTGAGGTTGTTGATGTTGTCTACCAGCTTCTATAGTATGACAGTGTTAATAAGCATAGCCCTATAGAGGAGTGATTTGCTGACTCTGATCATAGGAAGGCAATTTGCTCTAACAGTTTAGCACCTGAGTCAGGTGTTAGACAGACCTGGGTTCAAATCCTGACTGTGCCACTATATGGTCTTGGAAAAATTATATCAATTTTTGAGCCTCTTAAAACAACAAGAGCTGGTATTGGGTTAATGGGTATTAGGGTTGTTACAAGGAGTACATTGCTGTCATTAGAGTGCTTGCCAAAAGGGCTGGCATGTTACACTTTGTAAATGATATAGTTAATTTTTACATATTTTGAATGTAAACATCTGCTTTAGAAACTCCATCAGTGTTGAAGAATATTTTCTGATAATTTCACTTTGGTTTCTGTTCAGGAAAACTCAAACCAGTGAGTTCACCAATAGCTCGAAAACAGAGCCACAGAACGACAACCTACAAGCAACAAATAGCTGGGCAACTCAGCACACCTCTAAGAAAGTGACAGAAGAGAAGGAATTAGGGCAGGGATCTAGACCAGCGACAACCCCTGAAGAAGAGAAAACTGAAGTGAGTTTCTCATATCTGTAAATGCCTAAAATTTCACTTGTGGGTATCTGAGTTTCCTAGGGCTGCCGTAATGCAACAACAGAAATGTATTCTCTCCTGGCTCTGGATGCTAACCTTCATTGCCGTCAAGCTAACTCCAACTCACAGTGACCCTGTAGGACAGCATACAACTGCTCTATAGGGTTTCCAAGGCTGTCACCCTTACAGAAGCAAACTGCCACAGCTTCCTGCCATGGAGCAGCTGATAGGTTTAAACCATCTACCTGTTGGTTGGCAGCCGAACATTTGACCATTACGTCATCAGAGCTTGTTATTGTTCTTAAGTGTCATCCAGTCAATAGTAGGTTTCCAAGGAGTAGTTGAGTGGGTTTGAACTGCCAACCTTGCGGTTAGCAGTACAGTGCTTATCCTAAATCTCCACACTAGGGCTAGAAGTCCAACATTAAAGTCTCAGCAGGGCTGTGCTTCCTCCTGAGGGTCTAGGGGAAAAACCTTCCCTGCCTCTTCCAACCTTAGCACCGGGTGTTCTTGGTTTGCCAGTGGTTCACTCCAGCCTGCCTCTCTCACATGACCTTCTGCCATGTCTGGATTTCTTCTCTTCTGTGGATCCCAGTGTGGTGCTGTAGGATCAGCACAGGACTTCAAACCATAAGGTCTACAGTTCAAACCCACCAACTGCTCCTCGGAAACCCTATACGGGGTCATTATGAGTTAGATTCAATAGCACTTACTTTAATTCAACCCAGAACACAAGTGGAGATCAAGATCTTGGGGGCATTGAGATGTATGTAGCCAAGAATCAGCATAGTAAGCTAACTTTCCTGGGAAAAACTCCTTCCATCTTGGAAGCCTATTGTTCATTTCATTTCAGAAGATTTGGCTCATCTGCTACTTCTTGAAAAACATAAAGCTCCCATTTTCCCTGGGGTTGAGTATGCTAACAACTCTAGGAATAAACTTTAGCCTGTTAAAGCTGTTTTTTTGTTGGTTTTCCTTCTATTAATGTATCGTCTGTAACAGGAGTTTTGGTAAGCTTTTTCTACAAAGTAGTGATGGCGGTTATATGTTGTGGAGTCAGTTATAACTCATAGTGACCCTACTTAGAGTTCCAAGGTTATAAATCTTTACAGGAGCAGAAAGCCTTGTCTTTCTCTTGCAGAACTGCTGGTGATTTTGAACTGCTGACCATGAGATTAGTAGTCTGACTCGTAACCACTATATTTCTAGAGTACAAAGTACCAGCTTAAGCTTTGTGGGCCTTACAATCTCTGTCACAACCCACAATGATACATAAACAAATGAGTATGGTTGTGTTCCCAAGTCATAGGATTTTCAATAGACTTATATGCATGTGAAAATTGAACAATGAATAAGAAACATAATAGAAGAATTGATGCATTTGAGTTATGGTGTTGGAGAAGAATATTGAAAGTACCATGAACTTCCAGAAGAACAAACAAATCTGTGTTGGAAGAAGTACAGCCAGAATGCTCCCTAGAAGGTAGACTTCATACTTGCATACTTCAGACATGTTATCAGGAGGGACCAGTCCCTGGAGAAGGACATCAAGCTTGGTAAAGTGGAGGGGCAGTGAAAAAGAGGAAATCCCCCAAGGTGATAGACTGGCTCAGTGGCAGCAGCAGTGGGCTCAAGCCTAACAACGATTGTGAGGATGGTGCAGGGCCCAGCAGTGTTTCATTCTGTTGCATATAGGGTCACTATGAGTCGGAATAAAAAGCTCTGTTAGCATAGTGGTCATGAGTCAGGCTGCTAACTTCAAAGTCAGCATTTTGAAACTACCAGCTGTTCCGTGGGAGAAAGATGAGGCTTTCTGCTCCCGTAAAGATTTACAGCTTGAACACCCTCTGCAGGGTCGCTATGAGTTGGAATTGACTCAGTGGCACACGACTGCCACCACCACCATGAGTTGGAACTGACTTGACGGCACCCGTCAACAACACCATGGCTGTGTCCCAGTGTGCTTTTACTTAGTTTCCTGACCCCTGCTTTATCATATCTGCAGGTACATTCGTGGCTTAGCTTATGGTCTTTTAAGTCTTCCCCTTTATACTGAGGAGTTTGACTTCACAGATCATGCCTGTGATTATGGGGGGAGTCTTAGTCCCCCTATACAATAGATTTTTATACTCAGCGTTGGTGTAACTTCCCCTATGTTTCAGGTGATTTACAAAGCTCAAATATAATTTGCTACTTGGATTATAGTTTGGAAATACAATAAAACTATATTATGAAGTCCCCTATTCTGCCAGGAATTTAATTACACTGAGAATGAGCAGGGGATTTGCAATTTTTTGACTTTTGTTCAAGTCCCAGCTGTACAGCACTAGCTCTTGACCTCTTTAACACTGCCAGGTGGGGATACAGTTGTCTGCCCTGCTTACTTCAAGGACTTGGTAATATTATAATTACTAATATGAGTTGAAGGACTCCTGGTGTGGTGCCTTAGAATAAGCTCTGGACTGCTAACTGCAAGCTTGCAGTTCAAACCCACCAACTACTTCTCAGAAACCCTGTACAGGGTCTCTATGAGTCACAACCGACTTGATGGCACTTAACAATAGCAATATGGGTTGAAGGAGCCCCGGTGACACAATGAGATGAGTGTCAGACTGCTAACCACAATGTTGGCAGTTCAAACCCAACAGCTGCTCTGGGAGAGAAAGGTGAGGCCGACTGTTCCTGATTTACTTGTTCATTTTAAAAGTACATTTGAGTCCCTGCTAAGTGCTAGGCATTGAGATTACAACAACAATGTTGGAGTTAAACAGGATCACTGCTCTCATAACATTGATGATTTAGGTGGAGTAGAAATTTAAATGAAATGTCATTTTAAACAGTAATACATGCTCCAAGAAAAATGCTATAGTTCTATGCAGTCCCATTACATGAGAACTTAGGTGATGCCAGGCATTCTGGGTATGGCCTTGCTGAGGGCATGGAGCTTGAGATAACAATGGGAGGCAGGCTTAGCAAAGGGAACTGCTTGTACAAAGCTACAGCTGGAGGATACATGGTTCTTTGGAAGCATAAAAAAAGCCAAGGAATGCAGTAGGGCAGAAGGGAGAGCCTATGCAGTGAGGCTGGGGAGGTGGGTAGGGGCCAGACTGCAGAGCTGAGGGGATGACTTACATGTTTTGATCTTTTTCTCCCAAGAACAATTGGGAATTGTCAATGAGTCTTAAGCAGGAAGTTTACCTGGACAGATTAATATTTTGAAAGGAACAGGTCAGGAAGAGTAGATGAGCAAAGCTTCTCCTCAACCCAAGTTTCTCAGCTTGGATGCCTGAGAAAATGGGGTGCCATCACCACAAATGGGAAGATGTAAAGGAAGAGCTAGTTTTAAAGGAGAAGACGTACCTTTTAGACACATCACGAATTCCTCATGCTACTTGGTGGTAGTGAGAGATACAAGGTGAGTTTATACATAGTAAAACTCACTTAGGAGTTCACAAAGCTTCTTCACATGCAGTCATTTCATGTTTACTTGCTTCTGTGAAGTAGACAGAGCATTATCGTTTTGATTGTACAGATGAAGAAACTAATGCTCACAGAATTAGAATGTCCTCATGTTTGTAAGGAGTCCTGGTGTGGCGCTGTGGTCTAATGCACTGGACTGAAAAGTTGGTTTGAACTACAAGAATGGTGGTTCAAACTCACCAACCACTCCTCAGAAACCCTATACAGGGCCGCTATGGATTGGAATCAACTCGATGGCACTTAACAACATGTTTGTATACAGGAAGCCCCTGACTTATTGCAGGGTTCTATTCAGATGACTCCCTCATAAGTCGGTCCTGACGTTAAGTCAAATACTTCTTCTTTTTTGAGTTTTTAGTTTTCATTATTGCTGCCTTTTATTTTAAGTATCATTATAAATGTTGTTTTTATTTGTTTTGAGGGACCCAAACATTACATATAAACATAAAGATATATTTTAATATATGCATACATTAACAGATACACAAATCATGAAGAGAGGGATCAAGAGCAATAGTTTGTGTAAAGCCTCATTGCTATTTTTGTTAAGTGTGGTTGAGTTGGTTTGTACTCAGAGCGACTCTGTATAGAGTTTAAGAGGGGCTGGTGGGTTTGAACTGCCAGTTTTTCAGTTAGCAGTCCAGTGCTTATCTTTGGTGCCCTACCAAGACACCAGTAGTTTCTATTTTTTAAAGGTGCTAAATTTATAACATACTAAGTCTTATAACTTCAGGTTCAGTGCTTTTGCCATCTCATCTACCCCAGGGAGAGTTTTTTATGAATGTCTTTTGCTTTGTTTTTATTGTAAATTCAGTAATAGTTTACATGGGAGAACATGAGTTTTACACTCATCATTTCATTGCAATGATTATAATCTCCTCTGCTCATCATCATTCAACAGTATTTGCTTCTATTCTATCTGTGTTTTTTGTTTTTTGGGGGGATGTTCACAAAAACACTCAGGAATATATAATCATTTAAACAACCAAAGGGCACATTCTGCAAGCCTGCCTCCTGCTGCCAGCACCTGGCTGCCAGCACACAGTCTTTCTCTTTCCGTGACCCTAGAGTCCTCAGCTGCTCTCTCTCTCCATGCCCCCATCTCTGTCTCCATCTCTGGTGTCGCCGCTTATGAATGTCTCTTAATAATCACATGGTTGGGATTGGAATTTTGCTTCCCCTTCCCGCTTTAGCCAGACTTCGCCTGTCATACTTAGGATATGTTGTCAGGAAAAAAGACATCATGCTTGGTATATAGTAGGAGGGACAGTGAAAAAGAGGGAGGCCTCCAACAAGATGGAGTGACACAGTAGCAGCAACAATGGGCTCAAGCATAGCAGCAACTGAGAGGATGGCGCAGGACTGGGCAGCGTTTAATTCTATTGTATATAGGGTCGCTATGGATCAGAACCGACTGAACAGAACCTAACAACAACAACCACCCTTTAGCAGGAATTTTTAATTTATTCATTTAAAAATTAGATAGAAGAGCTTCTTAGCTAAGATAACACAGAGAAAGGGAAAGAGAACAGAGTAGGAAATATGAGGAAAAAGGATGAAATCTCACTTTCTGGAAACCTTGAGCCAGCGTGCAATTCACACTGGTGATGTTTTTCTGCTGCTCTCTCAGCTGATTTTTAGATTGCCTCTGCACTGGGTCTCTGGTGCATGGTTTAATAGCTTGGCTACCTGGGCAAGTCTCAGAACCTTTTGGAGCCTCTGTTTTCTCATCTATAAAAATTGGGAATTAAAAATGCTGCTCTCTTGACCTCATGGGGTTTTTATGAAAATAGCATGAGATAATGTATTTGGAAATGCTTTGAAAGTGGCACATCCCAGTACAGTTCTCAGGGGCTAATTTAGCTGGGAAACACCAGCAGCATTGACTCCTCAGCATGACTGTGGCCCACACTGAGGCTACTTGCTCATTTCAACCCCTTGTACTGCCGTCTTGCGTGGCTGGATCATTCTCTGAGCACATGTTTAGCAAGGGTTCAATACTTGAGTAGTGCAGTGATAAGTATTATGGAGCTGTGGGGAGGCATAAGACAAGATCTTTATCTTTCCGGAGTTTTAGCTCCACTGGGAAGAAAACAAGCAGTTAGGAAACACTCAATTGGGCACAACATAACCCAGTACCAGCTGGGCAGTGGGTGGCTCCACTTATTTGTAGAAGGCAGGGATAGAGTGGGGCAGGCTATAAAGGCACAGAGATGGTTCGGGGGAAGGAATCTGTAGTTCTGACAAGCAAATTGAAAAGTATGAAATATGTGCAGATGAAAGGCCGAGAACAACCTGACTGGAATCGTATACTATGTTTTGCACTCAAGGAAGGCACATTTGACTAGATGTTGAGAGGCCAGATTATGGAAGAAGAATCAGGTTTTTCTTAAGTATTGGTATTCTGTTGCGGCTGTAAGAAATGTTAGCTCCTTAGAAGAATAATTTAATAAACTGCTGGATGGAAACCACAATGAGAAGAGAACAAAACAAGAAACAATCATTTACTTTCTCACAGTTAGTTCTTAGGTAAGAAGTCTAGTATGGTATGGTTGTGTCCTCTGGTTAGTGGGTCTCACAAGGCATGGACTAAGCTGGAGGCCTAGGGAAGAATTCACTTACAAACTGATTGAGGTTACTGGGCAAATGAACTAACACTCCCTGCTGGCTGTGAGCCAGTGAAAGGTCTTTGCCTAGAGATTTCCGGCATTCTTTCTCATGCTTTTCAGGTGATGTCATCTAGCTAGAGAAAACTCTCTGCTGTTAAGGGCTTATGTGGTTAGATTGGACCCAACAGATAAACCAGGATAGTCATCCTATTTTAAGGTCCTTAACTTTAATAAGAAAGATTTACACCCTCGGAAACCCTGTACAGGGTCGCTATGGGTCGGAACCGACTCGATGGCACTTAACAACAACAACAACAACTTTAATAATTACATCTGCATAGTTCCTTTAGCCATGAAGGTTACATATTCATGAGTTCTGATGTGAGGTAGATTTTGGCTGAAAGCAGAGAATACCAGAAAGATGTTTACATGTGCTTTGTTGACTAAACAAAAGCATTCAACTATGTGGGTCATAAAACATTATGAATAACATTGTGAATAATGGAAATTCCAGAACACATTTAAGTGTGCTCATGAACCTTGTACATAGACAAAGAGGCAGTCATTTGAGAAGAACAAGGTGGTACTGCATGGTTTAAAATTAGAAAAGTTGTATGTCAGAGCTGTATCCTTTCATCATACTTTATCAATCTGTATGCTGAGCAAATAATCTTAGATGATAGACTATATGAAGGAGAATGCTACATCAGAATTGGAAGAAGACTCATTAACAACTCGTTAACAAATATACAGATGGCACAACTTGCCTTGCTGAGAATGAAGAGGACTTGAAGCACTTACTGATGAAGTTCAAAGACTATAGCCTTCTGTAGGGATTATACCTCAACATAAAGAAAACCAAAATTCACACAATTGAATCAACAAGTAACATTTTAAAAGGAGAAAAGACTGAAGTTGTCAAGAATTTAATTTCACTTGGATCTATAGTCAATACCCATGGAAACGTCAAGAAATCAAATGACATATTACACTGGGAAAATCTGTTGCAAAAGACCATTTTAATGTGTTAGAAAGCAAAAATGTCACCTTGAGGACTGAGGTGCTCCTAACTCAGGCAATGACATTTTTTATTGCCTCATATGCATGCAAAAGATGAACAATGACTAAGGAAGACTGAAGAAGAATTTATGAGCTTGAATTATGGTGGTAGTGAAAAATATTAAATGTACCCTGGACTGCCAGAAAAATGATTAAAGTTGTCTTGGAAGAAGTACAGTCAGATGTTCCTTGGCAGCGAGGATGGTGAAATTTTTGTGTCATGTAATTTAGACATGTTATCTGGAGTTCCCAATCCCTGGAAAAGGACATTGTGCTTGGATCATACTTGGTAAAGTAGTGAGTTAGTGAAAAAGAGGACGACCTTCAGTGAGATGGACTGTCACAGTGGTTACAACAATGGCCTCAAACACAGTAATGAGTGGGACAGTGTTGTGTTCTGTTGTACATTGTTGTTGTTGTTAGGTGCCATTGAATCAGTACTGACTCATAGCGACCTTATGCACAGCAGAACAAAACACTGCCCAATCCTGGGCCAACCTCACTGTTGTTGCCACGCTTGAGCCCATTGATACTGCCACTTTGCCAATCCATCTCGCTGGGGGTCTTCCTCTTTTTCTCTGACCCTACACCCTGCCAAACATGATCTCCTTCTCTAGCGACTGGTCCCTCCTGACAATATGTCCAAAGTATGAGAGACGAAGTTTGGCCATCTTGGCCTCCAAGGAGCACTCTGGCTGCACTTCTTCCAAAACAGATCTGTTGGTTCTTTTGGCAGCCCATGGCACTTTCAATATTCTCCTCCAACACCATAACTCAAAATCATCAATTCTTCTAAAGTCTTCCTTATTCACTGTCCAACTTTCACATGCATATGAGGTTATTGAAAATACCATGGCTTGGGTCAGGTGCACCTTAGTCTTAAAGCTGACATCTTTGTTCTTCAGCATACATAGGGTCTCTATTAATTGAAACTAACTCAAGACCCCTAACAACAATAGAGGAATTAAGACATGGACATCTTTAGGGACCATTCTACCTACCACACCCTGGTAGGCAATGGACTTATAGACTAGATCTGCCATTCCTTATCTGAAACCCCTGGACCCAGATATGTTTCAGATTTTACATTTCAGAAAGGTAATGATGTGCATATACCAACTATTATACAAGGGTAAGTTAAAAAGTACCACTACAAAATCAAAAACCTTTATTCAATGAAAATATCAAAATTTGAAGCTATTGTTTTTTGACAGATCCTCTATTTAGGTCTATACACTTCTGAAGGAAGTGGTTCCATCTCTCTAACCCTTCCCCCAAAGAACAGTGCATTCTTCAATTCATACCATGTCAAAACAGCAGTTTTTGGCATCCTTGAGACTCAAACTGTGTTCC
Organism: Chrysochloris asiatica; assembly: GCF_000296735.1. NCBI lineage: Eukaryota > Metazoa > Chordata > Mammalia > Afrosoricida > Chrysochloridae > Chrysochloris > Chrysochloris asiatica. The sequence goes on from NW_006408553.1 coordinate 4,729,054, forward strand.
TTTTATATGTTCTATGAGTTTGGAGATCAAAAAAGAAAAGAAAAAGGGGAGGGCCGATCAGGGCTGTAGGGTGGATGAGGATAAGTTTCCCAAGATAATTATTGTAGGACAGCGCTTGCTATCCTCAAAGAATGAGCAAGTACATTCATGATGGAAAAAAAAAATAAATAAAACCCTTAATACAACTTTTCTGGCCTTTTTCTCACCAGTGAAGTTTTCCATTTTCTTAAAACTTCTCCCTAATAAACCTCTGTGAGTGTCCTGCATCCTTCAAGAAAATCTAATAAAATTGCCCTTTGGGAATTCTCCAGTCACTATAACCTTGTGAACTGGCCTCTTTGTCTTAAATTTAACAAAGGGTGAGCAGCAGATATCCTCAGAAGCTGCAGTTTGATTGGACCTCTTTGAAGGCATGTTAACGAGGCTAAGACAACTGTATTACTGAAAGAACTTGTCATCCACAGATCACAGAGACATGTTTAGATATGTTTTACTTGAAATAAACATGTACATATATGAACTAGCACCCTAATAGCAATACTTTTTAAATTTACCCTCATATAATGCTTCTTCCAGCAAGGTTTGGGGCAGACTCCGTAATCAAATATTGTAACTAGTCTCATGTTAGCTCTGGACAGGTTTTGCCTTCAATATGAGTTGTATATTTTCAGAGATTATTGGATTTCAGAATGATGAATGAAAGACTGTGGATTTGCAGTTTGTTTTTGAGCCATGGTGAGGTTAAGAGAGCAAATTCCGTAAAACAGAGCACAGACTTGACAAGGAATTGGAAGAGCTGACTTCTTATTTTGACTCTATCTCCATAGGACTTGATTTTCCTTATCTATAAAATAACTACTCTCTGTTTCAAAGCACAACTCTGAAAACGTCCCATGCCTTTACCAGGGCCATCTTCACTGCTTGATCGTAGCACTTAGGAGCCAAGGCATGACCTCACTTCCTTGTCTGCATAGTGTTCTAGGCAGCCAATACTAGCTACTACATCATGGGAGTTGACTGTAGAGCTGGCATCTGTTTGCTCAAATGATTCCTCATAAATTTCCTTTGAGCTCTAATCTTTTTACTTTGTCTCCCATACTTTGGACATGTTGTCAGGAGGGATAAGTTTCTGGAGAAGGACGTCATGCTGGGTAAAGTGGAGGGTCAGTGAAAAAGAGGAAGACCCCAATAAATGGATTGACACAGTGGCAGTAACACTAAACTCAAAGATAGCAATTGTGAGGATAGCTCTGGACCGGGCAGTGTTTCATTCTGTGTGTAGGGTCAATGTGAGTTGGAACTTATTCATAGCACTTAACAACAACACAATAAAAAGCGCTCTACCCTGGGAATCTGAGCCCTTGTGGTACACAGATTAACACACTCAGCTGTTAACCAAAAGGTCACCTAGTCAAACCCACCAGCAACTACATGGGAGAACAGACCTCGTGATCTGCGCATGTAAAGATTGCTGTTGTTGTTAAGTACCGTTGAGTTGGTTCTGACTCATAGTGACCCTATATAGGTAAAGATTGCAAGATAAGAAACCGTATGGAGCAGTTCTATCCTGTTTTGGTGTCTTAGGGTCGCTATGAGAGTCAGGTCTAAGGCATGCAACAACAGCAGCCTGGGAATGGAGGTTTTGTTCCTAGAGGCAGCCCCATAGCTTTGAGCTGTTACCTGTAAAGGGTCTAAGCCCTCTTTAAAATAGGGATTAAATTGAGCAACAGTGATATATTATAAAGGATGCTGTGAAAATGTAATAAGTATCAGGAGACTGCCCCCTTGTCAACTGATGAAAGCAGAGAAGAAATTTCCCCTCAAGTTCTCTGATCATACAATGCTGTTTTTATCATGAATCCAACTTTCTTTCATGCCTCTCAGTTTGGAGATACAGTTGGAGGCACAGGGAAGATGTATAGTTTGTCCAAACTGAGGAGGAAACAGAAAGAGTCCCTCAATTAGAGCTGAGTATATGGTTTTTAATCTGCAAAAGCCCTGGTGTCCTGTCCTTAGTTTTTACTGTTATGGTTGTTGTTATTGTTAAGTGTTGTTGAGTTGGTTCTGATTCATAGTGATCCTGTATAGGGTTTCTAAGAAGCAGCTGTAAATCTCATCTTTCTCCTGAGGAGCAGTTGGTGGGCTTGTACTGCCAACCTTGTGATCCACAGTCCATTGCCACTGTGTTCCCCTGGGTGGTAGTGATTGTTGTTGTTGTTAAGTGCTGTTGAGTTGATTCCGACCCATAATGACCCTGTATAGGGTTTCTGAGGAGCAGCTGGTAAGATTGAACTGCCGACCTTGCGGTTCAAACCGACTTCGCAGTCCAGTGTATTAACCCCCAGCTTCACACCAGGGCAGTGGTGACCGTGCTTGGGAAATACAGTGGATGATGCTCTGCGGGATTGTTTAGTGTTGTGGTTCATGGCAGATCACAGTGAACACACAGTGCTACTGGGTGCCTGTCACTGAACTGGCAGGGATGGTAAATATCAGTCAAGTACTGAGACAGGCTGGTTGGGCATCAGATGCCATTCCCAGGACAGAAGACAAGTGTGATGGAAAGTTAATAGAATCCAGAAGCAGTGACAGGTGGTGCTTCCTGTGAACAGAAATCACCCAACGGGGAGTTTGGGTGAGAACTTGGGGTACCCTGTGGTCAGTGGAGATATTGGAGACCAACAGAATGGATCATTCTTTGACTGTAGTCAGTGTTTCACCCCAACCCCCTTTTCTAAAGTAGAATTTGGGAGAGAGCTGAGCAGTCCTGAGTCCGGTTAGAATGGCAGAGTATGCTAATTCAAAGATAAGCTTTTTTGTGTTTTTTTTTTTCCTGCTTCTATATAAGGATCTCTGGTAGCGTAGTGGTTACAAATTGGGCTGCGAACCGCAAGGTCCGCAGTTCGAAACTACCAGCTGCTCCGCGGGAGAAAGATGAGGCGATCTGCTCCCGTAAAGATTTACAGCCTCGGAAACCCTGTTCAGGGTCGCTATGGGTCGAAACCGACTCGACGGCACTTAACAACAACAACAACAATATAATTGTAGGCTGGGAACTCATTAATCAGTAGACTGACTGCCCTTGTCCCTGAAGGAGACCTTGAATAAAATTGTATCTGCTCATTTTTAGATTTTATCTCCAAAGAATTATCCAATATTCTTACAGAAATGGCCTTCAGAGTGGACCACCCTACAAAGTAGGGGATTTGAAAAAAAAAAAGTATAACTGGAATTCAAAGCATTAAAAAAATGAAAGAAAAACCTTGCAGCTAACAGATTCAAAAACCGTGAGCAAGATTCCTCCCCTTCATATCTTCTTTAACCAAATGGAGTTAGAGATGAGACCTTTTGCTCCTCCACTCCCACACATTCTTCCCTATACACATCCCACACGTACACCCCACACATGCTAATCCACACACAAATACATGCCACACATCCTCTACACAGCTCACACATTCTCTACACAGCCCCCACTCACAACACACACACATACACAAATACCACACTGCCCCAAGGCCTTAAGCTTTAGTTAGTAGAGAATCCCACAAAAAGACTTTAAAACTTGTCATTTGTCACTATAAGAACTGATAAGAAAATGCTCCACAGAATATATATTTTGACTATAAACTGGACATTAAAACCATGGAGTGGTGTGTATATTTATATATATCAATACAAGGCTTAACAACAAATATATATATATATATATTTAACAACATATACGTATATGTTGTTAACTGTCGTCGAGTCGGTTCTGACTCATAGCAACACTGTATAGGGTTTCCGTGGAGTGGCTGGTGAGTTTGAACTGCTGACCTTGAGGTTCAAACTGACCTTGCAGTCCAGTGCGTTACACACACATACATATTATAGCATCAGATGTTTGTTGCTGTTGAGAATATGCACAGGAGAATGTACATCAATTCAACAATTTCAACATTTACAATTCAGTGATATTGACTACATTCTTCTAGTAATGCAACCTTTCTCACCCTCCTTTGTCTAGTTGTTCTTCCTCCATTAACATAAATTGACTTTCCCCCAAGTTTCCTTAGCTGATCTTTCAGAGAGTTGCTGTTGTCAGTTTAGTTCCATATACATAAATCTTAAAAAAGCACAGTGGCCAAGATAGACATTCTTTACTAGTCAAACTGTTGTTTCATTACACAGCCGATTAATGTAATTGCTGTCAATAAGTACTACATCTGTAAAACATTTGTGGTAGGAGAGAAAAGAGCCCATTTTTAAATATATATATATAAGATTCTTGATTAAGTCTTCAACAAGAAACAAAACAAAACAAATATGGATCATCCCATTGATTTAACTTGAGGCCTAGAGGTGTCCACTGCTATAGCTCCACAAGGTAACTTAAATAGGGCACAGAGAACGAAGGAATCTTCTTCCACAACCACGACTGAAAGCAGCAATGAGTCACTACACAAGAAAGCTTTCATATTGCCTCTGAGCCCCTTGGAGTATGAAGTCACAACCAGGTGACCTTGCAGCTATTAAGGGGCGTGTCCTGTGAAGGAGTTGCTGTTCTATTTGTAGCGATAGGGGCAGTGACCCAAAACCCAGTTTCAAATACACTGTTTCTGACTTTGGCACTTTGGCTATCAGAGATGCATGAGGTACTCAAGAAAAATTGGCATCTGAAACTGGTTTGGGCTTGCTGTACTCATCTGTGACCAGAGTGCTGCCAGATTTTAAGCTCTAAAGCAAGTTGAATCGGCAAAAGTTGGGTGGTAGAAAAACTTTTACAATAACAAGAACAAATCAGACACCTCATATAATTGATCCTGCTGGATCAGGGTTTCGTGTGACATCCTAGTTAAGTGGCCTGAAAATGTGCTTAGTGTTCCTGTTCTATCTTCTTGTTCATTTCGTAATGCCTGGGGTCTTAAAAGATTGCAAGTAACCATTCAAGGAACAATTGGTGTCTATTCACCCAAAGCAATAGAGGAAGCAGAGGTCCAGAGCGAGAGGAAGAAGTAGAACTTATGGTTGATTGCTTCCTTTCCCAAAAATCTAGAAGTGGATGGTGTTCAATTATCATTACTGAACACTCTGATAAAGGTTCTATAGAGGAAAATATAGAACAGAGTTTCAAATTTTCATGTACTCCAGACTCTTGAGCCATAAAGGCTGGGATGAACCCCTGAAACTACTGCCCTGAGATAACCTTCAGGTACATTTTTAAATGTTACTATAACTTATAATGTTGGAGTCCTGGTGTGTTGCTGTGGGTTAATGCGCTAGACTGCTCGGCAGTTGAACGGAAAGGTTGGCAGTTCAAACTCACTAGCCACTCCTTGGAAACCCTATCCACGATTGCTATGAGTTAGAACTGTCTTGATGACACTTAATAACAACAATAATAATTTATAACGGAAGTGCTGATGGCACTATAGGATAAGCAGTGGATTGCTAATTACAAAGTTGGCAGTTCAAACTCAACAGCTGCTTTGTGGCTTTCTGCTCCTTCCAGTAAAGGTTACAGATCTGGAAACTCTATACAGGGTTCCTATGAGTCAGAATCAACTTAATGGCAGTAGATTTGGGTTTTGGATAACTTATAGTATTATGTAGGAGCTCTGGTAGTGTAGTGATTACGATCAGGCTGCAAACCTCAAGGTCAGCAGTTTGAAACTACCAGCTGTTCCGTGGGAGAAAGATGAGGCTTTCTGCTCACATAAAGGTTTATAGCCTCGGAAACCCTGTACAGGGTCGCTATGAGTCGGAACTGATTCCGGGGCACATAACCACCACCACCATAGTATTATGTTCTCATTAGTAGATGGCAACTGAAGAACAACCTGTAGAATGCTTTGAAGATACAATGATCAAGCTTCTATACATCCCTTCCAAACCAAGTTAAGCTTGCTTGCTGTATACTCTGAAATCAGCAGTTCTGTAAAACCTGATTTAGGTTGTTTGCATTTTATAAAGGAGAGCTCTACAAGGGAGTCACTAAGATCCAGGCACATCTCTGAATAAATAGAAAGAATACACTTTGTTTGTTTTTTTAGATATTTATTTATTCCTGGTGTGTCACCGTAGGATCAGCACTAGACTGTGATCCAATAGATCGGCAGTTCAAACCCACTTAGCTGCTACTCAGAAAACCTATAGTGTCGCTGTGAGTTGGAACCCACTCAATGGCACTAAGCAACATTTATTTCACAGTGCTACTGCATAACAACCAAGGGGTTGGTTTTAGTGTGGTTGGGCTTTCTGTAAAGAGTGAAAGTATTATTAGGAGCAAAATGCCTTGTGGTGACTTCAAGTGGAGAATACGGAAACTTGGTGAGTAGCAGAGATGAGGAACCTGAATCTTTTCCCAGAGTAGGTACCCTGTGCCTGGTCCTGGGAACACCTGTAGGTGTTGGCTGATTCCTCTCTGTATATAATAGTATTGCCCATCCCTGGAAGGGAGTCAGGCCACACTTAAAATAAATGGCCTCAATGTAAACAGAACAGCAGAAGGTATTCTGGAAATGCAAGCTAGAATTTTCAGGTTTAAGTTGATGTGAAGAAAAAAAAGGGATAATCCTATCCAAAACCGAGAAACTGTTTCCTTTGCTGTACATTCCCTTCTTGTACCCATGAAAGTAACACTTCAATATTATTTATATGAGTTAAGGTAGGGAGTGTACTAGATAAAAACAAACAGGGAGTTAACTGTGTTTATCTAACTAATTTGATTAAAGCCATAATCAGAGAATTACACTATTAACCAAGTCATTTCCGTGTAACTGTAATAGTTACACGGAAATGACTTGGTTAATAGTCTCATGGTAGTTTGTAGGATATAATTTTACATAAAATGTTTTTGTTATGTACCATCAAGTCAGTTCTGACTCATAGTGACCCTGTATAGGGTTTCCAAGGAGCGGCTGGTGGGTTTGAACAGCCAACCTGTGGTTAGCAGTCCAGTGAGGAGCCTATATAAGATAGAATCATTAAATTCTACTGCCTGAAAGGCTATTTAAGCCACTGTGATTTAAAATACAAAATCAGAACAGTATATAAAAGGAGCCCTGGTATTATAGTGGGTTATAAGTTGGGCTGCTAAATGCAGTGTCAGCAGTCCGAGGGACTACTAGCCACTCCAAGGAAGAGAAAGATGAGGCTTTCTGCTCCTGTAAAGATTTACAGCTTTGGAAACCCTATACAGAGTTGCTATGAGTCAGAACCAAATCAAGGACATACAACCACCACCATTTTATATCAAAAGCTTCACTACAAAATAAATTATGAAAGAGAAAAACAGAATTGGTTCTAGTCTATCATTGTATCTTGTGAAGCTGATAAATCAACTTGATACACTTACAAATGATTGGAAGAAACTATATAAATGGAAAGAAAGGCATGGAACCCAGAGTCAGGAGAGTTGAAATCCTATCTGCTACTTACAATCCAGTCTGTCAATTTCTGGGGCTGTTTCCCGGCTTATAAAGTGAAGGCCACAACAACTAAATATCACTAGGTTGATGTGAGAATAAAACAAAGTAATAAATAAACATGAAGTGTTTTATAAATCATGAATATGTGCTTTGTGGTGTGCTGGGGAAAGTTGTGATAGAAGAGGACAGATGTTTATCAAATATGCAAGTTTGATACTCTAATATGCTCAAAATAAATTAAGACACTAAACAAAATCTATTCTTTCTATAAAATCAGACATCACATTCTGGCTAGAGTAAGAAAATGTATAGAGAAAAAGGTTTATTCCGGTTTTAGTGGAGGAACAGGAGATTATTTTTTAAGAAGTACTGAATTTCTGTGTGGGGTCATGAAAACCTTAGGGACACAGATGGTGGTGGTGGGTTGCTAAACTTGTAAGTTAGGGTCTCTAGAAATCTCTGCATGTTAGAAAAAGGGGCAAAGCATCCCCAGGGTCTTCATCATCCTAATTCTTATTTTAGTAAAATCACGCTGTTGTTGTTGTTAAGTGCCTTCGAGTCGGTTCCGACCCATAGCGACCCTGTACAGGGTTTCCGAGGGTGTAAATCTTTACGGGAGTAGAAAGCCTCATCTTTCTCCCACGGAGCGGCTGGTAGTTTCGAACCACTGACCTTAAGGTTCGCAGCCCGATTCGTAACCACTACGCTACCAGAGCTCCTTAGGGCACATATACTACATTTTAGGAGTAAAAGTTATTGTGCCTTTTTCCCATCTTGCTAATCTAATTGGTTTTAGGAAACTGCCTCTGCTCTTTATATAATCTTATTCTTTGCAACTTTGTTGTTGTTGGTAAGTGCTGTCAAGTCGGTTCTGACCCACTGCGACCCTGTATAGGGTTTCTGAGGAGCGACTGGTGAGCTTGAACTGCCGACCTTGCAGTTAATCAGAAATATAGTTTTCTTCTCTCCCATTATTCTGCTATCCCTAAACCGTGCTGTGCTCAAAAGCTTATAGTCTTACTAGAAAATTGTCTTTTTTTTTTTTTTTTTTTTTTCCAAATGGCTAGGAATAGGGTGATCTGGCTTATTTCAGTGACCTGCTAACAGGGTTGGGTAAATTATTGACTATCAGTTTCAGAGAACTAGAATTCAGTTTATTTTGATTAACAGTAAAACTATATTGAATATATTTTAATAATTGAGAAAGCCTTTAATAAATTAACAGTACCTTCATTCTTTCAGAAACTATTTATTGAGGCTCTATTAATTACCAAAGGAGCCCTGATATAGTATTGGATATCGAGTTGGGCTATTAACCTTAAGGTCAGCTGTTCGAATCTACCAGTCACTCTGTGGGAGAATGATGAGGCTTTCTGCTCCCATAAAGATTTAGAGCCTGAGAAACCCTATACAGGGTATCTGTGAGTTGCAACTGACTCAACAGCACACCACCACCACCAAATTCCAGGCACAGTTCTGTCTACTGGGAATTCAGACGGCAGGGAGTTAAAGAGGCATGGGCTTTGCTCTCATGGAGAGTATCATTCTGACCAACAATCTTATGAAGACATTCCATTAATTTAAGAGATGTAAGAGAACAGGATGAGTAAACACTTAATCTAGGAGTTTGTTTTAAAAAATAAATCCTTGATTTTTGCCCATTAATTCATAATTTCAATCTTTACCATAAACATTGAATACTAGTGGAAACAACCCAAATGTCAATCAATACATGAATAGGTAACTCAAAGTGGTATATACGTACAGTGGAATATTTTCCAGTAAAAATGAGAAATTATGTTTTTGTATATGCTATGTGATATGGACAAACCTTAAAAACATTATTATGAGTGAAATAAATCAGACACAAATGACAAATACTGTATGATTCACTTATATGAAATAGGTCAGGCAAATGCATAGAGACAGAAAGGGTCACTTTAAGTCAGAATTGAGTTGATGGCAATGGCGGGTAGCATTTGTATAATTGTATAGTCCTACTTTTAAGCAAAGGAGCTCTGGTAGCATAGTGGTTATGAATCAGGATGCTAATCTCACCGTCAGCAGTTTGAAACTACCAATTGTTCCATGGGAGAATGATGAGGCTTTCTGCTCCCATAAAGATTTACAGCCTTGGAAACCCTGTACAGGGTCGCTATGAGTCGGAACCAACTCCATGGCACATAACAGCAACAACTTTTAAGCAAGTGAATATTAATTCATTAAGTTAGAAGAATTAACTGTTTTTCCAGCCCATCTTAAAACTGAATATAATTAGAATTATCCTTCGCTTATGGGACAATCTCTGGGGCAATAAATGTGTATTTGTAACCATATATTATAGATGATGTTGTCCTGGTGTGGTGCTGTAGGATAAGCACTCAACCTCAAGGTCAGTTTGAACCATTAGGTCGGTGATTGAAGCTCACCAGCTGCTCCTCAGAAACCCTGTACAGGGTCTCTATGAGTTGGAACCAACTCAGTGGCACTTAACAACAACAACAGCATCTTCCTGTAATTCAGTTGCCTATGTAGATTTGAACTGCTGGTTTCCTGAGTTTCATATTAATGCTTTTTTTGTAAACTCTCATCTGGCTGGGCTGGACTCCCAGAATCTAGTTGGGATCTGCACTGATAGGAGAGAATCATTTTGTCTTGGTGTCTGCAGGAAGTGTACTAGCTTTGGATGCTATCAGCTCTCAAGTTTTCTTTTTGGAGAGCTTTTGCATGAATGCTCTGTGACAGTTTTCATGTTTAGGTGAAACAAATGTGAAGTAGAAGTCAATGTGAAGCGCATATAAAACTCTGTCATTGGTGTTTCAGCAGCTGCAGATGTCTCTGTGATGTATCAGATGGGAGATGTATTAGAGTAGACATATGCTCTCCCTGGGAGGTCCAGTGGAAGGAGCAAGTTCTAGACATGGGGATGTCATGGAGAGTTAAGGAGAGTTCTGATTTCCTATCTCATTGGTAAAGGGATGATACCGACCCTGACCCTCTCACAAGGTTGACATGAAGGTCAAATGATGTATTACTCTTGAAAGTAAACAATTGCTACATAAGCAATCATTATCCAAAAGGTAGGTAGTTTTCCTGTCTTTCTTTTGTTGCTAGTTGTTGTTAGGTCCCGTCTAGTCGGTTAGACTCATAACAACCCCGAATAGGGTTTTCGAGGAGCATCTGGTGAGTTTGAACTGCTGACCTTGAGATTCGCAGTCCAGTGCTTATCCTACAGCACTACACCAGGAGTAGGAATAAATAAAAACATCATGTGAGGGTGCTTCAGTCGGCCTGGTACCTTCTCCAAGAAGCCTTTCATCTTCATTCTGGGAATGCTAAAGTCATCTTTATTTCTGAGGTTGTGTCCCTTTGATATTGGCATCATCAATTATCACTGTTAAGTCCATTCATCTGGCTGTTTTTTTAAATAAAGGAAATCCCTTTGAGATTGAGCTGATATCAGTCCTTACATTTGTATTTGGTTTTTGTCCTAAATTTATATCTGAATGAACCACCATATGGAATTCTTATTTAAGTTTTTCATATTATCTTGACACTTTGGAATGATGGCAAATCTTGGTTCAGCTTGAAAAGTAAAAATTTTAAAAATGTGGACCTGGTTCTTAGTATGTGAATAGCTTCAGCATTTATATTTTAGACAATATTTTTGCATAAGAGTGTTGATCTTAGGAGTGGTATTTAAACAAAACAGTTACTGATATCAAAATGTCTATTCAAGAATGTCCAGCTTTTGAGCTTTGGTATACTAAAAACTAAACAAACAAAAAGAAACTCTCTAAAGGCAAAGAAAGTACATCAGCTCTGACCACCATCGGTAGATGGTGTTACCGTCACAGTGATTACTGAGCCCCCAGCATCATGTACTTCACACTGTCTGTGTCGCTGCCTCATTTTGAGTTATTTAAAAATATTAACAGCCCATCATATCTGGTAAGTGCAAAAGCAGTCAGCATGTCGAAAATGCTAGTAAGAAAAGGCATTTGATGATAGAAAAAAAAGATAATTGAAAAAACAATAAATGTTTCTTGCATGCATTGAATGAATTGTTCAAATAGCAGGGATAATTCTAAGGGAAGAAGAATAGCTCATCCAAATATGTATAGAGTGTTGTGCCCATGCAAATGTCAGTAATTGGTGAGGAGATAAAGACAAAGTTTGAAAAAGTGGACAATGTCTGAGTAAATAGGCTAGAAGACCAGTGTCAGGTACCTAATGTTTTGTTGCTTGTTTTTAAGTGTCACTGAGTTGGTTTTAACTCATAGCAACCTTGTAGAGGGTTTCAGAGGAGTGGCTAGTAGGTTTGAACCACTGACCTTGTGGTTAGCAGTCCAGTGCTTATCCTATAGCACCACGCCAGGACCCCAAATGTTTAGGTCAAACAAATACCTACCAGCCTAATGCTAATTCAGGAAACAAGAGTTTGTTTAAGAGTGTGATAAAGGTACTGCTGACAGAACCTTGGTGTAAAACTCTGCCATCCCAGTCCTTCTGAAACAAACAAATAGCAAGTCTTGGGATGCAGACAGGACAGGCAGAATATTATCTACAATATGATACCTAGGCTTCCTAATTTGAATCTTAGAGAAATGATTCTTTCCAAAAGGATGCCCCAGAGATCTTGTAATAGTGAGGAAAAGAAGGAGGAACCTGGCTTTAGAGCGCACATGCCTTATGGTAGAAATGCATCCAGGGATTGCAAGCTGGAGCCCTTCAGAGTCATCTTCGACTCTTGTTACACAGAATTTTTGCAATAGTTCTAACCTGCTCATAGAGGAACTGGTTACTATACTGCACTATTTGAGAGGTGGAGCAAATAAGTATCCTTTTGAATATTAAAACAAGAAAATTTTGAGATAATATGCTGAGTGGCAGTTGCCTAACCTAGAGCATTCAAGACTTTGCCAAGTAATAAGCTTAAGCATTCTCATTTTCTTAGCATTACATTGAGGGTATAGTGGGAAAAGCGTGAACTCTGGCACAAAACAGCTGAGTGATCTTGAATAAATGGCACAACTCTGAGATTCAGTTTCTTTTAAAATATGAGCATTGCATTGTCTCATCTATCAGAGCTGGCATGAAGAGTAAAAATAATACATATTAAGTAACTTAACTCAGGGTCTGATCATAATAGGCATTCAGTGACTAGAAGCCATTAGCCCAATTAACATTAATAGCACTCCCCACAGTTAATAAAAGCCTGCAATTATTGTGGTCAGTTTTATTAGGTAAGGTAGACTAAACTTTTATTAACAAAAAAGCAAAACAAAACAAAAGGCAATGGTCCAAGTGCAATAAAAGTTAATTGTTTTCTCTTATAAAGTCCAGGGTGGATGTTGGCTCATATGGGCTCAGATCCACACAGTCATTCAGGGACTCTGGCTTTTGATGGCCTTACTGTCTTCAATAGCAGTGTGGGCAGTTCAAAGGAAAAGGCAAGTGGCATATAGAAATGTGTGATGGAACTCTTAAGGGCTTAACTGGCAGTGGTTCAATGGCAGCAGTCACCTGCATTATGTTTGAGATAAAAGCGAAGGCAACTGGGAAATGCAGTGAGCCTGGGTAGGCCCGTGTGTGGCTGCTGTGAATGAAGGACAGATCTGAGGTATTTAGCGGTCTCTGCCAGTGGCTCATTACATGGCATTGTCATGCCCCACTGTACCCTCTGTGCACCAGTGAACACTGACCTTGGCCTTTTGCTGACAAATTTTGATCTATTGCACAATTCAGGAATGAATTCTCATTCCTATATGCAAGGCATAGATATAGGGCTTGGGAATTTGGGTTGTGTGTGGGTATTGGGGCTAGGAGAGAAGAAGATGATGCTGAGACTTGGCTCAGGCTCTGCGCTCAGGTCTGGGGCAGGGTGGCGGGAGACTGTGTAATTGACCTGTTTGTAAGAGGCATGTAGTGTGATACACCAGCTCAGTCATAATGCCAGAGGGGTTGGCACTAGGCAGGCAGGAACGACATCAGAGAATCCAGACAATGGATCTGGGAATCCCATTGGCAGGAGTTTCCCATTGGGAAATCCATCTAGAGTTGTAGAAACCTAGATGCCGGACTTGGTAACAGGAGCAGGGAGAGAGAATGGAGGGGAAGAGCATACCCCAAGCAGAGAAAGTGGGCAGGGCTCCCAGGCACCAAACTGACATCAAAGGCATGTCTCCAGTCTTAGGGGAAAGCATGACATTATGCAGAATTAAATGTCAGAGACTAAGACATCTCTCTGGTCCAAGTAGAGCAAGGATTAAGAAAGGAAAAAGAGAATTAAAATTGGGGAGTAATGTCATCCCAGGAGCCCAAGACACACAGACCCAGTTGTCATGACCAAACTACCTGCTCCTGGTGGCTCTTAGCAATAACTTCTAAACCCTATTGAGGGATGAAAGGAGCCCTGGTGGCACAGAAGTTAAAGTCCTTGACTGCCAACCAAATGTTGTTGTTAAGTGCCATCAAGTCAGTTCTGACTCATAGTGACCATATCTAGGGTTCCCAAGGAGCAACTAGTGGGTTTGAACTGTCAACCTTGTGATTCACAGTCCAGTGCTGATCCTACAACACTATACCAGGAGTCCAACCAAATGATAGGCAGGACTGCTATCAGTGGAAGATAGATGCTCAGTGGAAGATTGATGTGGCAATCTGCTTCCATAAAGATTGCTATTGTAGTTCTAACCTATAATGACCCTGTATAGGATTTGCAAGGATTAAGGGAAGAAGGAAGGACTTACTTCACATACCAACTGTCTCAGTCACAATTTGCTCAGAAACTTAGGTGCTGGTGGGCAATGCTGGTAGATCCAGCTGTGAGAAGAAGTACGTGGAGGTGGGGGAAGCATTAAGGAAAGCTGAGCTGAAGGAGGCATTAATGGATTATCTTCTGAAATTGCACTGCCTCTCTAAATGGTAATTTGAAAAAATGTGTTTCATTTCATTTTAGTCACCCTCCAGTTCTTCAAGAAATATTCAACAAATGTTGGCAGATTCTATCAATCATATCAAGACATATGGATTTCACCAGGTAAAAAACTTACATCGCATCTTCACGGGGACTAAGGCATCACCATTTTCACTAATGTTTGACAAATTGCTAAACTAGTCTTTTGCAGAAATGAAATCAGGCAACAGAATAAGACATCTGTCTTAAAAGCTGCAAACACAGCAATTAATCTTCATCTGTTTATCAGAAGTTGGGACAGTATCATGAAAAAAAAAAAAAATGATGCCAAGAATGACTGCTAAGTTCCTCATGTTGTTGTTAAGTGCTATCAAGTTAGTTACAATTCATAGTGATCCTGCATACGGTTTCTGAGTAGTGCCTGCTGAGTTTGAATCACTGACCTTGTGGTTTAAACCAACCTTGCAGTCCAGTGTATTATCTAGATGCGCCACACCAAGACTCCAAGCTTCTCACAGAGAGTCTGAAATAGAGACAATATTCTGGGCTGCTCAAATCACTGAGTGAAGAGTAATTTCAGAAAGCACTAAAATTGACAGGAAATGGTGAATTAAGTTACTTCTGCGTTCCCTTGTCTCTGTGAGCCTGCCCTTATACAAGGGGACCTCTTGTGCCATCCCTGTCTACCATGTTAGGAACTTCTTTAAGGATTTAGATCATCCAGACTGTGAGGTTCTCCCTACAGGACAAACCCTACTTCTTCCTTTATGCTAGAATGTTATTTTATCATTTTTGTTATTAGTTGATGACAAGTTGGTTCCAACTCATAGTGATCCTATGTCCACCAGAATGAAACCCTGACCTGCCCTGCGCCATTCTCACAATCTTTGCTGTATTTGAGCCCATTGCTGTTGCCACTGTGTCATTCCATCTTGTTGGGAGTCTTCCTCTTTTTCACTGACCCTCCATTTTACTAAATGTGATGTCCTTTCCCAGGGACTGATGCCTCCTGATACTATGTCCAAAGTATGAGAGACAAAGTCTGACCATCTTGGCTTCCAACGAGCATTTCAGCTGTAATTCTTCCAAGTCAGACTGGTTTGCTCTTCTGGAAGTCCATTGTATATTCAATATTCTTCACCAACACCACAATTTACATGTATCCATTCTTCTTCAGTCTTCTTAATTTTATCATACATTGCTCAAAATAATTGAGACAAAAAATGAAGAGTTGGAAACTAGAGTATTTGACCCTTAGGAAGTCTCAGAAGAGTCAAGGCTGAAATACTAGACCATGAAGAGAAGCATTCTAGTGGCTGAAGGACTGAAATTGGGCTTGTGGTAGAGCTTATCCAGGGACCTGCCTTCCAGTGGATGGTGTAATTAATCCCCCAACTCTTCTGTAGAAACCCGTGTGAACTGGGATAGCTTGCATTTAGAAGATTTAAGAAATCATGGTGATGTTTTGGAATTATAGTTTCCTTATGCATGCCACCGGTATAAACATAAGGCAACTAGGGGCAGTGGTGGTTAGGTTGCAGAATTCTCACCTTTTGTGTAGGAGATTGGAGTTTAGTTCTCAGCCAGTGTGCCTCGTGGGTAGCTGCTACCCCTTAGTGGTGGCCTGCAAGTTGCTATGATGATGAACAGGTTTTAGACCAAGACAACCTAGGAAGAGAGGCTTGGTGATATATGATGGTGGTGATGTGCCATGGAGTCAGTTCCGACTCATAGCGATCCTGCATAGGGTTTCCGAGGCTGTAAATCTTTATGGGAGCAGAAAGCCTCTTCTTTCTCCCACAGAATAGCTAGTAGTTTGAAACTGCTGACCTTGAGGTTAGCAGCCCAACTCATAACCACTATGCTACCAGAAATGCTTTGGTGATGTATGTCCTTCTGAAAATCAGCCAATGAAAATCCTGAGGATTACTGTAGTCAGTTGTGTATAGGTGTTACCATGAGTTGGAGACCAACTCATTGGCAATTAGCAACAACAGTAAAAAAAAAAAAGTGGTGGGAAGACATGCTGTAAAGCATTCCGACCCATTGTCCAGGAAGAGAGGCTTTCTGTATGACATGGACTTGGCCTCATTTTCTGGTCACACTGACCTTCTCAGCCTTCGCACCTTGAACTCTGCCCTGAATGAGTCTCTAGCCTCAGCTCTCTGCCCCATTCAGGCTTGCACTTTGATGTGACATGCTATGGGCCCAAATCATTCACCTACATGCTTCTAGCACAATACACCCAAAGAAGACATGATGGTTTCCCAAACAGAGAAAAGGAAGAATACACTTTTAAAGATTTTGCTGGAAATGAGTTTTTTGGAAGAATTTATTTAAACAGTGAAACGCAGAATACATTGTATGCTTCCTATGTTTTGAGTAAATACAACGGTCAGGCCAGACCTCTTCAGTGTAGATTAGATTAGAAAAGAATATGATTTGCTAGTAGATAGCATTTTCACGTGTTTAAGTATTATCTTCTTAACCAAATACCACCTGTATTATTACTTATTACTTAAATAATACTTGATATTTTTCCTTAAGTAGACTCACTTTTTAAAACTTTTTGCTTATCCTAAGCAATAATAGTGTGGCACTGGAAGATAAGCCCCGAACTGCTAACCACAAGGTTGACAATTCAAATCCACCATCTGCTCTTTGGAAATCCTATACAAGGTCGCTGTGAGTCACAATTGACTCGATGGCACTGAACAACAACAAGCTATAATATCTATGCTATCATAGTTCACTGTCATAATTATACTTTAAAAATTACATTGAAATAAATACTTATGTATGTGAAGATGAACAGAGCTCCACTTTTAATGATTTTGGGTTTTTTTTCTGTTTAAATTTAGAAACTGCCAGCAGCATATTTCTGTATTTCAGGCTTGTAAACAGTTACAGCAAATCTTAACAATCATTTCAAACACCAAAAGCTACTCTGTGGTTTGAAGGAAAATAATGTAAAAAAAGAATGCAGCAACAAATGCTCCCAAAGTTCAATTCCATCCAAAGTTAAGTACAGTTTATGAACTATCACTATAGACTACATTGGAGTCCTGGTGTGGCACTGTTGGTTATTGCGCTAGACTGCAAGGTCAGTTTAAACCGCAAGGTTGGAGGTTCAAGCTCACCAGCTGCTCCTCAGAAACACTATACAGGGTCACTATGGGTCATTATTGACTCGATGGCACTTAATAACAACAATGGCTATATTTGCTGAGATTTATGGCTCCCCATGAAGATCTCAAACAAGCTTCATAACTTCAATATTTATCTTAATTGAAATCATTTGACAGGAAGTAAGTATTGTTTAATATGAAAACACATCAGAATAAAATAAAAAATAAAACAACAAAACAAAAAACCTGTCATTTCTGGCAAAGAATAAATCATGGTTAGTCTTTTTTGATTAGTTAGCTGAATCAGTGCTTTCATTCACTGAGTTGTAAATTCCATTTTCTTACAAGCACTTAGAAGACTGTGTCTAAATAAACAAAGTACTTTCTAGAGCACAGTGATTTGGTTTGTTATTTTATCTTCAGGTAAAAATGAAATTCCTGTTTTAAAGGAAGACTCATATTTCTTATTTTACAATTTTTCTTCACAAAGAGGAACTTTTAAATGTTTCATGTTTTATTTAAGAGAGGAAAAAAAGGACTCATTTTTGAGCCATACTGAGCAGTCATCGGCGTTGTTCAAGAAAATATGATTGTTAAACAAGATGGTTGCCCAGGAAACATCAAGGCAAGTGGCCAGGTCCCCTCAGTGCAAACCCCCTTCCAAGACTAAGACTCAATGGGAATACATGCTCTGATTGGTGACCACTCTCGTCACCGATAAGGGGAAGAGAGGGAAAAACAGCAATGAAGTGGCGAACTAAGCCCTACAATGCTCATTAGACTTCTGTGAACCCAGGTCAAGACCTGGTTGGCTAGCAGTGTGGCAAGACCTGGGGACTCTTGGGCCCAGAGACAGTGACATGCCACAGAGGACTAGAGTGGAGAGTGAAGTGTCCAGCTAATAAGAAGAGAGGGCATATGCACAAGAACACCTACACTTGCAGGTAATACCCACTTAACGTGGCTTCAATGACTGGATGATCAGAGCTCAACCAGAAGAAGAAAGAAAAGGAAACAAAGAGTAATCTGATACAATTTGATGAACTTGACCTACACCTATGGATGCAGTAGCTCAAAAGAGGGAACAAATTCTTACAGCAAGAATCATTCCCACCCCCTCCACACACAGAGTAGACAGGGATGAGCAACTTGGACATTGGCTATCCAAAATGGGAGTTGGGGGGGCTACAAAGGCAAGAAGTGACTGGCTTACAAGCTTTCAAGAGGGAACATAGAGCCAGGGGCCCTGGAGAAAGGCAGACTCTCCAGTGAGTAGTATCCAATCTGTCTAGGTGGAGTTGATGAAATGAAATGCAGATGGGTCTCCTGTGATACAATAGTGAATAATTGTTATCAGGACTGATTGTGAGCAAGGGAAATGTAAAGGTAGATGTTTTATAGAAAGGAAGGGAGTGATTAACTTTCCAGTCTAGGAGCGGAGGTCCCTAGGACCATCAATGGAGAAAAGCGGAGAGCGGGACCCTACCCAGAGAAGCAGTGATGCCTGAGATGGAGGCAGAGACGATGACATGGAGCGATGGAGCAGCTGGGGACATTAAATACAGAGAGGGAGAGCAACTGTGTGCTGAAGACTTGGGTGTGGGGTGGGTAGTGTAGGGGGCAGGCTTGCAGGGTATACCCTTTGCTTGTTTGATGATGCTTGGAGGGGATTGTAACCATGGCAATGAAACGATATATGATAGAATGAATGTAAGGCTAATGTTCTCCCATGTAAACTATCATATAATTCACAATAAAACATTTTTAAAAAAGAAAATATGATTGTTACATACACACTGTGCTAGGCACTCAACTAATACAAAAATCCCATGAAAGGGGTTTTCATTTTCTAATTTTGCATACTGGGGGCACATACGAGGAGAGTTTTAATAACCTCTTGTGGGCTTAGATCCAGCTTCAGGTATAGCTGGTTCCAAAGCCAGTGCATTTCTCATAATACAAGTGCCTCCGTAATGGGTCAGAGAGGGTTCATCAAAGGTCTGTGCCCTTTTGGAAAACTGCCTGATCCACTCACCAGTGATTGTTTCTGTTCTTTTTAAACAGAAGAAAGAACCCACGAAGAAAAAGGACGATGAAGAAATAAAACAAACCGATGAAGAGAGAACCAAGCATATTTATAAGAACTGGAAAGAAGAGTCAGAGTGGCAGGCATCTTGTGAGTACATGGGCCCTCAGTCACACCTTCCTCTTGCTAAGTTGAATTGCCGCCTAATTCAATGATCAATCTAGGAAGCATTTAAAGGTGGCTTGTAGAAGAGAGCTGTGTGAACACTGAATTACAAACCAAATGTTGACAAGCTGCTTTGTTGAGTAGCAGTATGGTTTTCAATGAATCTTTGTGCCATCAAAATTGTACCTCTATGATGGGGGTTGTAAAGCTACGAATTACTATGTTTTTGAAGAAGGTTTAATGACCTGGGAATATTTCCATGGTATCTTTTCAACTTGGAGAAAATACATCATATGATAGTATGAGAACTATTCCTATGTTTAAGTATACGAAGAAAAAAAGACTGGAAGGCGGTATAACCCATAGTTATAGAGTTGATTCTCACTCAGAGCGACCCTATAGGATAGGGTAGAACTACAGGTGTGGACATTCTTTTTTTTTGGTATCTGTTCATTGGTCTCTTACTGGCTGCGTACCTCCACTCTGGTGACTGGAGGGTTCTACTATGCATGCACATAGATCTCCTCGATATTTGAAGTCAAAGTTTCCATTTAAAACCAAATGGCCACCACTCGTCTGTCAGTTTGTCGTATTCTGGTGGCTTGTGAGTTGCTATGATTCTGAAAGCTGTGCCACCGGTATTTTAAACACCAGCAGGGTCATCCATGGTGGACAGATGAGCTTCCAGGCAAAGACAGACTAGGAAGAAAAAGTGACAAATTACTTCCCAATATTTAGTCACTGAAAATCTTATGAATAGCCGAGAATCACTGTCAGATATAGTGCCGGAAAATGAGCTCAAATTGGAAGGCACTCAAAATGCGACTGGGGAAGAGCTGCCTCCTCAAAGCAGAGTTGATTGTGATAACGCAAATGGAGTAAAGCCCATGGGAGAAAAGCCCGTGGGACCTTATTTGCTGATGGGGCACAACTCAAAATGAAGAGAAACTGTTGTAAATATCCACTGAAAATCGGAACATGAGATATACAAAGTATGAATCTGGGAAAATTGGAAGTTGTCAAAAATGAAATGGAACGCATAAACATCAATATCTTAGGTATTAATGAGCTGAAATGGACTGGTATTAGCCATTCTGAGTCTGACAACCACATGGTTTACTATGCTGGGAATGACAAATTGAAGAGGAATGGTGTTGCATTCATCTTCAAAAAGAATATATCCAGATCAGTCATGAGGTACAATGCTGTCTGTGATAGGATAATATCCACGTGCCTACAGAGAAGCCCAGTTAATACCACTATTATTCAAATTTATGCACCAAGCACGAATGCCAGTGAGAATGAAATAGAAGAATTCTACAAACTCTTCAAACTGAAATCCATCAAACATGCAATCAAAATGTATTGATCATTACTGGTAATTGGAATGTGAAGGTTGGGAGCAAAGAGGAAGGATCAGTAGTTGGAAAATATGGCCTTGGTGATAGAAATGATGCTGTAGAACGCATGATAGAATTCTGCAAAACCAATGATTTGTTCATTTCAAATACCTTCTTTAGACAGCATAAAAAAACGACTACAGACTTCTGGTATGGAAGGACAGCCAGAAAAGGTAGGGACTTGCTCCGGCAGGAAAAAACGAGTGGGATCTCACAAGGAAACATTCATAGACCAGTCCCACGGCTTTTGGACTATCATAAACTCTCCTGGGCTCACATTTTTGAGAAATTGCGCTAAGAAGGATAATGAAAAGTGCGTATTTTGGGACTCTTTTCTGCAGGGACCACGGGTCACTCCCGCAACAGCAGAGTTTAGAAGGCTGGGCCAGGCCTGGCCTGTTTGGAAAGTGGCGTCTCCCAGAAGGGACAGAGGCGATATAACTTCCTCCTTCCCAAATCTCCCACCCTGGCTTGAGACCCCAATAAAAACCGGCCGGGTGTAGCTCACTCACGCACGGAGAGTGTGAGAAATTCTGGAGAGTGTAAGAAAGGCTGCGGTGGCTCCTTGACGTCACTGATCATCCCCCATCTGTCGTTGCAGCTAAGCCCTCTGCCCCCACTCCTAGCTAGCAGTGGGATCTCAAAAAGGAGGGTTTCATATGTCAGTCCCACGGCTTTTGGACTATCATAATCTCTCCTGGGCTCACATTTTTGAGAAATCGTGCTAACAAGGATCTTCATAAGTAAGTGTTTCAAGTCCTCTTCACTTTCAGCGATCAAGGTTGTATCATCTGCATATCACAGGTTGTTAATGAGTCT
>NW_006408553.1:4751632-4753147 GCF_000296735.1 Chrysochloris asiatica
ATAATGGAGTATTATGCTACCTTGAAAAATAACAAGGAAGCTGCATGCCACTTCCTAACATGGATGAACCTTAAGGACATTATGTTGAGAGAAATTAGTCAGTCACAAAAGGAAAAATACTGCATAGGACCACTAATGTAAAAGACTAGGAAAAAGAACCTATACTAATCCACTAAAGTGGACTCTCAGTGGGTTGCTAGGATGTAGGGGTAGGGATAGGGGTGGGAGGGGAAGGTGGAGCACAGGGCAGGGAATAGACACAAGATAACTTGGGTATTGGGTAGGGGGCAATATACAAGAAGGGAGAGGGGAATCGAAGAACAAAGCAGATGGGAGAACAAATAGACAGGTATAAATGGGCTAAATTGGGCAGAGGTAAAAAATGATGTAGGCACAGCTTTGGAACAACAGGGCTCTGGAATACAGAGACTGAGACATGGATGGAATGGGGAAAAGGGGTCAACAATGTTAAGATGCTTGGCTTTTGAATCATGGTTTTCCTTGCAATACATTATAAAACAGACACTGGAGGGGGAGAGAAAGGAATAACCAGAAATATCAAATGGAAAGCTTGTAAGCCCGTCTTCTGCCTATAACTGATTAGAATACCTAAAATGGGCCTACAATGTGTCCAGTGAAGGAGGTTTACTGAGGAGCCTCTGCATTACATGTGAGTATAGGTGGAAGCCCGAACCACATCCAGACCTTCAGAGACGGGAAATTTCTCCACTTGAAAGGACAAGCAGACCAGCTGGGAGCAGCTAGAAAACTAGAAGATACCTCTTGAAAGAAAGACCTACAGGAAAAATACAAAACAATAAGGGCAGTCCGACTGTTTCCACAAGAACATACAGGTGGCTTGCCCAGGAGACATCAAGGCAAGTGGTCGGATCCTCTCAGTGCAAATTCTCTTCCAAGACTAAGATGCAAGGGAAATATACACTTTGACTGACAACCACGCACGTCACCCCGAAGGGGAAGTGACCGAAGAACATCAATGAAGTGGCGAGCTAAGCCCTACATCGTTCAGCAAACTACTGTGAATCCGGGTGGAGACCTGGTTGGCCAGTAGCGAGGCAACATCTGGGGACTCATGGGCTCAGAGTCAGTGACACAGCCACAGAGGTCTAGAGTGGAGAGCGGGGTGGCCAGCCGATAAAAAGAGGCCGGACAGACGTAAGAACACCCACACTTGCAGATGATACCTATTTGACCGGACTTCAATCACTGGATAAACAGAGCTCAACCTGAAGAAGAAAGAAAAGTGGGGGGAAAAAAAAGTGTCATCTGATACAATTCAGTAAGCAGTAGCTCAAAAAAGGAAACAAACCCCTGATGCAAGTACTATTCCCACCCCCTTCACACAAAGGGTAGACAGGGATGGGCAACTTGGACATTGGCTACCCAAAATGGGGGGAGGGATACAAAGGCAAGAAGTGACTGGCTTACAAGCTTTCAAGAGGGAACCTAGATCCAAAGGGCATGGAGGAAGGTAGAGTCTCCAGTGAATAGTGT
>NW_006408553.1:4755407-4772906 GCF_000296735.1 Chrysochloris asiatica
TAACCTCATATGCATGTGAAAGCTGGACAGTGAATAAGGAAGACCATAGAAGAACTGATGCTTTTGAGTTATGGTACTGGAGGAGAATATTGAAAGTGCCATGGGCTGCCAAAAGAACCAACAGATCTGTGTTGGAAGAAGTGCAGCCAGAGTGCTCCTTTAGAGGCCAAGATGGCCAAACTTCATCTCTCATACTTTGGACATATTGTCAGAAGGGACCAGTCACTGGAGAAGGATATCATATTTGGTAAGGTGGAGGGTCAGAGAAAAAGAGGAAGATACCCAATGAGATGGATTGGCTGAGTGGCAGCACCGATGGACTCAAGCGTGGCAACAGTAGTGAGGTTGGTCCAGGATCGGGCATTGTTTCTTTCTGCTGTGCATAAGGTCGCTATGGGTTGGTACCAACTCTATGGCACCTAACTACAACAACAACACCTCATAGTGGTTTCCAAGACTATCATTTATATGGAAACTAACTGCCTCATCTTTGATGGGTTTGAACTGTCAACCTTTCGGTAGTCAAGTTTTAACCACTGTGTCATCAGGGCTCCTTAGATGCTATAGGGGTGGTGGTGGTATGCTGTGGAGTCGGTTCCAACTCTGTACATCTTTATGGGAACAGAAAGTCTCATCTTTCTCCTACAGAACGGCTGGTACTTTTGAACTGCTGACCTTAAGGTTAGCAGCCCAACTTGTAACCACTATGCTACCAGAGCTCCTTAAGATGGTATACTAACATTATAATGAATATTATTTTTCTAATGGCACTATAGGATAAACACTTGACCTCAAGGTCAGTTTGAACCTCAAGTTTGAAAATTCAAACTCCCAGTCACTTCTCAGAAACCC
Source organism: Chrysochloris asiatica (assembly GCF_000296735.1). NCBI lineage: Eukaryota > Metazoa > Chordata > Mammalia > Afrosoricida > Chrysochloridae > Chrysochloris > Chrysochloris asiatica. The sequence continues at coordinate 4,756,260 of NW_006408553.1, forward strand.
CATACAGGGTCACTGAATCAGAACCAACTCGATGGCACTGAACAACAATAATAACAAGAGAAGTAAGGATCCCTAGTATTTTATTGGATTATGAGCTGGGTTGCTAACCACATGTCAGTATTTTGAATCTACCAGTCACTCCTTGGGATAAAGATGAGGCTTTCTGCTCCTACAAAGATTTACAACCTTGGAAACCCTATGCAGGGTTTCTATGAGTCAGTACCAACTCGATAGCACACACCCACCCACCACCAAGGAAGGTGGTATTAGAGATGATCTCTTTTTCTTCTTTTTGTAATTGTGTATTTTCTAAATCCTGACAGTGAACACATTTTAACTTTGGGGTCAGAAAAAACACAGTGTTAACAGCTGGATATGTTAGCATTTGTCCATTCCTGAGACCTAGCCCCTGACTCACTGTTGAGTTAGCACTGCCAGAAATAAACCTCCTAGGAGAATGCTGTCAAGTCCTTGCTGAGTCTTATTGACCCTGTACAAGGTTTCCAAAGAGGGAATGGTGAGTTTGAACTGCTGACCTTGTGTTTCAAACTGACTTTGTGGTCCAGTGCTGATCCTAAAGCGCCACACCAGGACTTCAGAAGAAAAATAAGTCTATGCAAATGAGGGCAGAGCAGCAAATGTTCAAGGATGCCAAAAAATCTGGAAGACAACTATGTGGCCAACTGATTGGAAGAGATCCATATTTGTGCCCATTCCAAAGAGAGGTGACTCAATGGAATGTGGAAATCATTGGACAATCTCTTTGATATCCTATACAAGTAAAGTTTTGCTAAAGGTAATACTGAAATGGTTGCAAGCATACATTGATAGAGAACTTGCAGAGGTTCAAGCCGGATTCAGAAGAGGCTGTGGAACGAGGGATATCATTGCTGATGTCTGCTGGATCTTGGCTGAAAGCAGAGAATATCAGAAAGATGTTTACTTGTGCTTTATTGATTGTGTGACTCATGACAGGCTATGGACAACATTGTGAAGTATGAGTATTTTGGAACACTTAATTGTGCTCATGAGGAATCTGTACCTGGACCAAGAGGCAGTTGTTTGAACAGAACATGGGAACACTGAATAGTTTAATATTAAGAAAGGTGTGCAACAAGGTTGTATTCTTCCACTATACTTATTCAACTTGTATGCTGAACAAATAACCCAAGAAGCTGGGTTCTATGAAAAAAACGTGGCATCAGGATTGGAGGAAGACTCATGAACAACTTGAGATATGCAGATGATACAGCCTTGCTTGCTGAAAGTGAAGAGGACTTAAAACATTTTACTGATGAAGATCAAAGAACACAGCCTCTGGTATGGATTGCATCTCAATGTCAAGAAAACAAAAAGCCTCACCACTGGACCAATAAACAACATTCTTATCAACAAAGATTGAAGTTGTCAAAGACTTCATTCTTCTTGGATCAACTATCGATACTCACAAAACAGCAGTCAAGAAATCCAATGACATATTGCATTAGACTAATCTGTTGCACAAGACCTTTTTTAGTATTGAAGAACAAAGATGTCAGTTTGAGGATTAAGGTGCTCCTGACCCAAGCCATGGTATTTTCAATAACCTCATATGCATGTGAAAGCTGGACAGTGAATAAGGAAGACCAAAGAAGAATTGGTGCTTTTGAGTTGTGGTGTTGGAGGAGAATACTGAAAGTGCCATGGGCTGCCAAAAGAACCAATAGATTTGTGTTGGAAGAAGTACAGCCAGAGTGCTCCTTGGGTGCCAGGACGGCCAAACTTCATCTCTCATACTTTGGACATATTGTCAGGAGAGACCAATTGCTAGAGAAGGATATGATGTTTGGTAAGGTGGAGGGTCAGAGAAAAAGAGGAAGACCCCCAGTGAGACGGATTGGCCAAGTGGCAGTATTAATGGGCTCAAGCATGGCAAAAATAGTGAGGTTGGCCCTAGATCGGGCAGTGTTTCATTCTGCTGTGCATAAGGTCGCTATGAATTGGTACTGACTCGTTGGCACCTAACAACACATGGAATCCTGGCTTTGTGCTATAGAATAAGCATTGGACCACCAGGTCTGTTTGAACCACAAGGTCAACAGTTCAACCTTGCCAACTGCTCCACGGAAACCCTACTGGAAAGTTTTGCCCTTTTGGAACAAGTTTGCTATGAGTCCAAACTGATTCAATGGAAGTTAACAACTACAATTTGGAGATCTTGTGAAAATGTGGATTCTGGATCAGTATATCTGAGGTGGAAATACAAATTCTCAACAGGGGATTGAACTGGAATACAGCAGTTCAAAGCCCCGATTAAAAAGCAGCTTTGTTGTCAAGTGCAATCAAGTGGGTTCCAACTCATAGCCACCCTGTATGGGGTTTCTGAGAAGTGATTGGTGAATTTGAATCACGGACCTTAGGGTTAGCAATCCAGTGCTTAAGCATCTTACAACACCGTTCTAAGACAGCCATGGGTACTTTTGTCTGTGCTACAATTATCTGCAGTTAAGGATCGCCCTTTTTTGGTTTTTTTTTTTTGGTCTGGCAGGCTGATTGACTTTTGGTTCAGCTCATGGTAGGATCTGAGTGTATCCTGTGGAGATTCTCACGGCTCACAACCATGAGCCACTGAGTAGTGCTTGATGTCTGCTGATGACTCAGGGTACACAGCTCCCTGAGCACCAGTGCAAGAGGGATGTGATGATACCGTTTAATAAAATGCCCTTGAATCCTCACCCTCAGACTGACTCATCACTGACTCTTGTATCTGCAATAATTCTTGCACGCATTGTTCTCCCCTTTCATCTCATCCCTGCTTTCTTCTCCTGCAAACTCCCTTAGAAGTAGAGGAATTCTACAGTGATGGTTGGCCAGTTGTGAGTGGGCAAACCCTAACTATCTGGTTGACATGTGTTGGTGGTGACTGCTGAGTGCCCGTTCGGTTCACTGTAGTACAGCGCTAATCCTTGTATCCATCCCTGTGAACTGATGAGGGTCTTTTCTCCCATTATTTTTCTAGTGCGAAAATCCAAAGCAGCTGATGAGAAGAGACGGTCCTTGGCTAAACAAGCTCGGGAAGACTATATGAGGTTATCCCTTGCAGCCCAAAAAGGAAGAAGTAGTGAAGGACTGCGAAGTCCTCTGAGTGTTGAACAGAAACCTAAAAGACCCCCACTTCCACCCAAGCCTCAGTTTTTAAACCCAGAAGCATACTCGATAAGACCTCTTAGGTAAGAAGCTACACAGATGGCTTTTGGTATAAGTGTCTAAATGGGATGATTAAGGACAAATCACATGACTAGCCATGGGGACTGGAAGACCAACTGGCAGTCTATGTAATTAAATCCAGCCTCACCTCCAACCCTGTCGTCCTGAGATACTTAGTTAGGGATTTATTCTGTCTTATCTGTAAAATGTCCACACCTGTTGTTATTAGTATTCCCAAGAATTTCATGAATATGAGCTATGAGTTATTATGTACTTTGCACATTGGCAGTGGACTTGGATGCTGCCTCTTTTCTGTGGTCCTTCTCTCCCCATGAGCTGGTTTGCTGATTATTGATAACTTCCTGTGTCTCTCCCCCCTCCTCATCATGCCTGGTGGTAGCAGGTAAGCTGATGTAGAAGTAAAGGAAATGGTTGAGGTTTCATCAGTGCCCAAGAAAAAAAAAAACATCAAAGTAGGAACCTAAGGGTTTGTTGACTTTCATTTGATGAGTAGGGACTACACTTCCATGAGGGTTAGAGGTTTAATGTAATCCTCATTCTGGGATAACGGGCCAAGGTTGTAATTTAAGAATTTAGAAATTCTTCTGTTTTTAATGCAATCTCTATTTGGTGACAATAGTACTTTTGCCTGCTATGCTGTGGGGAAATTAGAAAGAGAAGTTTGGCTTGGCAAGTCCCTGTATTAAATACAGTAATATCATAGCAATAAACCCTATCTCTGATGTTTACTGATTGTAAAAATTATTTTATAAAATTATATTGTTTTTATATTCTAGTATAAAAGATACAGAAATCTAGTTAGAAAGAAAATACTTAAAATCAAATATTTTGTTTTGAACATTTGAATGAAACAATCAATAGCCTTGCATCCTGAAATAGAAACTCCTAAATGTATTTCTTTGCTAAGGACTGTGAAGAAATGAAAAAACAAAAATCTTCTTTTGCTTGGATCAATAACTGTCTTCAAGGTGTTTTAATAACAGGGGTTATGATCTTAGAGGAAATATGAAGGTAGAACATTTTCTCTACTACAATTATTTTTGCTTACTCAATTGGAAATTTCCATCTTGAGACTTGGAAACCAATACTTAAATGACCATGTTCTACCAAGTGATAGTTTGGGAAGTGATTGTTTGTTCTTTCTTTGTTGTGGGCAACAAAATAAGAAAGTCAGGAAGGGGACGGTTCCTTGCAGTTTAGTGAACAGGTCATAGGAGATGGATGAGACTTTTGAACATGCCCCCTCCAGGGCTGACACTTGGTTGTGTGCACATTGACCGCAGACTCTCAGCAGGGCTGTTTTCTGGTAACTTACTCCTGTTCTATGCTCTCCCCAGGTAGCAGAGAAAGACAGCTTTCAATAGGCTCCTTTCCCATAGCATTTCTTACAGTACAGTGTATTTGATTGACAGCAATGAAGGCAACCTTTAAAAAGGGCAATTCTTGTTTCAAGCTGTGTCATAGCTAATTTTTTCTAACTTAAAACACAGCATGAAGTGCTTTTTGTGATTCCTGGTTCCTCCACTGTCTGGAGTTTTATTCAATCTCCAAGGAATTCACAAAGAAAAAGAACTTAATTCAGAAGCTAGTACGAGAACCTACCTACCATATAATATCATATGCTCATGTATGCACATGCAGTGTCTAATTCTCAGGGGAGTCAAAGAATATTTCCTCCAAAGCACTGTGCAAATCATGAGGGATATACAAACACATGCACCTATCTATACACATATAGGTGGGTATACTCATATACACAGGAGTGCTGGTGGTCTAACTGAAAGATCAATGGTTTAAACCTACCAGCCACTCAGAGGGAGAAAAGTGTGGCCGTTCTAGTCTAGTTTATAGCATTGCTATGAGTTGGAAGTGACTCATGACAAGCGAATACACATATACAGGCACATGTGTACATACAAGGGGGCTTCAACAAGTTCGTGGACAAATGGAGTTAAAAGATAATGAAATATACAAGGTGGCTTCAAAAATTTACGGGAAAGTGCCAGTATCTTTCAATTCCATTTTTTCATGAACTTTCTTAAACCCCCTTATATAAGATATATAGCTTATGGAACGCATGGTAGCATATGTCCACAAAAAGCATAAAGAGCCATAATTACATGATAGGAATTTCAGTAGATCATCCAAATTGGTTGTTGTTGTTTCAAAATTGAATTCTGCTCAAAATGAGTGGGCTGTTGAATGAGTCTTGGAAATATGTTTGTTACATTGCAATGTTACTGTTTGCAATGTAAATTGATTTGCCCAGAATTTAATTTCTGCTGAAGTATTTCTTTCTAAACCATTCTGCTAGGTCTATCTTTTTCTGACCAATCTTCAAACATTGTCCTTTCTGGTAGTTTGGTATGTATATCTGTGACTTGTCTTTCAATAACACTAATCTTCTTCAATGTGTGAGGAAGAAGAAAGTGGTAGGGAGGTCAATGGAAACTGAGAACATAAAATATGAAAATATTGGGAAAGAAATTATTTTATTAGTTTGATTTTTTGCTTGTTTTTTGCAAGTCTATACTGTCCAGAAAAACAGTACTGACATGTTTCTGGGGTGTATATTACCTCTTAATGCTTATTTTCTCAAATTTTAATTGGGAGCTAATGGAGCTTTTAAATCATACAAGAAATGAATTAAAATCTATTCATGAACATGGCAGCAACTCATACTCATGACTAGCCTTGTAGGACTTGAAGGACAAGAATCAGATTTAAGTTCCTTTCAATTTTCTGCCCTTGAGGAGTTATATAATAGTGTTTTGTAGAGGTTTAACCTTCCATTAGTTCAACCCATGTGATTAGATCTTGAAATGTACGATAGATGGATAGGTAGAAAAAGATTTCTGAAGGCAGTCTTTTCAAATTAGTTAAAACTAACTTGACAACTGTTTTACCAATGACAGAAACCAGGGAGTGATGAGGACAACCTCCAGCTTTTCCCAGGATGACATCATCCAATGGTTTAAAGAGGACCAGCTACCCCTGCGAGCTGGTTACCAGAAAACCTCAGATACCATTGCTCCCTGGTTCCATGGTGAGTACAGAGATGCCCTCAATAGGACTTCTTCTGATGGGCAACGAAACTCTGCGAATGCACTAAGAGGACTGGAAGAATAAAAGCTTCCTTTTGTTTACTGCCCCTGAGAGTCTTTCAAATTATTATTTTCACCCAATTTCTTCAGAAGCTTCTCAGTGAGCTGCATTCTCATGACTCAGTTAGAAAGCAGTTAGCATTCACAGTGGCTGGTCACTGTGGATTCATTTATCACCACAGGCTGGGTGGGAAGAACAGTACTTCCTATTGGCCTAGCACAAGGCCACTTAGTTGTAACTTCCATCAGATGGTAACTTCTTCATTTCACAGAAGGAAAGTCATTGTGGTTGTGTGGAAGGGTACAAACGGCACTATTTTTATAGTCTAAACGTTGTTGTTGTTAAGTGCCGTTGAGTTAACTGCCAACTCATGGTGACCTTGTAGAAGGTTTCCGAGAATCAGCTGCTAGGATTGAACTGCTCACCTTGCTGTTAGAAGTCTAGTGCTTTTCCTCCAGAGCCACATCAGGACTCCTGTCAAAAGGTTAGACTTAATTAAATAACATTTATGTTTCTGTTCTACCACCTACTTCATTCTGTAGTGCCTAGGGTCTTAAAAGCTTGAAAGTGGCCATGCATGGTATAAAACAGTTGGTTTCTGTTTTTCTGGAGCAAAGAGAAAGAAGGAAAGTCAGGAAGACAAGGAGTAAATGAAATGCATAGTTCATTGCCTGTGTGAACATTTGCCTCCAGGGCCATGAAAGCTCAGGGGTTGTTGGATGGTGCCAGCTACCATTACTGAATGTTTTGATCAAAGATTCCATAGAGAAATCCTAATCAAAAGAGGTAAAATGAAGAACATAACTCAAATTCTCTTGGGATCCAGATATTCTAGAGCTATGGAGAATAGATGGACCTTACACTATTGCCTTGAGATCATATTTACATGTGAAACCTTAAACCACACCTATTGCTTGAAGGCTTCCTTGAACCAAACATTGTTGTTGTTAAGTAAAGTGCCAGCTAGTCAGTTCCGAGCCAGAATGACTCTGTATAGGGTTTCCAAGGATCAGCTCTGAGCTGCTGATCAGGTGGATTGCAGTCCAGTGTTGATCCAACAGTGCCACACCAGCACTACAAAGGGGCTTTGTGCCTTTTTAAGATCAAATTGAGAAAACAACTTGAAAGGTTAGATCGGAAACTTAGGGGGCAGTGAATTTATGTTAATGGAGGAGGAAGAATTTAGAAAAGAAAGATGAGTATGGTTGCACAACTTCAAGAATGTAATCAATTGTACATGCAGAAATTGTTGAATTGGTATATATGTTCTGCTGTGCATATTTTTAACAACACAAAATAAATTATAAAAGAAAATAATAAAATCAGGCCTTAGACCCAAGCCTCACTAACCAGTTGAATAACCCTGAGCAAGTCATTTTCTTTCTCTGTAGCAAATCACTTAATTTCCTCATATACTAAATGGAAAACTTGAACTTTGTGATCTTTCATTTAAAAATCTGGTGGTTTTGATCCTTATTTCCAAGACTACAATGTGGATTTGTTGTGTCCTAAGCAGATACTCAAGCATGGCAACAGTAGTGAGGTTGGCCTAGGATCGGGCAGTGTTTCGTTCTGCTGTGTATGGGTCGATATTGACTTGATGGCACCTAACAACAACAAGATGCAGATACTAGCCAATGAACCATTTCTGTATATGACCCAAGAAACTTGATTAATTCAAGCTCTTCTGTCTCCCTAGCTCACACTTCACCAACCTCTCAGTTTCTTGGATTCAAGAATCAGATGTTTCTTCCTGCCTAAATTGGCTTCCATAGGTCTATGGTTGAACTGGACTAATTTGTTATATGTACAACAAAAGGTGCTTTACAACTAATGTTTCTTTACAAGGCATGTTTGTCCTAAGAGTGCCTTGGTTTAAATTATGTCTATGTTTAAGGCTTCTCTCTTTTTTAATGTTGTATCATCTCACACATAAATATATTCCATAAAAAATAAGCTCCATTACACATTGCATGGAAGACTTTTCCTGAAAATGATAAACGTTATTTGTGGTATGCTTCTGCTGAAGTGTTGTTTTTGCAGTCAGAACGTTTCAGCAGATTTGTCTGGCTTTCCCTGCAAACATTTGTTCTTGGGTGATTCAGGCTTTGGTAGTTGTCCATTTGCTTTGATAGTCATCCATTCCCAGAGGAGTTCCCTGACTCTTCTAGGACCTGGTCATAAGTTCCCTTCATTTCTGTTTGGCTCTAAGAAATTTGGAGAAAGAGTGACAACAGTGTCAAAAGAGGAACTGAAGGAGGGACTTGGCTCACTTATGTGTTAGCTGTGGCTCTCTCTGCTGCCTGATACTGTATTTTGTTTTCCTTTTTTAAGATGAGTACTGAGAAAATGAGCATGTCCTAGTTTCCGTGGCATTTTTCAGAAGATGCTGTCATACCTGATTATAAGGCTGTAGTTTTGTTTTTGTTTTTCTTAACAGCGGTGAGTAATAAACTGAAAATGATGGCTGATGTTATTTAAAAATCTAGTAATTTTGACAGGCAATTTTATTTGAAAGAGTTGCTGAAAGGAAGATGTAGTTGCACTAAAAGTTCCAAATTCTGTTAGAACTGGTAAAAAGTAAGACACTTGAGCTTCAAGTCTAGTAGTTTATTATTGTGCCATTGTTATTGATGTCTTGTTATTTATCCATGCATTTATCATACCCATAAACAAAATAAATAACTATAAGGACATAGCCATTTAGAAAATATAAATTTCATCTACAGTTTTAGGAAGATAATAAAATTTCATGTTTCCATGGTAATGAGAAGATGGATCACAGCTTCTGTCCTTGCAATATAAATGTTTCTTCTTCAGGGACCCTGTTTTGACATATGTATTTAGATGTAGCTCTTCTTTAAGGAGCACCCGTGGTGCAGAGATTAAGCGCTTGGGTGGTCACTGAAATGTTGGCAGTTTGAACCCACTCAAAAGTTCTTCATGAGGAAGATCTAGCAATCTGATCTTGTATGATTACAGCCTAGGAAACTCTCCAGACAGTTCAGCTTCCATCACATGGGGTTGCTATGAGTCAAAATTGATGTGACAACACGTAAAAAACAAAAAAGGAGTCCTGATGTGGTGCTGTGGGTTAATGTGCTGGACTGCAAAGTCCATTTGAACTGCAAAGTTGGCAGTTCAACCGCACCAGCTGCTCCTCAGAAACCCAATGCAGGATCTCTATGGGTTGGAATTGATTCTATGGCACCTAACAACAACAAAAAAACAAAGAAAGCTCCTTTTTTTTGGCTTGTCTTTTTGTTTATTTTCTTTATATTCCATAAATTACCTTTCTTAAGTTACTAATTTGGTCACCTGATTTTTCACCCCACACACATCACACTTTCACTTTTCTCTTAATTGAGAAGAACCTGAGTAGTAAATGCCAACAGTGTACTAAAATTTGAAATAATACATGAGAGATCAGAAGGCCCTTTTCCTTTTCCTAAGGTTACCATTTATGGTGTTAAGGAGTTGAGGATTTAAAGAGTCAGCTGGTCAACAAGTGTCTGCCCTGGACTGTGTTCAGTGCCACTGTTGAATTGCGGAGACTAAAGAGGAGAGAAAACACAATTTCTGACATCAAAAGCTTATTCATGTAGGGAGTCACGGGTGTGTAGTTAGAGAACCTTCAAGTGCTGTGAAGAGGTTTTCTACAGAGGTTGGCGGTAGAAGGAACGGAGGTGATTTTCACGTCAAGCGAACAAACGGTCCCATGAGAATTAATGTTGAATTTCTGACTGAAGCTTCAGGGGAATTCCCAAGGGAAAGTAGAAGAATCAAAGAATGTTAACACTGAAAAGCACACTAGAGTGGAGGTCTTTGGATGCCATGAAATCCCATGGCATGTGCTATATTCATGAAGTGTGTGCTCATTAAACTGCTCTATCCTTGGTTATCAGATCTGTGCTCTCCTGAGCACCTAGGGATGTACAGCTCAGAGTGTAGCCCAGATGATATGTTGACCACTTTGGGGAAGTAGGGCATCCCTATAAAAAGACTTATCTTTAGAGTCCTGGTGTGGTACTGTAAGATAAGCCCTGGACCGCAGATCACTTTGAAGCACAAGGTCAGCAGTTCAAATTTACCAACCACAGGGTTCATTATGAGTGGGAACCAATTTGATGGCACTTAACAACAATGGGAAATGAAACTCTGCAGAAACCTTGACTTCTTCAAGCAGTTTATCAGTAGGATATCCTCTGTAGCTATGGGTAAGTTATTCTGGACCTCAGTTTCCTGCTTTACAAATGAAGTTAATAATCTAATGGCAAGATTTCATTTCATGTACTTTGGACATGTTATCAGGAGGCACCAGTCCCCTGGCAAAGGACATCATGCTTGGTAAAGTAGAGGGCCAGTGGAAAAGAGGAAGGCCCCAATGAGATGAATTGACACAATGGCTACAACATTGCACTCATATATAACAACAGTTGTGAGGATAGCTCAGGACCAAACAGTATTTCGTTCTGTTGTGCATAGGGTTGCTATGAGCCGACTTCACTGCACGTAACAACAACAATCTGGTAGAACCCTGGTGGCACTGTGGGTTTGGCAATGGCCTGCTAAGCTGGTTGGCAGTTCAAGCCCACCAGCTGCTTAGGAGGGGAAAGATGAGGCTGTGTGCATCCATAAATGTTTACAGTCTTGGAAACAGGTTAGCTCTGAGTTGTGATCAACTCAGTGGTAGGGGGTTTGACTGTTGGTTTTGTGTTTTTTTCTAGGTTGGGGGAGATAGCATATGAGATAGGCATGAGACAGAATTGTTAAACCTTTGTCTTCTAATTTCTAAATGTATAATCTTCTGAATCCTATATTTGATTGTCTATTGTTTGGTTTTACTTTCTTAAGGCTGATTGTTTTCTTCTCCCTTTGTCACCCTGTATCTCCTTTCATCCCGTGTTCCCAAACGTCATGTTTTAGGTTAGGACTATACTGAGCCTCAAATATAGCCCCTATGTTTATTCCTTTTATTCTTGTTTTTGATCACTAAATTATAGCAGTTTTTAATACAGACCTATATTTTGGTGCTGCAGGATAATGCATCGGACCACAAGGTTAGTTTGAACTGCAAGGTCAGAAGTTCAAACACATCAGCCACTCCTTGGAAGGTTGTTGAGTTGGAACCAACTCAACAGCACTTAACAACAATGTAGTTTGTAGTTATTGACAAGTGTTGGAATTAGAAACCCTCTTGCTCATCAAAAATGGTTAAATTTAGCCTCCTGTTGACTGAGCAAAGTCATTTTACTAATTCTACCTCATGGTGTGGTACTGTAGGATAGCACTGAACTGCTAACTGTTAAGTTGGCAGTTCAAACCCACCAGCCACTCCTCACAAATCCTATATAGGGTCTCTGTCAGTCAGAACCAACTTGATGGCACTTACCAACAACAACAACAGCTCCTAATTATCAGTCTTCAAAGTATGTACACAGACAATTCATTATAGTCACTAGCACACTTTTTAGTTTCTGGAAAAAAGAACCAAGGAATTAACAAAATTAAAATTTTAGGTCTGTTCAGAAAGGCACAGGTATATTTCTTTATTCTTTCCATTTATTGTGTTCTTGGGTGGCACAGATAATTAAGCACTTAACTAAAGGTTGATGGTTCAAATCCACCAGAGGCCCCTAAGAAGTCAGGCATAGAAACCTGCTTCTGAAAGTTCACAGCCCTGAAAATCCTATGGACCATTTATTTTCTGAATACAAGGGGCATCATGAACAGGTTTATAGTATTTTAGAAATTGGTGGGAGTTGAGAGTGGGAAGATGGGTAAAAAGGGTGGGAAAAATGTGTAAACAAACTTCCAAGTTAGTTATTTTCTCATTGTTCCTGTTGTTAGAGAATGTTTACTTTATGCATTTGTTGTTGTGAAGTGCCGTCGAGTCAGTTCCGACCCATAGCGACCCTGTATAGGGTTTCCGAGGAGCAGCTGGTGAGCTTGAACTGCCAACCTTGCAGTTCAGACGGCTTTGCAGTCTGGCGTATTAACCCACAGCACCACACCAGGATGCCTTATGCATCAGTAGGTGGTCATTATTCCTCTGCAATGCAATTTACACTTCTTTATTCAAATATGAATACAATTTGACTTTTGATGAAGTATTTCCATCCTGATTTGTTTCTTGTAGATGACTTTTGGTGTCAGTGCAGATAATTGAACCTTCCTTCCAAATACTTTAATCCCAATATTTTATATTTTAAAGTTACTCAAAAAGCAAACCTCTTCCACATTTGTGGGATACTAGTGTAATTCATACACTGGCTATTTTGATTGCTTCTATTTTTGACACATCTCCCCAACTTTTCATCCTCCTTGGGTCAATGCTATCCACTTTTGTGATGGCACTTATTCTCTGGAGCTTAAGTTTCTAGACACGATCCTCTGAGTGGAGCTGTCTGCTCTCCCTGTCCCAGAAGCATGCCATCCCACAGTTGCTACAACTGAGGACTGAGCATATATAACTGAATAAATTACATTAAGAAAGGCTTAGCAATGCCTACTACAGTTTCTCCCAGGCTAAAATCTTAACTACCCTGGGTGTTGGCACGCAGAAACTCATCCTTTGACTGTTTTGCTCAGGGGTGAAGATTTCTTAATTGTGGACCCATCAAAAAAAATTCTGCCTGTCTCTCAGAAAAGGATTTTCAAGCTTGTCCTTCAGGAAACACAGATTACTGAAGTCTCAATACTTTTCTGTTCCTAAACTTCAGATGGATGTGTGAATCTTGCCTCATTGACTTTCATACATTTCATGAATCAGGCTAGGCTGTGGCCATCAGCAGGGGTATGTCACTGCTTGTGTGTGGCAATGAAGGGAGGCTGGGAGTCCATTCCCTGGTGGTCGCTGGACTTGAGAAGGACCAGGAAGGCTTCTTTTAGCATGAAAGGTTTGCTTACATTACCAGCATCAAAGCACCTTGAATTAAACCTCCATAGTTCTCCCATGTAGCTACTAGAAGTTCAGATTTCTGAAATAACTGGAGAAGATGAAACATACAGAGTTTAAAGCTACACTCATTCCCCCCCCCCCAGATTTTCTGGCAGACTGACTTTTCTCATAAATCACTCAGTATGGCAGATTTCCTGCACAAACCTTAGTACATTTCTTCATTAATGTCGTGACTAATCCATTAACCTGCAAACCCACTCTTACATGGAATTTTTGTAAGTGATCCTGAGTCCTCACCCTGCTTCTGACAGCCACGAGTGCCCATGGCCTGCATGCACGTGAGAGCCTGGAGCTGCTCATTACAAATGCCAAGGGCGGCCTCTTACAATTTCCACATTATGTTACTGGAGTCCTGGGGTTACTCAGAGAGACCTCAGAGAAAAGAAACAGGGGAAATGGTTGAGCAAAGAACAATGACTGTTTTGTGGAGTCTGCCTAAGATTTTGTATGGAAAAGGGATTCTGTTAAAAATTCAGAAAGAGTCCTGATGTGGTGGTGTGAGTTAATGCGCTGGACTGCAAGGTCGATTTGAACCACAAGGTTCAAAGCACATCATCCACTCCTCGGAAACCCTATACAGAGTTGCTGTGAGTCAGAACTGACTTGAGGGCACCTAACATTGTTTAGAAAAACACTTTTATTACAATGCTTTTGTCTTCTGACTTTGCTTTGTCTTCACTTGCTGTCTTTCCTGGCTATCTACTATTATGGCCAGAGGGTGTTGGACATTATTTCTTTTATACCAACGGAAGGAGGTGTTAGAGAATAGTGACTACGTGCACATATCTGTGGCCACACAGTGGAGGGTGTTAGATGCCGACAAGGCAATTCTGACTCATTGCAACCCCATATGACAGCACAGAACTACTACATAGGGGTTTGTAGGCTGTTACCTTCACAGAAGCAGATCGCCAGTTCTTTCTCTTGTGGAGCTTCTGTGTGGGTTTGAACTCCCCAAACTTATGGCTAGCAGCCAAGCACTTAAGCATGGTGCCACCAGGACACACTACCTGATTTTAAAATCCCTGTTTCATATCACAAGCTGGGTAGCCTTAGGCAATCATATTAACTTCTGTAATTCTATTTCCTCATCTGTACAATGAAGATAATGATATTACCTACCTCAAAGGGTTGTTGTGAGGATTGAGTGAGTTAATGTTTGTAAAGCACTTAGAACTGTACGTGGCACATAGTAAGCACTAGTTGAGGAAGGTGCTAGCTATGAAGGTAGTGGAATAAGAGCAAATGATGTAATTCTTGAGTTGTTTAAGAAAACACTGTGAATCATATTTTAAGAACTATGACCATTTTTCCTCAGCCCTGAGGTGGCCAAGGCCACAGACCACAAAGGTGAGAGGACACTCATTCTGTATTGACAACCTAGGCAAGAACAGAGCCACTTGGAAAATACTTCCTTTCAATACTGAAAGCATCAGAACGAAGCTATAAATATTTTTTCCAAGTTTATGACTATCCCTGGATAACGTGTATACTTTGTATCTATTAGGGCTGATATTTGGAAATAAGGTCTTTTAAAAGTCAGGTTTTCTTTGAATTCATTCCCATCTCCAGACAGATTACAGCCTTCTCTAGGATACTTCTGGGCATCCACTCCTCCAGTTTGAGAACTGTTCTCACAGGGATAAGAGATGCACTTCGCTCCTCTGGAAAGAGCAGCCAGGCCCAATTTTGTTAATGTGTATTTGTTTATGACCTGTTTCCTGCATTTGGAAAATAAGTGTTTAAAACCCCAATGAAAGGTAAGAAATAATAATAGTACTTTGAGCTCTTTAAGGTGCTCCTGGCACTCCTTAAAGTGTGCATTATCACATGTAATCCTTACAACAAGCCTTTAAAGAGGTGTTGTTATTACCCTCATACGACAGATGTGTAACTTGCTAAGGTCACTCAGTGAGGCCAGGAGAAGTACTGAGATCCAATCCCGGCATGAATTCACCTACCCCTAGCATTAAAACATTCCACTCCTCAAAAGGATTTCATCTTTTTTTTTCCCCCTTGAATCTCAAACAACTCTAAAATAGGCAGACCTGGTATTATATTATATACATGAGAACCCAGAAAAAAACCCTTTTGTCTCCCACACTAGTATTTTATTTTCATTGGGCTCATAAATTTTGCTGGGATTGGTTGAAAATAAAAATGTGAATATTTAGTTAATAAACAGTGCTGGGGAAACTGGATTTCCACATGTAAAATAACGAAGCAGGGTCTATAGCATCCATTAGTTAGACCTTTTCTGGGTACCTTCTAGGTGACAGGTGCTGATGGCACAAAAATCACTAACATGTGCCAGTTGTCCTGTAGGAGCTCACATGGAAGCTGGAAGTTATTACATAATGTGCTGTGAGAACTCCAGTAGAGCTGGGAACCAGATGAGCATTGAATAGACCTGGAAACCAGGTGAGGTCTTGGCTGGAGGTAGAAACCAGGAAACTTGGTAGGCCCAGGAACCCTGAGACCTTACTCTTCAGAGTTTCATGCTCTTGAGTTCAGTTTTGGAGAATGGTAGGAGTTTTCCATTGCACTGAACTCTCCTCCTAATGTGGACCAAAAGTCCCTGTCATCTGGATTTCCAACTGGTGTCCTGCTAGAGTTTCTGAGTTATTTCAGGTCTCTTGGGTGGTTAAACCTCTCCTGTGCTGAAAATAGTTCTCCTGAGCCTGTATTGGACCAAATACTCACTCCAGGGAGGTTTGAGAGTATGCTGTCCAAAAGAGTAATCATTTTCCATATATGTCCATTTAAATGTAAACTCATTAAAATGAAATAAAATGAACGATTGAGCTCATCAGTCACACTAGCCACATGTGAATTGTGGCTGTCTTGTGAGCAAAGCAGACATCATCTCCAGCACCAAAGAAAGTTCTATTGAATGGCATTGTTCAGTAGGTACTCCTGGAATCATGCAGAGAGAGAACTGAGGCATTTTCCCCCCTTGCACAGGTTCAGCTACTCCTGTTATCAACTTGTGAGCCTGGGTGTTCACGCCTCTGGAGTTTTAGTCCCAGTTCTGCTCCAGGCTTTTCAGAGCCAGGTGCTGTCCAGTAAGACCTTGCTCCGCAATATCTCCATTCTCCTGGGCCATTAGTCAGCTACTCCTGACAAACTTCTGTAGGTTCCTATCTAAAATAGGCATACCATTACTCAAATGGAGACCTGATTCATTTAAATTTTTGATTATTTATTTATTTATGGGAGTGTTGGTGTGGTGCTGTGGGATAATGCGCTAGACTACAAAGTCAGTTTGAACTGCAGGATTGGTGGTTCAAACTCACCAGCTGCTCCTCAGAAACCCTATACAGGGTCTCTATGAGTTAGAACCGACTCAACGGCACTTAATAACAATTCATTTA
>NW_006408553.1:4776554-4777951 GCF_000296735.1 Chrysochloris asiatica
GGTGGGGATTATAATCATTGTAATGAAACAAGGTGTATGATTTGTTGAATGTAAAACTGATGATTTGCCCTGTAAACTTTTACTCAATCCACAATAAAATGCTTAAAAAAGAAAAAAAAAATTGCCCTTTGGGATTCAAAAAATCAGCCACCATTACCTTCTGAACTGACCTCTCTGACTCAAATTTAACTGACCCAGCAGATCCCCTTGGAAACTCCTGTTTTGATTTAGACCTTGATTTCTGGGTTTTATCCGTAAATCCGAGACTTGGTTCCGGTTACAATTTATTCCATAAAATCATCTTCATTAGCTCTGAATTTGTTCCAAAGACTGATGAAAGATTAGCTCTTTGAGCAAGCTGATTTTCGTGCAATATTATTTCTTTTAAGGCACTCTAACTAGATTCTGTAGACTAGCACTGGACTGCTAACCACAAGGGCAGTGGTTCAAATCCCCCAGCCACTTTTTGGAAACCCTCTACAGGGTGGCTATGAGTCAGAACTCAGTGGCACTTAACAACAACAACAAAACTAAGACAAGTGTATTATTGAGAGAACTTGTCTGCAGCCAACCACTGATCAAAGAGCATGTCTAAACACATTTTGTTTGGAATAAACCCATGCATGAATGACTTGGGTTTTTTGAGTTACTTTTTGACTTACCCTTGTCTTTACCCCTTTTCACGAGCACAAAAATCCTCCACTGACACATAATGGATTCTGTAGTATGCGTGAAGAGATCTGGTCTGAGGGAGGCAGCATGGTTCTGCCTCTGCCTGGCCTTTAGGGGGACTGGGATGAAGACTCTTGATGCTGTTAAGCGTCAACGTGGTTCCGACTCATAGCAACCTTGCATAGGGTTTCTGAAAAGCAGCTGTTGGGTATGAAATGCTGGCCTTGTGGTTCACAGTCCATTGTTAATCCTACAGCACCAAACCAGGAATACAGGATGCAGACTAGCGCCTTAGAATTCTTAGAGTCGTACAAGTGGTAAATCAGAAGATGAGAAAGACTGTAGGATCACCCAAACCTAATATCAGTCATTGAATTATGATGTAACATTCCATAATGCCTGATCCAGGCAGGCCAAGCTCACTTGTTTACTTTCATGATCACCCTGACTGCACCCACTGCCCTTGAAGGATTTATGACAAATTGTACATCCATCTGCATCTTTAGATGCATCAAGAAGAGTGTGCTGTTCAGGAATGATGTTGTTGTTGTTGTTGTTATATGCTGTTGAGTTGGTTCTGACTCATAGCCACCCTGCAAAAGGTTTCCAAAGAGCAGCTGGTGAGCTTGAACCATCAACCTTGCAATTCAGACGGCTTTGCAGTCTAGCGCATTAACCCACAGTGCCACACCAGGACTCCTCAGGAATGATAACCCTCTCATTAA
>NW_006408553.1:4778051-4807796 GCF_000296735.1 Chrysochloris asiatica
AAAAAAAAAAAAAAAAAAAAGACCACCCTCTTGCATCATTCAAAACCTAGTCTTCGTAACATTTGCTTTCTGAACCAGTCCTCATTACCACTGTGTCAAAGGACTTTCCATTATGACCTGTAATTTGACACAAAATCATTTTATTGTGTTATAGTATCTAAGGAGATTAGATAGTGCCAACGTCTGTGTGTAATGGGTCATGGTCACAGAGGCTAAGAGACTCTCAGGCAGTTTGATTACAGCTATTATATGACCTGATTTTAGAAGGAATTTAACCTTAACCTAAGTTTAATTATAATTTTCTAGGACAGCCTTCGTTTTTAGAAACCAAAACCATCTGGAAAACATCCAGATGTGATAAATTATAACACCTGCACACTTACTGAACTAACTTGGAATTTCAGGGGTAGACTGTCAGTAGGTCAAGGATGAGAGAGAAATCTTTTCCCAGAATGCTTTTTCTCCCTAAATCATGGTTTCATCAGGCCCCTGATTCTGACTGGGACCTTTTGGCATCAGTGAAACATATCCCTGGTTTCATAAACACTGTGATATTGTTTTTGAGCTTCTATCATTTGTAGTCCCTGGGTACGCTGGTTACCTGTTACTTTGCTTCAACTTAAGGCTTTATCTGTAGTTTATCAGATAAACTAGTGTGATTTGAAGGAAAATAGACAACCTAAAAGGAGCTTATTTGGGCATTACATCAAATGGACAGGGCACCCACCAGCTGAGCCAAGAGGTTCACTCTGTACTAGTTTCCACAGTTCTACAGTTTACAGTGGATCCATCATATCAGGAAAAGGGAAAAAGGGCATTGGGCTGTCTGCAAAGAACTGGAGTCCCTAAGAAGCGCATCCAAGGCCCTCATTTATTCAGGGATCTGTCCATCTGTGAGTGGAGGAACCTGCTAAGACTTTTCACCTATCTCCCAGATTCTCACCGTACAGTGCCTCAGAGGGATTGACCTTCTTGTGTGCTAGTACTTAGCTTCAGGGTAGGTGTGAGAAGAGGTGGCAAGAGAAGGGCTGGTTGGTTGATGTTGGCCTGGAGAAAAAAGATATTTTAATCCACTCCTCATTTAAGGTCTAGAATCCTGGTGTGGTGCTGTAGGATAAGCTCTGGACCCCAAGGTTGGTGGTCCCAATTCACCAACCACTACTCAGAAACCAACTCAAAGGCTCTTAGCAACAACTATTAACAACATGCTTGTGGCTATGATCCCATTTGGGAATGGGTGGTCTTTGTTGTGTTAATGAGACAGGATTATTGTAGGGTGGTGTTAGTCACTTAAGCAAGTTAGAGAAACTGAGATGGAAGATTGATGTCAAGACATCTGGAGATCTCCAAGGAATCAGGAAGCAAGCTGAAGAGACAGGGACCTTCCCCAAGAGCCAGCACCCTGAATTTTGGACTTTAAGCTTCCTAAACTAGGGTGCTAAGTAGTGTGGCTCTGTGGGTTAATGCGCTGGATTGCAAAGCCATTATGAACTGCAAGGTTGGCAGTTCAAGCTCACCAGCCGCTTCTCAAAAACCCTACACAGGGTGGCTGTGGGTCAGAACTGACTCAACAGCACTCGAGAACAACAAACTGAGAGAAGATACGTTTCTGCTTGTTAGAGCCAACCACTTACGATATTTCTTTTATAGCACCACTAGATAATGACAGAAAAGACAATAGGGCTCTGATAACCCATGGCATTTTTACCAGGAAGACTTTTTTTTTTCTTCTAATAAAATGGTATTGAGTACAGACAGAGAGCTTAATGTGGAGCAGGAGCAGGCCAGAACTTCTGTCTGCTGAAATAAGAAAGCACACGCAAAGAACGCCACTCCTCCTACCCATAGCACAGCTTGCTACAGGAACTCAGCAACTTTGCCGTCTTTCCAAGATGTGTTTGTGCATATTCTACACCTTTTACAAATTTATCTACCCATCTGATGGATGTAATAGTAAGTAATAGGAAGGGAACTTTGAATCAAACCTCATTACCTTGGACTAATTGGGAAGAAGATTAGCCTGAATTGAGAAGTGAATTCATAAGGCATTTAAAGTTATTTATATACAAAACATACACATATATTCACATAAACCAAAGGAAAAAAAAAAAAGCAACAACATGAACAAACAAACCCACTGCCACCAAGTTGGTTCTGACCCTTAGCAACCCTGTATAGGGTTTTTAAGGAGCGGCCGGTGAGCTTGAACCGCCAAACCTGTGGTTCAAATGACTTTGCAGTCCAGAGTACTAACCCATAGTGCCACACCAGGACCCACTCACTCTCTTTCTCGATCTCTATATATGTAATGTACTGGAACTCAAGGTCAGTTTGAATCACAAGGTCAGCAGTTCAAACCCACCAGCTGCTGCTCAGAAACTCTATATAGGGTTGCTATGAGTCAGAGCTGACTGAAAGACACTTAACAACAACAGGAATACGTGTGTGTGTGTGTGTGTGTGTGTGTGTGTATTTAGTGTCAGTGAAAGATCATTTGGATTAGCTACAGTGGAAGGCATTTAGGAGACCTGGTTCTAGCAGTCTAACTCATTGAACCACCTGGATAAGGAATTCTCAGCCTCAGAATGATTTGCACTTATTGTGGGGGCTGCCGTGTGCACTGTGGAGTTTTTAGCAGCATCCTGGACCTGCAGCACTCCCATCCATGACAACTCAGTCTGTAGACATTGCTTAGCTAAGAACCACCATTCTAGGACAAGTCCAGTCCTTCCCCAGGCCTTGGAGTCCTCAGCAGTAAATTTAGTTAGCCTGAAGGAGAGTCTTTAATCCCCCTTCTTAACTTTATCCTAAATTTTGGATTACCCAATAAGCAGTATAGGCACAGGATTACTGTGCTTGCTTACTAATCTATACTGAACAATTTGATGTTTTCCCCCACATCAAAGATTCTGTGTCTAGGCTGGCATCTCTCGCCCAATCCGACAGTACCTTCGTACAGACTCAATGCCTGGATTTAAATGTAGGGGGAGTCCTGGTGTGGCGCTATAGGATAAGCACTTGACCTCAAGGTCAGTTTGAACCACAAGGTCATTGGCTGTTCCTTGGAAACCCTATACAGGGCCATGATGAGTCAGAACAGACTCGATGGCACTTAACAGCAACATACTAGAGATGTGGCACTGGTATGGCTCTGTGGGATAAAACACCAAATTACAAGATCAGTTTGAACCACAAGGTCAGCAGTTCAAACCCACCAGCTCATTAGAAACCCCATACAGGGTCGCTATGAGTTGGAACCAACTCAATAGCACTTAACAACAGCAAAAACAACATAACACTCAGTAAACATATCTGTGGTGAAAAACATGGGAAATTATCCACTACAGATAAGCACAAGTAAGCCATTGATTACCTTCTTGGGTAATCCTACTTCCAAATCTAACACTCCTGGTATGACCACCAACAAGCCTGTGGAGTCTTGCAGTGTCGGTTGATATAAACAGGTATATGTTGTTGTTGTTGTTAAGTGTTGTCAAGTATATTCTGACACATAGCGACCCTGTATAGGGTTTCCGAGGAGCAGCTGGTGAGCTTGAACGGCCAACCTTGTGGTTCAAACTGATTTTGCAGCCCAGCACATTAACCCACAGCACCACACAAGGATTTAAATCGCCATCTATATACACAGGTATATAGATATTTACTCTTCTTAAGACAGCTAAACCTTTACACTCTTATACTAGCCATTTGCTTATATAACCTTCCTGTGTCCATAACCAAATGGATGACATTTTAGTAAGATCCCCAGACAGACTCAACTTTGCTTTCATTTTTTGCTAACCTTTCCTTACATAGCTTGGTGTGGTGCTGTGGGTTAATGCGCCAGACTGCAAAGCTGTCTGAACTGTAAGGACGGTGGTTCAAGCTCACCAGCTGCTCTTTGAAAACCAACTCAATGGCACTTAACAACAACAACATTCACCGAGGAGAATTTTGAAAATGATCTGACTGAAGTACTTGCTTTTCTTTCCCATAGGAATTCTGACACTAAAGAGAGCAAATGAACTTCTGAGCACGGGTGTGCCAGGCAGTTTTCTGATCCGAGTTAGTGAAAAGATCAGAGGCTACGTCCTATCCTATCTGTCCGAAGATGGCTGTAAACATTTCATCATCGATGCCTCTGCGGACTCTTACAGTTTTCTGGGTGTTGACCAGCTGCAGCATGCCACCTTAGCGGATCTGGTGGACTATCACAAGGTAAAACAATGTATTCATTTGTTGTGTGAATTACTGTTCTACAGCAGCTGTAACAATGAAAGGCAATTCTAGCAAAAAAGATTGAGACAAATTAATTGTGGGATTCGTTATTTGATAATTCTTTCTGATAATCAGAATTCTTCATTGCAATTCTCACCATAGGACTTAGTTCCTCCTCAAATATTTAGGGAAACCTGACTAAAATACTAGACTACAGGATGTGCTTAAGGAAAAAAAAAATCTGTACACACAGCAATCATTTTGACCGCAGTCTTAAACTACAACTTGAGTCCAGGAGGGTTCAGATGTCCATGGGAGTTAGGGAGTGAGAAAAATCGCTTTTAAAATGATCAGACCCCAATAAAGCTTGGTATAAATTCAGGGTGTGGAAGAAGTAACGTTCTCTAGGGGTGGGTGGGGATGTTACTGTTACTTATACTATGTCAACAACCTGCCCAGTGCACACCCTGCTGACACTGTGCCTTGTGGTTAACAGGTGGAGCCCATCACTTCCCTGGGAAAAGAGCTCCTCCTCCACCCCTGTGGGCAGCGGGAGCAGTTGCCTGACTACCTGGAACTCTTTGACTGATGGACCCACGGATGTCATCCTGCACCTTCCCGCTGGGCTGTCCTCTGGACAAACACCACTTAAAGGGATATTTGTGTATAAAGCCAAAGTCGCCCAGCAGGAGAGCCAATACTGATCAACTCAAAGTCTCTTTGGAGTTCTTTTTTGAGATCTCTCTTCTGCCCAAGTTCTGGGGTTTAATGTTAAGTGAAAGTTACCTCTGCATCCTATGTACTCCAAAAGCAGGAGAAAACTCCCAATTTCAGCTAACTCGCTAACATGAAGGATAAACCGCAATGATGAATACAAGACAAAAGAAACAAAGAGGAAATTGTAGCCTGTTAGGAATGAAGGTCCTTCAAGTATCTCAATTAAGTAGCTTGTCAGAACCTTTTTCTGACCTCTACATTCTCTCTTTGCATCATTCCCAAAGGTCTCAGGGTCCTGTTTATATAAAGTTGGGTGTTGCCTTTGGTCTGCTGGCAAAAGAGCCTTCCCGGATGGTTGAGATGGTCCACAAGGCTCACAGACTCCAGTCACTATGGATGTTGGAGCCACTTGTGTGCATAGAAAGACACAAGTTGCACATGCAGATTTAACAGGAAGTTTTAAAATGTGGGCAAGAGGCCTGTGGGAAGTCAGCAAGCTCTCCCCCGAGTGTGTTTCTGGAGAAGGGGTAACACTTGTCCAGCCTATTTGGTTCTCTGTCTAGGTGTGCATCAAGGAGGGTAAAGTCCACGCACACACACGTAAGGTCTTCAGTATTAGTGCCGCAGAGACCAGAACAGGCTCCTCAAATTGTTTGGGTACCACTTTACAGAATGATGGGAACGGATGTGTATTAGGAATACATTTCTTGACATGCAGTTCTCCCTACTCAAAATGAAGTTAAAAAGGGAGGTGAAAGTAACCTGCCAGCTAACTGTTTAACTCTAGGACATATTCATGTTCATTCAGGAACCCTATGTCCCAGTCACACATCACCTCCTCCAGCCACTCTTGGCCAGCCCTGCTCAGGAGTGATGGTCACTGGGTAGTGACCCAGGGGGCACTGAGACACTCC
Source organism: Chrysochloris asiatica (assembly GCF_000296735.1). NCBI lineage: Eukaryota > Metazoa > Chordata > Mammalia > Afrosoricida > Chrysochloridae > Chrysochloris > Chrysochloris asiatica. The sequence goes on from NW_006408553.1 coordinate 4,783,901, forward strand.
GGATCATCTTTTTTCAGGGAAGATGAAGATTTATGTGTGCTTCAGGCCTAACTCCCTGAGTCAGCATTCTTTAAAAGTGCCTCTTAAAGACAGAAGAAAGATGGATCAGTCTGTTCATGTGGTGCTTGGTTGTGTGAAATACTCATTGGCAATGTATGCTGTCATCCAAGAAGAGGATGTTGTGTATATTTTAATGAGAAAGCTTTTAAATACCAAGCATTCATTGTTAAGTGTTCCTTGACATTTCCCATGTGGTTTATATTGTTAAACAATGACAGCAAGTATCTGTTTCTTAGCTTCTGTTTCTAACTGTGATTCAACAATCATGGCATACTATGGAATAGCACCGGCTGAAAGTCAGAAAGTTGGATCTTCTTCCCACCTTTAGCTATGTGATCTCAGACTGCTCACTTTACCTCTCTGAGCATAACTTTTCTCATCTGCAAAAATAAGGCATTTTAACCAGGTGATCTTTATTAAATTCCCTCACAGCTTTAAAAACGTATGGCTCTGGTTCCATTGCTTTCTAGAATTAACAGGAAAGTATGCTACAGTCACTAATAATTTTGAATGCATAAAATGTTCAGACATCACCCTCTGCCTAAATTATTTAAGAGGAAGTATGGAATCCTGGTGTGGTGTTGCAGGATAATGCACTAGACCTCAAGGTGGGTTAGAACCCCAAGGTCAGTGATTCAAACCCACCAGCTGCTTCTCCGAAACCCTATACAGGGTTGCTATGAGTCAGAACTGACTCAACAGTACTTAACAACAACATGGAGTCCTGGTGTGGTACTGTAGGGTAAGAACTGGACTGCTAACCTCTAGGTTGGCAGTTTATACCTGCCAGTTACTCCTCAGGAACCCTACACAGGGTTGCTATGTGTCGGAACTGACTCGACAGCACTTCACAACAACATGGTCCTCCTATTCAGGCATAAATACACTAAGAGATAGCTACCAAAGATTTAGAAAATAGGAAATAACCATTTGAATTAACCTAATATGGCAACCAAAACCAAACCTAACTTACTGCCATCAAGTTGATTGTGACTCACAGCAAACTCTACGAAGGGTTTCTGCATCTGTAAGTATGGGAGCTGAAAGCCTCATCTGGCTCACACAAAGCGACTGGTGGGTTCGAACTCTTGACTTTGCAGTTAGCAGTCCAGTGATTATCCTACAGTGCCACCAGGGCTCCTTACACTGGCTAAAGAGGGGAGCATATTTGAATTCTGTACTATTTTGTTCTGTTATCAACATTCAGAGGAATAAACATCTAACATTTGATGAAATGATGACCAAGAATATTTGAAGCTCTTTTTTCTTATGTTCTCAGGAAGGGAAAATGGTTTCCAGAATCCAGAAATTGATTACAACTAACAGGGGTTGATGAGCTCCAGATGCTCATCCCAGCTGCGCTTTTATCTTGGCTTTGCCTGTGTCTGACCCTGATTCCAGTCTAAAGTGAGGATGTCCAAACCTTTCTTCTGTCATCTCAGCAAGTTCCTTTCCTACTCAAGGTTTCCTGGTCTGGGATGTTACCTCTGGTTTTTCTTACTGATTAGGTTCCCAAGACCAGGGACTCTCATCTGCCTCTTGGAGATTGTACCCACCTGTCTCTCATCACCCATAATGGTTCTCTTCTCTCAGTTCCCTCTTGGTTTTTCCCTTCCTTCAGTCATCACACGATTTCTGGCTGTTTCCTTCATATTGGTAGACCCTTTCATTCCCACCCAACCCCATCAGGTCCCCCACCTGTAAGCCTCCTGGTACTACTGCAATGGACTGCATACAAGCATTATTTTGTTTCTCTCTTTCAGTGCCTCCATCAGTGTTTAGCTCTGTAAGTGTTACTGAGAGGTTCAAAACGTACACCAAGAAGAGGAAAAAACACTGGGATAATAAGGATTTAAAAATAATAATAAAGAAAGGCGGGGTAAGGGAAGAACTTGAAGCTGGGCAGACCACCAAAAATATTGTAGGGACATTTGTACCTAAAATTGCCCCTCCAAGCCAAAGTCAACACAAGCCCAAACATGTTTTTACCACCCTCACACATACAGACCAAGGGGTTCCTGGCATTTGGTGCATAAATACAACTGATTTATAGGCTATGCTTGCTTTTGCGTTCATTTTGTCAGGAAGCAGGTAAGCTCTTTGTTTCAGGTTGCATAACTACATAGGTCTTTTTTAGCACACAAGTTTTCTTCAATTGTATCTCAGAGTGATAGTTCTGTTTGAATTGTGATTTTTCTCTTCCTCACTTGACTGTCTTTTGCCTTCCATTTTGTGATTCCCATCATTGTTTTCATCTTTCCATCTTTTCCCTTGCATTTTAGGAGATCTTTTCATCTTTGCCCATCCCACATCACTGATTCAAGTGTTTGCAGTGTAAATTTTGCTCTTCACTGACTCCACTGGGGGACTTAAATCTTATTATTACATGTCCTGTTTGCTGCCTATTGCCACCTCAGATTGAAAATGATCAGGAGGCTTAAATATAAAAAGTACCTTCTACTTAAAGTATAAGGAGCTCTGGTAGCATAATGGTTACAAATCGGGCTGCTAACCTGAGGGTCAGCAGTTCGAAACTACCAGCTGTTCCATGGGACAAAGATGAGCTTTCTGTTCCCATAAAGATTTACAGCCTCAGAAACCCAATGCAGAATTGCACCTAATAACAATAACAGAGAGGACACTTTCTAAACACCTGATTCAGACACCCCCTAAGTTAGCAGTAACCAATCTTTATACAAAATGATTCAGACCCTGTGGGATTTCTAACCACAAACTCCTAAGTATGACCAGAAGACTTGTTACTAGCCCAGCTCCCTCTGGGGCTGACCCTGCCTCTCTCCTGGACAATTCAGGCAGTGCCAATTCCAGCCAGGTGCCAATCCCCTGGTGCCCATATCAGTCTGAATCAGCTTTTATTTTTATTCAACTGAAAGGAATTCATTCATGGAGTCTTCTCAACAATTGAGTCAATATCCTGGTAACTGTTCACAGTGCTTTGCCTCCACAACCTAGCAAAATGGTGAGAACCTCATGTTTTGTGGGTGGTCTCTCAATGGTTTACAGCGCTCACTGGACTTCGAGTCATAAGGTCAACAGTTCAAACCCACTAGCTACTCCTCAGAAACCCTAATACAGGATTGCTATGAATCGGAACCGACCCGATAGCACTTAACAACAGAGAAGGCTTACCAGCCAGTCCATTCCCAACCACTGTTTACAGTTCTCTACTTTTTAAGTGACTCTATTCAAGGTTAATAACGAGAACAAGCTAAAGAAATGTTTCCTTCTGCGTTTGAGTTTCATTTGAAGGTTGGTTTGCGTATCGCTTTTTAGCTTTCTAAATGGGTGATGTTTATTGTACATTTAGAACTGTGGGGGAATAATGACTAAGATAGAGGGAGTTGTCTGGCAGTACTGTGCTTACCTGATTCCAAGTTACAGTGAATCCCAGGTTGATGAAGAGTAAATCCAATTCACCAATGGTCAGTCCTCCCCTTTACCTGGGTGTTTGCTTGTAAAAAGCAAGCCACTTGCCCAAGAGCTGACTGCTGAGAGAACCATTTGTAAGTGTTGGGCAGTGGCTGCTGAAGTAGCGGGGCGCTCCCTTAATCTCAGGGGTGACTATAAGGCCTGAAGACAGCAGCAGCCCAGCTTCTCTTCCGGGATAAGGCCCACCCTTCCCAGACTGAGACCTCCACAGTTCACCCTCACTTGCCCCTCTGCTCTGAGCCTCTTCCTGTCCTCTTGCTAGATTATATCGGACACGGGTAACTACTCTGGAGGGTGCATTCAAAGGGATTAGTAACGTGAAGCAAGTTTGAGAGGCACCTCTGCTGACAGGAGAGAACATAGTCTCTTGGTTGAAAAAAAAAGAAAAACCCAAACCAATACACTGGCCCAGCCCCCACCATTTTTGTCAGTGACGGCCAAGCATTGAGCCCTGCCAGGAGAAACAGCTTTGAAATCAAATATGAAGCTAATCAGAATATGGATCATGCAACGCTGCCAGTTATTTGATGTGTGTTGGGAGTAGAACATGCCTACCCTTCTGAGGAACTGCCCAAGGTCATTATCTCTAAACTGCAATTCTCTGAGACAATATCAAATCTATTTTAAAAAACAGGATTTCCACCTGCACTTACCTCCCTCTCTAGGCAGTTGTTAAGTGTGGCACCTCGATCCTGTGTGAGAGCTAGCTGCTTTGGAGCCTTCAATTCCAAACGGAGCCCTAACACCACCGTAATTACACAGCAGCTGCAAAGAGGCTGCAGGTGGCCGGTTGTTTAACTGTTCATGGATCACTGTGTTAACAAGCTTGCATTCCTACTCCAGGATTTCTCAAGAAGGACTGAAGAGCAGAAAAACAGTGGAAAACTAAAGCCACAAAAAGGGCAGACTAGGGACTTGGCCCAGGCTACAGATCTTTCCTCCAGACCTCCCACGTCATCTGGAGCTGGTGGTGAGGGGATGAAGAAGGCAGAACTTGAGCTCTCAAGACAGGCACTTGGGGGCCCAGACTCAGGACAAGTTCCTTAGCGTTTCTGGGCCTCTGTTTTTCTTACCTGAAAAATGGAAGTAGTGATATGTTACCTAAGGAAATCTGGATTGGGTAAATGGTGAAAGTGAAAGGTAGTGGTTTGAGTTCACACAGAGATGTCTCAAAAGAAAGGCCTGGTTAACGACTCCTGAAAAAATCAGCCAATGCAAACACTATGGAGCTCAAGTTTACTCGAACACAAATGGGGCCACCATGAGGTGATGTCGACTCAGCACCTACTACTTTAGGTAGGAAATCTCCAACTTTGTTGGAAGTTACCTACTTTAGATGGTTTGCAGGTTCGAAATTAGCGGACTAGCTCTGCTCCGTATTTTGACTTACAGTGATACTGTCAACCTTATGATTAGCAGTCCAGTGATTATCCTATAGTGAGTGCCATACCAGGAGTCCTTGGATAGTTCATTGTTGTTAAGTGCTGTCAACCCATAGCAAGCCTGTATAGGGTTCCCAAAGAACAGCTGATGAGCTTGAACCACTGATTCTGTGGTTCAAAATGACTTTGCAGTCCAGCGCATTAGCCCACAGCACCACACCAGGACTAGGTTAGGTGCCATCGAATTGGTGCCGACTCATAGAGACCTTATACACAGCAGAATGAAACACTGCCCAATCCTGGGCCAACCTCACTACTGTTGCCACGCTTGAGTCCATCGATGATGCCAATTTGCCAATCCATCTTGCTGGGGGTCTTCCTCTTTTTCTCTGACCCTTCACTTTACCAAACATGATATCCTTCTCCAGCGACTAGTCCCTCCTGAAAAAATGTCTGAAGTATGAGAGACGAATAGGTAGACATAAATACCTACTATGTGCCTGATGTATCCAAGGGACATCCACTCATTTCATCTATATAACAGTCGTATAACATAGATACTCTTGCCTTCATCATTTCATTCATAAGTGCCCCAAGATGCATAGATGCTGGGAGACTGACATAAGATCATATAGGAAGCAAGTGAAAGAACTGGGATTGTAACTCCGGCCATCTAACAGGAGAAGCCATGATATTAACCAGCACACTGTACTAATCTTGATATGGTTAGATTAGATTAGATTTTCCTTGAAACCAACAACACTCACTTTTTTTCTCTGAGCTGCCGTTTTCTTAGTTTTCAGGACTGTTTGTTGTATCTACTTAGTGCAGGCACATTTTTCAATGGAGCTGTGTGAAGTTCTGCATACCTGTTGAAAACTTCCAGCCCTGATTCTTTGCTGCACTGACTTGCATAGAGAAGCAAGTTGACCACATTTATGAATGTTGTTGTTGTTGTCAGGTGCCCTATAGGCTATCTAAGGCTGCATCCTTTACAGAAATCAGACTATCACATCTTTCTCCTGAGGGGTGGCTGGTGGGGTCAAACTACCAATCTTTAGGTTAGCAACTGAGTGCTTTAATCACCATGCCAGCCAGGGCTCCTTTATGAATATGGCGACAATGTGTGCTGTTAAATACTTAACTGGCTTTCTGGGTAGAGGGGAAGCTCAGATTTGTAGCCATTTGCCAACTGGTATGGCGCTGTGGGTTAATGCACCAGACTGAAAAGCCGTTTGAACTGTAAAGTCGGGGGTTCAAGCTCACCAGCTGCTCCTCAGAAACTGTATACAGGGTCATTATGGGTCGGACCTGACTCGATGGCATTTAACAACAACAATCTGGTAGCATAGTGCTTACAAGTCTGGCTGCTAACCTCAAGGTTAGAAGTTTGAAACTACCAATGGTTCATCGAGAGAAAGATGAGGCTTTCTGTTCCTGTAAGGATTTACAACCTCAGAAAGCCTACGCAGAATCACTATGAGTCGTAACAGACTCCACAGCACATCACCACCATGGCCAGTTTCATGGTGTCAATATTTCTACCATGGTTGATCTCAAGCTACCAACTGCTTTCACTGAACAATAAACTAACTAGGAAATGATGCTAATACTTGGCTCTCCTAAGCGTGCTCTCGAGTCCCAGTGGTTTAGTCCTCAGCACCACACCAGGCATCTGCAATATGCAATTTAAACAAGTGCATTGTTGGTGCTGTAGGATCAGTTTGAACTACAAGGTTGGCCATTCAAACTCAACCAGCCACTTCTCAGAAACCCTATACAGGGTTGCTATGAGCCAAAGACAAATAAACAGCACTTAACAATATCGTTAGCCCACAGAATGCAACCTAGGAATGCACCAACTAGGGCCACTTGTTATTGGCTGCCGTCAAGTTGGTTCTCAACTCACGACAACCCTATGCGTGACAGAATGAAGTATCACCTGGCCCTGCACCACCATTCCTGTGACTGATTGTAAATCAGACCACTGTGATCCAATGGGTTTTCATTAGCTGCTTTTTGAAAGCAGATGACCAGGTCCTTTCTTCCTAGCCCATCTTAGTCTGTCAGCTGCTCTGAAACCTATTCAGCATCATAGCAACACACGTCTCCACTGACAGACAGGCAGGCTGTACATGAGGTGCAAGGGGCGGGAATCATATATATCTAGGTCTCCCAAATAGAAGGTAAGAATTCTATATGGAATCACCACTGCCCCCATGTGATACTCACTAAGTGCCATTGAGCCGTTTCACTCGTGGTGGTGGTGCTGTGTGATGGAGTCGGTTCCGACCCATAGTGACCCTGCACAGGGTTTCCGAGGCTGTAAATCTCTACAGGAGCAGAAAGCCTCATCTTTCTCCCACAGAACAACTGGTAGTTTCCAACTGCTGACCTTGAGTTTCGCAGCCCGACACGTAACCACTACGCTACTAGCACTCCTGTATAAGGACACTGTCTAAGGTTTCCAAGGAGTGGCTGGGGGTTTGAACTACCAACCTTGCAGTTAGCAGTCCACTGCTTGTCCTACAGTGCCACACCAGAGGAGCCTAATTCCAGGGTTGAAACATTTGATTGATGCTGCCATCCACGTTGAAAATGAATCCTCCTGAGTCTCCAGCATCATTATATGCAAAAATATTATACAGTCAAAAGGACTTTAGAAATCATTCGCAATTTCTTCTATTAGAAAGATCAAGTAAGATAGATGAATGGCTTCTCTTTGTGGTTCTCATCTCCTTCCAATCCAATGGTTTCCAACCATGGGTGATTTCAACCTCTAGGGGATATTTGGCAATGACTGGAAACATTTTGGTTGTCAAACAAAGCTAGATGAGAGATGCTACTGACAGGGAGTGGGTAGAGGCCAGGGATGGTGCTAAACTCCCTGCACTGCACAGGCCAGATCTCTGGCCCAATGTAGCATAGTGGATTATAAACTGAGCTGCTAACCAGAAGGTCAGCAGTTCGAATCTACCAGCTGTTCTGTGGGAGAAAGATGAGGCTTTCTGCTCCCATAAAGATTTATAGCCTCGGAAACCCTGTCCAGGATCACTATGAGTTGGAACCGACTCCATGGCACACCACCACCACCAATGTGTCAATGGTGTTGCAGTTGGAACACCCTGATCTATGCTCAAGATACTGTTTTCTGAAAACTAAACACATGGCATTCGGACTCCAAGATTCCAATACAAATCATAGTTTATTATCTGCCCAATGCCACCTTCCATTCTTGTCCTGTGTTTAATTAAATTTTATGAACTACCAGTACAGATCAATACAATCCATTTGTTACACACCAACAGCTTGAACATTCTTGAAGCTTTAAAATAATGAGGTTACTGTGGGCAAACAGAAGGCAAGGAATCAGAGCGATTGCTAGCTCATGCGTCTTGTGCTGGCTAATAAATAATTTTAACATGGATGTAGAAATCACTCAGTGTTAACTGTATTTTTTTTTTTAATAGTTTGAAAATGTAGTAAAATGCAATTTTCAGGAGCATCTTGGTAATTGAGTAGAACTACTTAATTAAAAAAAAAAAAGAGTTCCATTTCTTCCCCTTAGACTGGGGTGGGTGAACACATACAGCAAAAACTTCCATTCCACTAGACTCTGGCAGATAAATTGATCTTTCACCAAAATATATTTTTTACTGCATTTCCTTTTATTGAAGCCAGAAGCCAGGAAAAGCACCCTGCTGTGAAAAGAGATTGTCTGGTTCACATGGTATATATACTTTGGTTTATTTAAACAGCTAAGAAAGTGGTCCCTAGTTCTCTTGAGGAGAAAATATATTTTCTGACTCTTAAATATATCAAGAGATCACCAGTCTGAAAGTTGAGTTTTCTGTTAAGGTGAAAAGTTTTTCCTTTGTTTCATCCCTCCAATGTTCATTTGCTCCTTTTCAGAAATACTCTTCAGAGAAAGGATCTATATGCTTTGTTCAATCAATCGACCCAAATCGTGCCTCGCAGTTGAGTGAAAAGACTGAAGTTCAGTGTCTGACAGGAGGCAGCCTTGGGCACATCCTTGGGTACAGATCTCAATTTGATACTTTGAATGTGAAGTTCTCGTAATGTATCTAAGAGCATCTTTTAAAAAAATATAAAAATGCATGGTATCTTGTGCTTGCTTAGTTAAGGCCTGCAAATTGGTATCTGAAGAAGCAGAATGTAACCCCCACGCAAAATGAAAAGTGCATTTTTAAATCAAATAAACAAAATGGAGATGGTCACGAGTACAACAGAAAAAACAAACAGATTACTTTTTGGTTAATCTTGGGGGCCAATGATACAGTATTTATGGTTTATTTTTTGTTGTTGGTGGTGGTGTTCTGTTTTCTCTGGTCCATTTGGTTTTGCTTAATAGACTCACAAGGATTGTGATGAGTGTATCTCCACATTTCACAAGGCCTCCTCTGCTGCCTTCTGATATTTGAGCATTCCTAGAAACTACTGATATAATCGTTGATATGGGACAAAATGCCCTTGCCTTTCCTTCGGATTAATGTTTTACAAAACAGTTCTTCATTCATGAATACTTCAATGTGACTAGAAAACAAAGATATCACTGCTGTAAACACTAAACAATACTCATTACACCTCCACCCAGCCAGGCTCATAATCTCACCATCATTCTGCCTTTATCAGGACACCTCATGAGGGGCATGTGGGCTACTTTTGCAGGCAAATGGGAGATTTTCAGAGAGAGAATGGAATGGCGTCGCTGGTGGCTCTCTCCTTGTCTCTCTTACTGATCAGTTCAATTCTTCTGCTGCCCTTTATGTAAAGTCTTTTCCTTGTTGCAGTCCATCTTTCAGTAATTGCAAAAGGAAAAAAAAAAAAATCTCCCAAAACCCATCCCCTGGGAGTTCATGTCTTTTTGCTACTTGTCTTCTGCTTCTGCTTGCGAAGGTGGGCCTCGATCTCGTGCCTGAAGACCAGCATTCCCAGTTGCCCGTGAGAGGCCTCATTCATGGCCTTGGACTGCATGCACATCTTATACTGCTCCGGGGTCAGCTCATCCACACAGCGCTTCTCGTGCCAGAGGTGGAAGAGTCCCCGCACGGGCGTGCGCACCACAATGAGGTTGCTGTGGAGGTACTTACGATAAAGGTGCACATCTTCTCCTCCCCAGCCTTTGATATCCAAATCAAACCCACCTGTCAGGAAAGAGCATATAGTTGAGTTACGCTCATCATGCATTTCCTGATCTATATTTGCTTCCCTGATCTACAATGAGTCTTTGGATAGCACAACCATTTAAGTACTTTTGGTTAAAAGGTTGGCCATTCAAACCCACCCAGAGTTGCCTCAGATGAAAGGTCTTCTGAAAGGTTGCAGCCTCAAAAACCCTATGGCGCACACAATTTTCTACTCTGACAGACACAGAGCCATCATGAGATGGTAAGCGATTTTGTTTTTGTTTTGATCCGCACAGGCACAGAACACTGCATGAAGAGGCATTCAGGAGACATCACATGTTATATGGTTGCTGAGAATTGGAATCAGGTTGACAGAAGTGAGCAGATGTGCGCTTCCCAACCCCTGCAAGTTACAAAAAGTCCATCCTGGCCAGTGGCTTCAGAAATCTGGGAACACAGACAACCCTCATGGCGGACAGCACCAGGTTTCCGCAATAAAGACTACAAACAATTCCAAACATATTCCTGTTTTAAGAGCCATCAGCAATGCTAATGAATAGCCCTAGAGTTAGATTAAGAGCTATGGCAGCATCCCAACTGTTCAACTTGAGACCTCCCAATGACAAGTGTTCTTTTCCTGCCCATGCAAACAGAGAATAAAGCAGGAGCTTGCAGCATGAAGGAATACCTCAAGATGCCAAGAGGAAAATGATGATTTCCTATAAAAGCACACTTTCTTTCATAGATCATATATTTTAAAACAAACAAATGAATTTCCATGGTCACTTCCAACTCAAGGTGATTCATGCTGCAGAATCGAACTGCTCTCCAGTGGTTTCAAAGCTGTGATTTTTTTATAAAGCAAAGCACCAGCTTTCTTCCAAGGAGGCTCTGGGTTGGGTGTGAATTTTCAATTAACTGTGTAATCGAACCAGGGACACATGTCCTGAAAAGCTGTTTTCACCCTGGGCTACTGAAATTAGTCACTTAAAAGAGAAGCCATAGGGTTCTTGATGACATGAACGGTTGGTGCTCTACTGCCAACCTAAAGGTTGGCAATTTGACCTCACCCACTAATACTGCAGACAAAAGGCCTGCTGGTCTGGAGCAATTCTACTCTGCAACACGTGGGGTTGCCGTGATTGGGAATCAACTCAATGGCAATGAATTGGGTTTGGCCTCACAGTCCATTCTGTTCTACTCTAAGAAACTCTTGTTTCATTTTATAATGAACTCCTTCATCAGGTGAGTACTGGTCCCTAAAGTTTTACCTCTGTAGACTGAGATGCCCACCTTTCCTTATCCAAAGCCTACCAGGTCCCAATCAGAGCCAAAGAATCACTGACTCCAGTTGTCATTGTCCCTTCCTCAGCTTCCAAGGAGCACTGAAGCATCTTCTTTTCTTAGAGTGCACCATGGGACCTCACCCAGCCTGAAAGGTCTGACTGAGACCATCATCAGACACAGAAAAGGGGACTCATGCATGGGGAAACCATAAGCACACCTCCTGAACCATCCATGTGGGTGATCTGTGACCCCTCAGTGTTGGGCAAGTCAAGAAATTATGAGTTACCCATGGCCTTCTAGTCAATTCCAACTCATCACAGTAGAACTGCCCCTATAGAGTTCTCATGGCTGTAAACAGCACACTGCCTCCTTGCTCCTATGTAAAAGCTGGTAAGTTCTAACTGCTGAACTTTCAATTTAGCAGTCAAATGCTTAACCAGTATGCCAGCCAGTTGAGTTGTTAAGTGTCGTTGAGTCAATTCTGACTATAGGGTTTCAGAGGAGCAGTTGGTGAACCTGGCAGTTCAAACTGACCTTGCAGTCCAGCGCATTAACCTGCAGCACCACACCAGGACTCCAGGGGACTGGAATTTGAGTCCTTGTTCTTGTTGAACTGTCATTTAACCTGTCTTGAGTTTGCTTGTTTTTCTTGTAAGTGTAGTAGATGCTTTAACCAAAGGAGTTAGTAATATAAGGGGCAATGTTAACTCTAACTGATTAAGTATTATCATTGTTATGATCCTAGCTTACTAAATAGGAATTACACAAATAACAAAGGGAAGCATATGCCATGTTGGAAGTGTGATTTGCACATAACCACTCAGGATATTTCTCCTAGAGAAATCTGAGAACACCTGTAGCTAGTTACTGGGTATCTGAGGAGCACATACTGCACAGTGACCTGCATACTTGGGTTCTGCTACTTCATATAGGGCTGGATTTTCAAGTTATTTTTTCCCCTTTTTATCATAGTGATTTCCTAGAGGGTTCTGTGATACCTTCTGGTTCACTCTCTTCAGCTGAACGAAAGACATTGAGGACTGTTCCTACCCATTGCTTTTAAAAGGAGATGCTTCAAGCCTAGGGACCGAGGGAGAGTAGACAGGGAGAGAGCAACACTAGCCTGCTCATGGGAAGTCTGTTGGGGATGGTGAGGATGGGCATCTCTGTGCTGCTGTGAGGAGCCTCCTGCATCAACCAGATGTCAGGGCCTCTCTGACTCCATCCTCTGGGTCCACCTGGTACATTTTAGCTCCTGAATCAGGGAGCAGGGTTTGGGGCCTTTTTGTTCATGGCTTGGTCATTGATAAGCTATAATTCTAGTCTTTTCAGAGTGATAATGGTTAAGGAGCACTATGAGAAGGTGATGTGGTATTGCATGGGTGGCAGGAGACCTCTATTCTAATCCTGGCTCTGTCCCTCACTTGCTGTGAGGCCTGGAGAGGTCCTCCTGCCTCTGAGAGCCTTTGTCTTGTCATCTACAACCTCTCTGCCCTGGGAATGTGTGTGTGTCCATGTTTTATCAGTGACTGCACATTCAGCCAGGACTTGAAGTGACACACACAAGGAATTTTGAAGATTCCACAGAAAGAAGTCTGCATTTTTCCCCCAGTATGTGCTTTTCCATAATTTTCAATACTGCCCTTGTTTTGTTTTGTTTTGTTTTTAAATGGATCCCCCTGCAATGGAGGTACAAGGTTTTCTACTTAAGAAAGCTCACAAGTGAGTGACAACCTGGTTGAAAGGAGGCACTGGAGGACTTGCTCTGAACTCCCTTCATGCAGCAAGTTCCTGTTTTACCTCAGATTGTGTGGGTGACACAGAGGTTCTGGTAACCAGTTTCCATTCTATCTCAGATTTTTTTGCTCAATATGTGGGGTTGCTGAGAGGTACTGGTGAAGATCAGAGAGGCTAACGTGCCATCCCACAGCTCTCTTTGTCCCAGTCCTTAGTCCCAGATATGAGGACTGCATTTTTTGGAGGGAGGGGGGAAATGGCAACACTTAGGCCCCTAAACTCCTGTGCATATGGACCAAACTCCTTTCAGCCATGCACAGAACAGTGGCCTCTAGGTGGCAGTAGAGATGCAGTTTTCTCAAGCAGATTTTTTTCTTACCTATATTGATGAAGTCTGACCGATACTGACAGGTCATCCCAAATCCAAAGTCTCTCCAAAATCCAGTCTCCTTCTTTATGACCTGCAAGACAGGCATCGCCATCGGAGTAGGAAAGATGTGAAAATAAAACGGAATAAAAAGTACCCCCACATTCATGTGAGCAGTGTTAAGTGTGGAGCTGCCCCGTCACTGATAAACAGTCACCCATCTGTGTGCATTCCAGTCCTTTCAGACAGTGAGGAGTATAGCAAAGTCACCACTGTGTGAAAACGGAGCTCTGTGATTTTTGGCACCTCTGGCTGGCATGTTCCTAGGGTGTAGGCGTGAACACACACACACACATACACACTAAAAAACAAACCAGAAGGGTAAGTTTTTGAGCAGTGCCAGAGAGAATTCAAGGCCCCAGCCCCTCACACAGGGCCAGGCAGGAAGCCAGCAAAGGGCTCAGGAAGTTGAGAAAAGGGATAGAGAACAAGTCAGAATTCAGCTACCTTGGCACAGCCCACAAACAGGACTCCCTTGGGGAAGAAACAGAGCCTTCTGTGGGTTACCAGATTTCTGCTAACTCCTACTTGGGGTAAAAAAGACACTCAAAGTGTAGGTTCTGAAGAAAGGCAGGTCATTCACCTTCCAAACCAAAGTGCTCCAGAAAGTACACAACAAGGGTGCCAGCATGAGAGAGCTGCTTGCCAGCGGCCATCCAAAAAATGGTTGTCTTTACAAACAGACCTGGTTGGCTTCTTCCTTGCCAGAAACGTCAAGTGTTTTTTGTTTTGTTTTGTTTTTTGCTGAAGCAACAAAACTTTTTTTCTCTTTCTTTCAAATTTATAGATTCCTTGGCTGGGGTAATTCAGGGAATGGTTTTAAGATTTTAAGAAAAGATTTCATACTTGATGTAATTTATGTAACTTTCATCTCTATAATTCAGCTTTTCTCTGTGATTCTTTCAATGATTGTGAGATCATCAGAGTTATTTTTCATGACTCATTCTCGTAGTGAACGTACGAGCTTAGAAGATAGTCCTTTGCCTTGGGGGAAGGGGAGAAGGTAGGGGTGCAGCAGGGAATACCCTTTTGTTGGGACATCTGCATGGTCTGTGTACAACCTGACTCTACTTGCCACTAATTAGAAACAGTGTATACGGTGAGAGGCCCAGAGTCTTGTCCCAACGTGGTCAGGCAGGCCCATATACTCGTTTGACCTTCTAAATATGGTGGAGGTGCTAACTCACCCTTAAGGCTCTTGGTCTTCTAACATACAAATATGTATCATATCACTATTATTCTACCTTTCTGAAGGTTTGCTTTATCTCCATAAACAACCAACAACAAAACAAATCTGCTACCAAGTCCACCCCAACTACTAAGACCCCATGTACATCAGAGTAAAATTGTTCCATAGGGTTTTCTTGACTGTAATCCTATGGAGTTCTGGTGTGGTGCTGTGGGTTAATGTGCCAGGCTGCAAAGCTGTTTGAACCGCAAGGTTGGCAGTTCAAATTCACCAGCAGCATCTCGGAAACCCTATATAGGGTCGCTATGGGTCGGAATAGACTCGACAGCACTTCACAACAACAACAACAATGACAACAACTATCCTATGGGAGCAGATTACCAGGCTTTTCTTCTATGCTGCCTCCAGGTAGGTTGGAAACATCAACCTTTAAGTTATTAGACGAGAATGTAACCATATTCTGAACTGGAGGTGGCGATGGTGATGTGCCTTGGAGTTCGTTCCCACTCATAACATCCCTGTATAAGGTTTGTTGTTAAGTGCTGTCAAGTTGGTTCTGACTCATAGCAAGTATGTACAGGATTTCCAAGGAGCAGCTGGTAGGTTTGAACCACCAACCTTGTGGCTCAATGTCCACTGTTTATCCTATAGTGCCACACCAGGAGTCCAAGGCTGTAAATCTTTACTGGAACAGAAAGCCTCATCTTTTCTCCTGCTGAGCAGTTGGTAGATTTGAACTGCTGACCTTATGGTAAGCAGTCTAGCTCGTAGCCCACTATGCCACGAGGGCTCCTAGATATTTAACCAATGGTTGAAAGAAGGGCTGGTGAATAGTGGTTGGCAGTTTGAAACTACCAGCTGTTCCACGGGAGAAAGATGAGGTTTCCTGCTCCCGTAAAGATTTTCAGCCTCAAAAACCCTGTGCAGGATCGCTATGAGTCAGAACTGACTCCACGTTACTTAACAACAACTACAACCTATTAAACTACCTTATTTTTTGTCACTACAGTCTACAGAAACCAACTGGGTGTCATTTATCAGCAGCAACAACAGGTACAAGAAACTTTCACTACTGTTAGTATGCATCAAGATTACGTAAGGAAAATAAATATCAAGGAAAATTCAGTTGGTTAAAATGGTCCCTGGCAGATGTTCTCCAATTTCACTTCAAAACAAAAGGACTGTTTAAACAATATCCCCCAAATGGCAACACAATTTCATTAGTATCAACTGGAAAGATTTGGCAGGGCAGGAAATTCTGGGAAAAGTTCCACTGAACTGTAAAAAAAAAAATGTTTCTGTTCCATACCTGTCTTACCAGGTGTGTCATTTCTGTTGCAGCTGATAGCTTAGTGCCCCTTCTGCTAGCCAGGACTCAGACAAGGCCTCTAAGTTTCTGGGTGAAAATGGAGTTAAAGAGACGTGCCAATACCCAAACTTCAAATACTTGGCTGAGGTCTACATGGAATTTAAAAGAGAAAGCTTGAAACAGGAAAAGCTATCATCCAGTGCATGAAATGAAAGACAAGTGGGAGATCAGGAGGTAACCAGGCCTGGTTTGAGCAGAAGGAGTCAAATTGCAGGGTAAGCCTCCGTCAGGAAACCCTGCCATAGAGACATACTGATTTGTGAGGTGAGGAGTGAGCTATATAAACATTAGTTTATATAGCACTGATAGCACTGATTCAAGTTGGCAAGCCAGGAAAAGCCACTATCTGAAGAGCTCACTGAATTTAGCACTTAGTGGACTGTGATTTTATTGGGCCCAGAGCATATCATTTCAGGGCAAGACAGAGTTCAGATATCAGATGCACTATCACCCACAATGGAGTCCTGGTGTGGCACTGTAGGTTAAAGCACTGGATTGCAAGGTTGGTTTGAAACTCAAGGTCAGCGGTTCAAGCTCACCAGTCACTCCTTGAAAACCCCATACGGAGTAGCTATGAGTTGGAATCGACTCAACGACACTTAACAATAACAACATAACCCTCAACTGTGCAGCACTACTAACTGGAGTGGGACAAGTGCTGCCCAGTGGGCAACAGATTGCATTGTGCAAAAATACAAAATAAAAACTGCCATCAAGTCAACTCCAAGTCATGGCAACCCCACATGTGTCAGAGTAGAACAGGGCTCCACAGAGTTTTCCGGCTGATTTTCAGAAGTAAATTGCTCTGGGTAGATTCTAACCTTGTGGTTCAAGTCCACCTTGAAGTCCTGCACTTATCCTATAGCGCCACACCATGACTCGAATGCAATGACAATAAAACACACCAAACTCAAGCCTTCAAAAGCCCTATGTGCTCTGGCCCTGCCTGCGTCACTCATTTCATCTCATTTCTTTATTTGCTACGCTGTGGCCACACAGTCCTTCCTTCTGGCCCTGGAACTAACTACTCAGAAGGCTCACTAAGTCTCTTAGGCTTGGAACCTGCAGCCACTCTCTCTGCTCCAGTGCCACTTCCTCAGAGTGACCGTCCTGACCCTCCCAGCCAGGGTCGGCCCTCCTTACCCTTCCCTGTCTACACCATCGCTGGCTCAGAAAGGATTGGGTTGTTTGTTTGTTGATTGTCTTTGTGCACCATCACTGGTGCACTTAAACTGGGGGAGGTAGGAACACAGTCCCATTCACAGCTGTGTCTCCAGCAGCCACAGTACTATACAACACAGTAGTCCTAGTACCAGTTACCAGTTGCTCTCAAGTTGACCCCACGTATGTCACAGTAGAACTGTTCCATCAAGTTTGCAACACTGCTCTTTCAGTGGTTAACAGTGGGGCAGTGTATGAACCACGTGTGCCTCCTCGGGGGATTCCATAACACAGCAAATTCTTAATAAATACTTCTCAGTGAATGAATGAAGCATAGTCCCAGGGCAAGGATGACTCCAAATCATGTTCCAAGTAGGAGAGACTTGTCAGTGAAGTAGAGGCTCAGGAATTCCAGGTGTGAAAACTCTTAAAATTGTGTCACCAACAGACACAGAAACGTTTTCGCCTTCCTGGGTCTAACAAGGAAGGTGTGGCTTCTTAGAAACCTTTGCAGCAGACATAAGGAGCCCCACTGTTCTGTTCAAACATTAAAAAGATAGGCCACTCAGAATCTGTGTGGAACATATTTGACTACAACTGAAGGGGAAGAAACCCTAAGATAAAAATTATACTTTAACAGAAAAACATCTCCTGCCCTGGATTGCACAGACAGGTTTTCAAGTGCCATCGTCATTGTCTAAAATGTCCTTCTGGCCTCCTCTCAGCTCTCTCTGTGGTGTCTGTGCTCTTCTTTTCCCACCTTGGATCTCAGCGGAGCACTGAATACACCACAAAAGAACAGTTGTCAGGCCGGCTCTCCCACAGGAAGCTTCCAGAGCTGCAACTCTGTGGGTGATTCACGTGATGGGGGTGATTATTTCTATATTCACAAAGCACAAACCAGCATCTCTCCCCAAAGATGTGAGGAGGCGCGGTCCTGCAGCTGCAGGGGGTTAGAGGGGGTGGGGAGGCTGGGAAGGCAGTCAGCGCCTCTCTGGTTTAATGATGCTGACTTGGACACCTGCCTACTGAGCATTCTGGGCCTTAAATAAAATAAATAATACTCAAATGCCGAGGCTGAGCATTTCCCCTGCACCCAGGAGAGCTTCCCAAGAACTGAAGCTGTGTCTGAGCAGCCTCCTATTCACCAGCAATGCCCCTGAGTAGAAGTTGCAACCCACATATATTCATGGGGCTCCCCACTAAGCAACACACCCACAATGCTTCACGTAATGCTTTGTTGTTGCTCTCTTGAAATCCTTAATCATATTGAACAAGGGCCTGGCATTTTCATTTTTCAGTGGGCCGTGTCATTTATGTGGCTGGTCCTTGCCATGGGTGGCAGACACCCTGAGCTGCAGGGGCCTCTGTGACTGAGTTGAGGGCTTGCTGGCCCTTCTCTCAGGTCTGAGCACTTGGTGATCACACTGCACAGACAGAAAGAAAGCCGTTATCACTTCTTCTTGGTAGGCTTCTTTGTAAAGTAGTGAAATGACTTGCCCAAGACAACACAGACAGGTAGTACCAAGCACAGATCAGCACCAGCACTGCTGAGTCAATTCCCATTTCTTGAGTAACAAGGTATTCCGAGTCACAGATTCCAAAGAATTCAATTATGAATGGACTCAATGCTATCTCCTCCCAGAGTTGTACTGACCTACATTTCTCTCTAAGCTCCCTTTCATCATAACTGACAATTGTTTAGGGTAGGTATCCCATGGTATCAGTTCTCTCTTCTAGGAACCTGCCACCTAACCCTGGGTTCTTTGCCCTCCTTTAAGCCTGTCTCCAGTCTCCTGGTGGCATTTGTGGCTACGACTCAGTCTCAGGTTCTGGGGTTTGAGTGCCAGTCTCTGTTATCTAGCAGTTGTGGGATTCTGAGCAGGGTATGCTGTCTGTCTCTGTCTCTCTCTCTGACCCAAATGTCTCATCTGTAAAATGAACATACTCATGCTTCTTCACCTTTGTGAGTGCTAAGTGGATACCACAGGCTCCCTGCCTGTTGTGGGAAGGCTCCCTAAGTGGCATCTGTCACTGTTATTTTTAGTACACAGTGAGTGCATGTTTGCAGAATAAATAAAAACAGAATGTTGGGAAGCACAGAATAATCTACGCTCAGTCAGCAACTTCAGTTTAAACTAAAATGCAGGCAACTAGTAAAACATAAGGGGACTTCAAAAGCTTGTAGAAAAATAGAACTAAATGATCAAGGAATTTTCTCAGGAAATTGTTACAGTCTCCTCATACTTTTGAAGAGGAGCTCTGGTAACACAGTGGTTACAAATCAGCCTGCTAACTTCAAGGTCAGCAGTTTGAAACTACCAGCTGTTCCATGGGAGAAAGATGAGGATTTTTGCTCCCGTAAAGATTTACAGCCTCGGAAAACCTCTGCAGGGTCACTATGAGTCAGAACCAACTCCACAGCACACACTCCCCCCACCCCCCATACTTTTGAAGGAGGACAGAGAAGATAAGAGCAGGTATCAGTATACCCAGTTTGTAGTACCCAGGGAATCCTCACATTCACTAACCGGGACACATTTGCAAAGCTTCTAGAATCACAGTATATCACACTGAACACAAGGAAACAGTCGGCAGATTTAAATGATGGGAGGCCCTCAGGAGATGCCAGGCGTTAAAATAGTAAGGAGACAGCACTGGAGTGGAAAGCTGGCACTAGCAGATTGAGCAGGTATGTTTACTTGGCAGAGAAGTGGCTTAAGTGTCCAGTAACTGGTTCATTTGTTGGCTGCTTATTCTCCAAGTGCTGGGGTTTATAGACATTTTCTATGTAATCAGTTTGAGTCAGTTTGTGGAGGACAATGAATCCTAACAAGGTCTCGGGACTTGCAAGGATATGCTTGAGTCGACTGGTCCCAGCTCCTAAGAGCAGAGTATCCACATCTCGTCCCCAGTCTGTGTTCAGTGAAGTCACACTGGTAGTCTGAAACAGACCCTGGTGGGAGTCTTTATACCATGGAAATTGGCAAGCGCTACCAATCAGGGCTATTTTCCTCCTCTCTACAGACAGACTGTTCAACAATTACAAGCATACCACGAGCTTTTTGCCATAACCATTTGGGGAAAATGGAAGAAATCTATATTTTCCAAACATTACTATCACAGGAAGGTGAAGGGAAGGCTAGAGTGTATGGGGGAGAAAAGGTACCCCAAGAAAGTGAGCAGTGGGAGGAGGCTCCTGCAACTGGCTAAGCAAGAACTGACAAAGCTTAAACTAGGAAAGTGACACCTTTCAAGTTAATACTCATTTAAATTAGAGGCACTCCCTGTCCAGAGAGCTGTTTCTACATTAAATCATCAGGAAGTTTTAGCTTATAGTTTAAAACTAAAGATATGTATTATTACTTTGCAGTCTGTCCCATGAGTCCATTTAAATACTTATTAATAATGGCTTGTACTCAAAGGTAAAGCAACAAGTGGTCTGAACACCAAAAAAGTAAGAAAGAAGAAAACCATAAATCTGACTACTTGTCTGGCAAAATATTATCAAATGGAAGTGTCCGAGAACCATGGGAAGAAGCAACTGTACATTCACTAATCAAACCAGTAACCATGGAGTTGACTCTAATTTATGGTGACCCAATGTGTGTCAGAGTACAATTATGCCATGGAATGTTCAATGGCAACTCTGGCTGGACTTGAACCTCTAACCTTACAGTTAGAAGCTGAGAACATTAGTACATTAACTATTTGTATTACCCAGGTACTCCTCACATTCACTAACCGGGACCCATGTGCAAAGCTCCTAGAAAAAATAATTGTACTTTGCTTGCATAAATAAATGACTTTCATTGAGGACTCCCTTCACCTTTGATAGCAACTTATTCCAAGGAAGGCTATTTAGGATTTATGAGTATACAGGGTCGCTATGGGTCGGAACTGACTTGACAGCACTTCACAATAACAACAAATATATATATATATATATACACATCTTATCTTTCAAAGCAGAACCAAAATGTAGCCTTAGTAGGACACTTTTCCTAATCTTTTTGTTGTTGTTGTTAAGTGCCATTGAGTCGATTCCGACACATAGCAACCCTGTATAGGGTTTTCAAGGAGCAGCTGGTGAATTTGAACCACCGACCTTGCAGTTCAAATGACTTTGCAGTCTGACACATTAGCCCGCAGCGCCACACCAGGACTCCATTTTCCAAATCTACACATCTCTAATTATTACTCTTTAAATATATACCTTCTCAGCATCTACATAGTCTATATTCATTTTACTAATTTCTGTAGTTTGATGTTGTGCTTTGGAATTTCTGGTTATTTCTTTTATGTTTCAGCTCTTAGCTAGATCCTAAACAAATCTTTTTTTCTACCACATGAGAGTAAGGAATGTTTGCTGCTGCTACTTCTCATCTGGAGTTGTGCCACTTCAGTAAATGAAAGTCCCAAAGGCTTTACTTCATCTACATCATTAAGGTCAACTCTCCTTTAAGGACACAGTGCTTCCTCAGTCCTATTTTGAGCGTCTTCTACATGAGAGGCTCATCTTCCAGCACTATGTCAGATAATGTTCTCTGTGTTCCATTGAGCGGGTTTTCATTGGCTGAGTTTTGGAAGTAGATCTTTAGGCTTTTATTCTTAGTCTGTCTTAATCTAGAACTTCTGCTGAAACCAGTTCCCCATGGGTGACCCTGCTGGTATTTGAAACACTGGTGGCATAGCTTCCAGAATCACAGCCTCCAGCATCATGTTGTTGTTGCCGTTAAGTGTTGGAGAGGTGGTTCCGACTCACAGCAAGCCTGTCTAACCGACCTTGTGGTTAGCAGTCCAGTGCTTATCCTACAGCTCCACAATGACACAGTAGGTCAAAATGGATAGATGATTGGGGATTTACTTATTTTGGATATATCATCAGGAAAGACCAAACTCTAGAAAAGAACACTGTGTCTGGTAAAGTAGAGAGAAAAAAAATAAGAGCTGCCCTCAGTGAGATAGATTGACACAAGAGCAGCAACACTGGACTGAGACATATGGATGATCATGAAGATGGGACAGATTTGGCCAATGCTTTATTCTTTTACACAAAAGGTTACTGTGAGTCGTCTCCAACTCAATTTCCTCTTCACTCTGATCACACCCTCACTGACCAGCTCAGACACATTCAGACAGGCAGAAACACCCCCGCAAAAGGGTCCAGCATTGCACCCACAGTTTTCCTAAGGCACAGAGAGGAAACCTGCAGGCTGCTTCTTATGACATCTGACTCTGGAACACAGCTCCAACGTTGACGTGGGCGGGGCCCTTTAACCCTGCCAGCAAAGCAAAGGCTACTGGACAGCCAATCACAATTCTATTTTTGTTTTTGATTGGTGTTTTCTATGTTTTTATATTGTTTCTGTTTTTGGTCCTTTTCACCCTACTCTTTTCCCAGAGGTTGGAGCATTCTCCTCCTGACTTACCCAAGAAGAGACAGCAACTGTGCTCATATATAGCCAAGCTACAAGCATATTCTGTAATACCCCACCATGTGGACAAGAGCCAATACCAGCTTCTAGGCATTACATGTGAAAAGGGAAGTCTATCTCCAGATCATATCCACCAGGTGACACTTGGTAAGCTTAACAAAATGCTTCATCCATCCATTTAAGCATTAAAAACCCACATAACTACTGAAAATGTCCAAGAAAACATAATTAAAGATCTCAACACACGTCCAAAACCAGAAAAAAGTATCTGAGACAAATGAGCTGGAAGCAGACACAGACTTTCCAGTAGAAAGTCTGGATCTGCCTGAGAAGGAATTCAGAAGAACGATACGGAAACAACTTCAAATGCTCCAAAAAGAAGTGGAAGAAAACAAGGAAGAAGTCAGGAAAGTGCTACAGGAGAATCAAACAAAACAGACACAGCATTGGAAACAATACAAAACCTGCAAGAAGAAGTCCAGATGATTAATAATAAAATATCAGAAATGGACAACACACTGAAAGGGCAATTAAGTAGAATGGAAGAGATGGAAGGCAGAACCAGCGGGTTGGAAGGCAAATCTATCAATACTGCTAAGATAGACGAGCAAACAGAAAAAAGGATTAAAAAATCTGAAAAGAGTCTAAGATTCATGCTAGATAACATGAAGAGGAATAATTTAAGAATTATCGACACTTCAGAACAAGAAGAATCACAGAAGTCCACAGAAGAGATAGTACAAGAGCTTCTGGAAGAAAAATTTCCTAACATCTTGAAGGATGAGAAGATAACATTCAAGAAGGTGAAAGAACCCCAGGAAGGATAGACCCCAAAAGAAAATCACTGAGACATATCACAATCAAGCTCTTCAAAACCAAAGACCAGGTGAGAATCCTAAAAGCAGCCAGGGAAAAGAGAAGTGTTGTCTACAAAGGCAAGCAAAGAAAATCAGATTAAGCACTGACTTCTCAGAAGAAATGCAGGCAAGAAGGCAATGGGGAGACATATATAAAACCCTAAAAAAAAACCTGCCAACCAAGAATCGTCTATCCAGCAAAACTGTCAATCAAATATGATGGTGCAATCAAAACATTTCAGGATAAACAGAAGCTAAGAGATTTTGTCAAAGCCAATCCAACACTTAAACACATCCTAAAAGGAGTTCTTTGGAATGAAAATCAGCAAGAACAGACAACAACCAGAGATTGACAGACGTGGCAACACCACCTGGAACTCAGTTGACAGATA
>NW_006408553.1:4808556-4809865 GCF_000296735.1 Chrysochloris asiatica
CTACTAGAATTGAAGAAAGAAATAGATAAATCTGCAATTATAGTAGGAGATTTTAATATGCCACTTTCGAAAAGTGATAGAACCACCAAAAAGAAACTTGACAAAGCTACAGAGGAAGTAAACAGCACAATCAATCAATGTAACCTCATAGACGTGTACAGAGCATTCAACCCAACAACAGTACAATGCACATTCTTCTCCAGTGCACATGGAACATTCTCCAGAATTGATCATGTGTTAGGTCACAAAGCAAGCCTCCAAAAATTTACAAACATCAAAATACTACAAAGCATCTTTTCAGACCACAATGCCATAAAATTGGAAATAAAAAAAGGAAATAAAGTTTAATACATGGGCATTGAATAACAACCTGCTGAGGAGCAACTGAATAATAGAAGAAATTAAACATGAACTCAGAAAGTTCCTAAAAACAAACGAGAATGAAAACACAACATACCAAAATCTTTGGGACACGGCGAAAGCGGTGCTGAGAGGACAATTTATTGTGATAAATGCACACATCCAAAAAGAAGAAAGAATCAAAATTAACACATTAACACACGATCTCCAGCAACTAGAAACAGACCAACAGAGGGAACCTACAGCCACCAAAAGAAAAGAAATAATAAAGATAAGAGCAGAAATGAATGAGATAGAAAACAGAAAAACTATAGAAAGAATCAACAGGACAAGAAGCTGGTTCTTTGAAAGGATTAATAAAATTGAAAAACCATGGCAAACCTAACAAAAGAAAATAGGGAGAAGACACAAATAACACACATTAGAAACCACATGGGCGTTGGTATAATGGAACCAAAAGAAATCAAAAGGATAATAACAGAATACTATGAAGAGTTGTACTCCAACAAATTTGAAAACTTAAAAGATAGATACATTTTTAGAAAAACATGACCTACCTAAACTCACACAGAGTGAAGTAGAAGACCTGAACAGACCCATAACAAAAGAAGAAATTAATCAGGTCATCAAAAAAGTCCCAACCAAAAGAAGTACAGGTCCAGATGGCTTCTACCAGACATTCAGGGAAGAGTTGTCACCAATTCTACTCAAATTATTCCGGAATATAGAGGAGGATAGAAAACTTCCTAATACTTTTTATGAAGCAAGCATAACCCTCATACCAAAATCAGGGAAGGACATTACTAAGAAAGAAAATTATAAATCAATATCCCTCTTGAACATGGATGCAAAAATTCTCAACAAAATCCTAGCCAACAGAATCCAGCAGCACATAAAAAAAATAATACATCATGACCAAGTGGGATTCATATCAGGGATGCAAGGATGG
>NW_006408553.1:4811658-4813196 GCF_000296735.1 Chrysochloris asiatica
AGCAAAAAGATGAGACAGCCAAAGTGCCCATCAACTGAAGAATGGATAAACAAACTGTGGTACATACACAGAAAGGAATATTATGCTACCTTGAAGAATAACAAGGAAGCTGCAAGTCACTGCATAACATGGATGAACCTTGATTCATCCATGTTGTGGATGAGTCAGTCAGTCAGTCACAAATGAAGAAATATGGCATAGAGCCATTATTGTAAAAGACTAAGAAAAAGCACCCACATTAAAAGGGGAGGGATTATTATTTTTTTGTTGGTTACCGGAGTTGTGAGTTGGAGTGAGGGGAGGGAGGGTTAGGTGAAGAAAGGGTAGGGAATAGGCACGGGATAGTTTGGGTGCTGGGGGTGGTATAAGGGAAAAGAAAAACAAGGAGGAAGGGAGAATAGCTAGGCAGGTTTACATGGGCTAAATAGGACAAAGGTAAATAACAATGTAAGCACAGCTGTGGCTCAGGGATACAACAGGGCTCGGGGATACAAAGATTGAGGTATGGCTTGAATGGTCAAAAGTGGGGAAATGATGTTAAGATGCTTGGCTGTCTTTTGAATCTTGGTTTCCCTTATGTACTATTGTAAATAGATACTTGAAGGGGAGAGAGAGGAATAGCCAGAAACATCACCAGAGAAAGCTTAAACACAAGTTCATCTTTAGCCTATAACTAGTTGGAATACCTAAAATGGGGCTAGAACTTGCCCAGTGAAGGAGACTCCCTGCAGAATCTTTGCATTGCACAAGACCATAGGTGGAATCCTGATTCCCATGCAGAATCTTCTGTGGTGGGACATTTCCACTTGAAGGAACAAACAGACCAGTCTGGAACAGCTAAAAGACCAGAAGATACTTCTTGAAAGAAAGAGCAGCGGGGAAAAAAAAACAAACAAAACAATAACAGCAGTCTAATTTACTATTACAAGAACAAGCAAGTTGTTCCTCAGGGAGACATCAAGGAAAACCGCTTCCAAGACTGGAACTCAAATGGAATACACTAAGCAGGCACATGGTCCTGCTGCTGACCACGTTGGTCACTGATAAAAGAAAGTGGAGGGAAAACAGCAATGAAGTTGTGAACTAAGTCCAACCACATTCCATTGTTGTTGTTGTTAGGTGCCATCGAGTTGGTACCCACTCATAGCGACCTTATGCACAGCAGAATGAAACACTGCCTGATCCAGGCCAACCTCACTACTGTTGCCACGCATGAGTCCATCAATGCTGCCACTTGACCAATCCATCTCATTGGGGGTCTTCCTCTTTTTCTCAGACCCTCCTTACCAAACATGATATCCTCCTCCAGTGACTGGTCCCTCCTGACAATATGTCTGAAGTATGAAAGATGAAGTTTGGCCATCTTGGCCTCCAAGGAGCACTTCGGCTGCACTCCTTCCAAAACGGATCTATTAGTTCTTTTGGCAGCACATGGCACTTTCAATATTCTCCTCCAACACCATAACTCAAAAGCATCAATTCTTCTACGGTCTTCCTTATTCCCTGTCCAGCTTTCGCATGCATATGAGGTTATTGAA
>NW_006408553.1:4814114-4818852 GCF_000296735.1 Chrysochloris asiatica
CAAATTTCTTGGCAGAGATGAGTGAGTACCTCCTGCGCCACCTCACTTTCTTAAAAGATTTCAATTTTTATTCCATAATTTCCTGGTGCCTTGTACTTTGCCAATTCCTTCAATGCACATTGGACTTTCTCCTTCAGTATCATTGGCTCTATATCATATGCTACCTCTTGAAATGATTGAACATTAACCATTTCCTTTTGGTACAGTGACTGTGTATTCCTTCCATCTTCTCTTAATGCTTTGTACATCATTCAATAATTTGCCCAGAGTATCCTTCAATAACAGAAGTTGAGGCTTAAATTTTTTCTTCAGTTCCCCCAGCTTGAGAAATGCTGAGCATGTTCTTCCTTTTTGGTTTTCTGATTCCAGAGCTTTGCACATTTTGTTGTAACATTTGGCTTTATGTTCTCGAGCTGATCTTTGAAACCCTATTCAGGGTCACTATGATTCATAACTCACTCAATGGCACCAGGAAACAGATATGGGAGTTACATTTCTGTTTGACCACTAATTCTGTGGGATCTGAGGAACTTGTTTAACCACACCATCCCTCTAGCTTCCCATGCCCTGCTTCCCTGAAAGAATGATAAAGGATAAAACTTACATACTGTGAATTATAAAAATAATTCCTTGCAAGTAAATGAGGTCTTTAAGAGTTTGAAATAGAACCATTAAACACACTGACATCAGATGTAAACCAGTACTTTTTAAAAACAACTAAATGAACTTTTGTTTTCTTTGATTGAGAGAAAAATCACTCTTGTATCTCATTTTTCCCGAAATTCCTTTCAGAAGCTTAGAATTCTTCAGGAAAGCGTCTCAATGGGTGTGCTATCACCCTTTGTTATTGTTAGGTCCTGTCAAGTTGGTCCCAACCCATAATGACCCTATGTACTACAGAACACAGCATGATCCCATTCTGTGCACCCTCAGGATCACAGCCATCATTGCAGCCACTTTTTCAATTCATCTCATTGGGCGTCTTGTTCTTTTACACTGACCCTCTGCTTTTCCAAGCATGATGTCCTTTTTCAGGGACTGGTCCCTCCTTATATCCTGTCAAATGTCCCATGATCCTCACTTCCAAGAAGTATTCTGGCTGTACTTATTGCAAGGTACATGTTTTCATTCTTCTGGCAGAATATGGTATATTCAATATTCTTTGCCAGCACCATAATTCAAATACATCTGATCTACTTCACTCTTCCTTATTCACTGTTGCTTTCACATGCAAATGAGGTGACTGAAAAATACCTTGACTTGGGTCAGGTGCACCTACATCCTCAAAGTGACTTCACCCTTAAGGGGATGAATGTTGGTTCTTGGGAGTGCAAAGCTCTTACTACTTTTATGTATTGTTGTTAAGTTGTTGTTGTTAAGTGCCGTTGAGTCGGTTCCGACCCATAGCGACCCTGTACAGGGTTTCCGAGGGTGTAAATCCTTACGGGAGTAGAAAGCCTCATCTTTCTCCCACAGAGCGCCTGGTAGTTTCGAACTGCTGACCTTAAGGTTCGCAGCCCGATTCGTAACCACTACGCTACCAGAGCATAGATATACATACAGTATACATAACAGATACACAGTATATCTGTGGTATTACAATTTCATTAGGGAGGAGGGAAATATCTTTACTATCAATACAGTGTCTTACATCCAAAAGATAAACCTTGTCTAACTTGAAGGAACCCCAGCCTGAAACTTTCTGGAGAAGGTTATTACATCAGCTACCAAAGGTCACTTGGAGGGAGGCATAGGATGAAGATAGAATTGGTTTTACTGCTTGTGGAAGATTAAGCACAATAGTCAATCCTCCAGAAGAATTTCATACAATTCATGTTTTTAGTGAAAATCATTCTACTCTCCCATGGCATGGGAGCATGTAAGACCTAGTCCCATTACATATTCACTTTCATGGAGTAGATATCCTTCCTCCACCCCAAGGGGCTTTGCTGCAGCAGAAGGCATCTTGGCTAGGTAAGACATAACACAAAGACAGCCCCTAGCCAGAGTGGCCCCAGGAGAGTCAGCCTGAATAAGAACATGGTTTCAGATAAGCCCAGCTGATCTCCCTACAGGGAAAAGCCATAGTACAGTTTGGGGCTGGGAGAAGAGGCGGGACCTCTCTCTGTCAATACACCAGCAACAGACATGGGGCATGTTAAGTCTCAAAGGGACAGAGAAGCTCTTCTGATTTCCATTATCCCCTGCCTGCTTCTTTGCTGACTGAACCAACTGCCTGCCTAGGACAGAGAGATCACAGCATACAGAGGCCCCAGGTAGCTGTGGGGTTCTGCTGCCCATCACTCAGGCAGTCAGGATCTTAGCACCTTTGAAAGCCACCTTACTTGTGACAACTCTGATCCTAGTGTCCACCCAGAGGCATGGAGATCCATGGAAACTGTGGTATGATGGGAAGGGTACTGACAGCCTGGGTCCAGAAAATTGGATCTGGTCCTTAACCCCACACCCCTATATTCTGACTCTATTTTCTATCTGTAAAGTAAAAATATAAATCTTACTTTATTTGCAACAATACAGAGAAAAGGCATTGCTCCTTCCAAAACTATAGAAGGAAACTATGAAAGTGTGAAATGACCTTCTCAGACAGTGCTGTTCCTATTTATTTTCCACTTTTAAATATTGTGAGCACTTTTAATCAACCAGGAGGGGGGAGCAAAGCCTGTAACATATGTGAAACAAACACTAAGGAGGGAATCAAACCCCAGATTCCCACTCATCTTAACTTATGATCAGATGTCCTGCTAATGAAGGGGGACAGGGGAAGAGCTTCCAATCAGTTCATTCTGGTTCAACCCCCTGGTGAGAATCTGCATTTCACTAAATTAAAATTTATGTTTTAACAAGATCCCCATTTAACAAGATTCTTAAGTATAAGCAAGAATCCCCTTGGTGGTCTCTAAGATCCATCTGGGGCTCTTGTTACACTACAGATTGTGATTCAGTGTATCTGGGGTGCCCTTCAAGTTTTCAGCAGGGGTTTGAACTGGAATCAACCTGTTTGAAGTCAGGACACAGAGCCACATACAGGCATTGGGGGTTGTAGGGGGGTGGTGGTAATTACTCACCAGTTGTTGCTCCAAGGGTGGGACTGAATCGTGATGGCCATAGATTATGCCAGGATTGTACTGACTGAAAAGGACTGGATAAAAGACCTTTTTTCCTGCAAACCAAAAAACAAACATTCACTCAAAGCTACAGAGGAGACTACTGAGTTTGTTCCTTTTCATTCAACCCTAGGAAACATTCCAGGTATTTACATTTACAGTCCTTTTTCACTGGACTCTTAAACCAGACCCTCCTGCTGGAAACACACTCAAGCACTTAGAACTTCTGCATCAGGTAGGTCAGACAGACATCCAAGTAATTGTGACTCAAAGAACTCCTACCATCAAAGTGATATTCAAAATGGTGCAAGTCAGTGGTTTTGCCTGGACATCAACCCAAGGGAGTGGATGCATTAGTGTGAAGTCCTGGCCTTCTCTACTGTAGTAGAGTTAACTCTTTAGTTGCTGGGTCCTGGGTCAATCTGAAAGGGACCAGGATGTCTGGGCAGCAGGAATAGACATAGGGAGTCTGGGGGTAGTAGTTCTGTACCCTTTTATGATAAAGATTTTCAATATTTTAACAACAGATATGGTTATGCCAAAAATTAGCCATTGACTATCAGCCCTGCCTATACGTCAACTACATGAAAATACAAAGGGGCTTTAATAAGTCTGTGGCAAAACAGAAATGAAAGGATCATGGAATTTTTCCACAAAGCTTTAGAAGACCTCTCATCAAATATTCTTATTTTGTTTTGCATTTTTCTTGTAGCCCTTCTCCTCTTGGTAAGGACCCACAGCACTTTTTCCTGGGGGCACGCCCTTCCTGCTATTCCACCCCTCCCCCCACGCACTCCCTCTTCTTGTTCAGGAAAGCAGGTCTCCCAACTGGAAATGGGAAAAGGGATATAATCATGAACTTGGAACATAGTCCCAGAACTGAGGTGGCTGCCAAGTTCACAATGTCATACCAAAGGAGAAATAAAACCAGACAGTTTTCCTTTTCTCTGTCATTGAGGTGAAGTAAGTACAACTTGAGCCTGGACTGTGAAGAGAATCACAAGTGAGGGAGAAAAGGGAAGAGATGGCAGCCTGACAGACCATACCTGGCTGAGTATTCAGCCTACACGTATTGAGAAATTCAGTGGTGAAGTAGATGTCGACGTCACAGAAGAAGAGGAGGACATTGCTTCCCTTCCAGAAGCGGGCACCGACATCAAGCCCCTTTCCCCGAGAGAACT
Source organism: Chrysochloris asiatica (assembly GCF_000296735.1). Lineage (NCBI taxonomy): Eukaryota > Metazoa > Chordata > Mammalia > Afrosoricida > Chrysochloridae > Chrysochloris > Chrysochloris asiatica. The sequence goes on from NW_006408553.1 coordinate 4,818,421, forward strand.
CTCCATTCAGTTGGATGAAGGTAAAGTTCTTGAAGTTGGCAGCTCTAACAGAGAGGAGCAGACATGGTTAGTCATGTGCCCACCCTTTCCAGCTGGCATCAGAGCTCAGGAAATACATGACCAGGAACCGCCCACATCTTACCAGTTTACTTTAGTGACCCTAAGGGCTCTGGGACTACCTAGCAATTACAGAATGACTCAAACTCATTGCAAACTCATTAGAATAAAAGGTATCAAGAATACCTAGTGAAGTTTTGTTGTCAAATCTGTTGCGTTGATTCTGACTCATGTGTACAGAGTAGAACTGCTCCGTAGGATTTTCAGGGCCATGCCCTTTAAGAAGCATATAGTCTAGGTATCCCTGGGTGGGTCTGAACCACACCAACACTTCATCCAGTACCTGAGTGCTTAACTATCTGTGCCATCCAAGAA
>NW_006408553.1:4818958-4835873 GCF_000296735.1 Chrysochloris asiatica
GAGCAGCTGGTAGTTTCGAACTGCTGACCTTAAGGTTCGCAGCCCGATTCGTAACCACTACGCTACCAGAGCTCCTTATATATTTTTTTTTTCATGGACAAAAACTAGAACCAATGAAGATGAGATCATACAACCTGGGAAAATCTCCATGGTTCATGAACCGCTCAAATGAAACTCACAAGTCAAGGAAATAAAATCACATTGGCACAGCTCCACCTAGCACCTTCTCATCTTGATACAAACCCAGAACCTGGCAAAATGTTTTCCTTGACAGATAGCTATCCCCAAACTGACTGAAATCTGAATGCCTTCCCCACTCTCAGATAAAGCAGCATAGTATGATGGGAAAGATAACAGACTTGGAGTCAGAAGACTAGTATTGTCTCAAACCTGTCTCTCTTCTAGATTAGTTCCGTGATCTAGGCAATTCATTAATCTCCCTGCGCCTCAGTTGCCTCATCTGTAAAATGAGAATAATAACACCTTCCTTAAATATTCCACAGAGTTATTAATTAGATCCATGGTGTTGAGTAAAAGTAGTCTGTCAGCATCAGGTATCACAGTTATTAGCACTGGCAGGGACTGACTCCCAGGACTGTGTTAGTGAAAGCTAAGGTATTTCTTCAGTTTGTCATTCTTTCCCACACACAGTAGACCTTCTGAAACGGGGCTTGTCTTGAATAAAACTTATTCAGTACCTAGTGAGACACAGATACTGTTCTATCAGACAAAATCAGAGAACCAATAAAGGTGATTTCTGCTCCTATTTTTTGCTTATGCAGAGATTTGGCTAATCTGCCTTTTCCTACTTTCACCATCCTCCTTTCATAATTGTTTCCTCTTCTCCCACACTGTCCAGCCCTCTCTCTCCTTCCGGGCTTATTTCTGTTCCCAACTTCTTTATAATCTTGATATATTAAAAAAGCACAGAGCTCATTTCCATTTTTTAAAGCTTATATTCCAAGTAACTATCTTGGGTAAAGGTCAACACAAGTATAGAATCATAAACAACCTTTTAAGATGCTAAACTGTAGTCTTGTCTGTGATTTAATCAGCGGAACTAGTTTTGCTACCCCTCCCTTGCCTTAACATCTTTCAAATCTGGGAATGAGCTTGGTTTTTTATCATGGGAATCTGTGAGCTTAACTTTGTCTGAGTTTGATGCCAGACAGGCTTTTCAGATTTAGATCAAGGTAGAGGCATTGTGATAGCAAGAGCTGGCCTATGAGTCAGTGAAGACTTGAATCCTGGGTCTAGAACCATGCCTAACACCCAGTAGTTGGTCAATAGATGTTGGTGGATAAATGCATGAATCAATGAACGAGTCTAATCCGAGGTCTGTCGCTAATTTATTTGGGGTAAGTCCCTTCACCTTTCTGCTCTCATTTCCTCATTGCAAAATTAAGCAGTTACAGAGTTCAAAGGTTCTTTATACATGACTCTATAATTTTGCATTCAGTTTGGCAATGCTCTACATTTGGAAGGATTTTGTTCCTTTCTCAGAAATTTATTTTGGATGTTTGCTCTGGGTAGCTGGTTTGTATATTTTTAACTGGCTCTGAAGTTATGTTCTAAAGCTTCTTCAGTATTAGGTCTGGTCCTAGGTAAAGAAGGTGATGTGAGTGTCTGTGTGAGCTTGGCAGCTTCTGGAAGTCATTGATGACTTGTACTTAACATCTACAACACCAGCTCAACCCATTTGGTCAGATTTGTAAGGGAATTTTATTCTTAAGAGAGGCCTGAATTTTTACCTGTTACTCACAGTGAATCTCTAGCCATGACTCACAGTTATCTGTCAGTATCCCAGGCCATCTTGATTTCAGCAGCTTTCTCTAACAGCCAATAACAGGTCTTTTTTTTTTTTTTTTTTTACAGTTCATACCCTTTGCAACCGTCCTAAAGCCCAGTGAACGAGCAAGTCCTTACTTATTCAGGTACCTCCTCTATGAGGTTTTCCAGTATCCATGGTGTTGTTGTTATAAGTGCCGTCAAGTCAGTTCCTACCCATAGCGGGCCTGTATAGGGTTTCTGAAGAGCAGCTGGTGAGCTTGAACCACCGACCTTGCAGCTCAAACCGACCATGCAGTCACATTAGCTCACAGCGCCACACCAGGACTCCATCTATGGTATATGCTTACTCAAAACATAAATTAATTGAGTGAGTTCTGTACTAAGATTCCCTAATGCCCTGGTTGAGCTGATTCACATAAATACCATTCCCCTCTGCTCTGTTACAGCAGAGTGTTGGGAGAAAGGGAGATGGATTCACCTGTTGTTTCCGGTTATTTTAAAAATGGGTTTGGGGAACTCAGTAGCTAGTGCTTGAAATGACTTTAATTTGGAAGAACTTTAAGAAAAAAGGTCTTAAAACACCAACCTCTATGCCTTAGTATGTTGTCTTTAAAGGAGTATTCAGAGAAATGACTACTGGAGCACCCTCTGCTATGGATTGAACTGTCTCCCCAAAAAGATCCTTTGAAGTCCTAACCCACAGTACCTGTAAATGGGAAGCCCTAACCCTCAATGCCTGTGCATGTGGAAATAGGGTCTCTGAAGATGTTCATCAGTTAAGTTAACATGAGGTCCTGATGGAGTTGGCTAGGTCCTAACTCAGTACCAGTGGTGTCCAGATAAAGTAAGCAAAGACACACATAGAGGGAAGATACCATGTGAATACAGACGCTGATTCGGAGTGTTGCATAGGCATGTCACAGAATGCCAAGGTTGGCTGGCTGTCACCAAAAGCTGAAAGGGAGGCCCCAGGAGGATTCAACACAATGGACACTGACTTCAGACTCTAGAATGGTCAGACAATACATTTCTGTTCATTTAAGTCACTCATTTTGTGGCACTTTGTTATGGTAGCCCTAAGAAATGAACACACCTTCCATGTGGTCTCATATAAAGGCAATTTGCATCCTTCCATCTTCTCTGCCATCCTCAAAAAGGGATGAGGTGGTGTCTGCTATGTCTGCTGCACTCCCAATCAGAATATGCATTTCAAACCCACTTGTCAGCACATATGTGTACCCAGAAAGCCCCAGGAGGCAGCATTCAGCTTCTCTCCACGCATTCTTTACAGGAGACCCTTCTACTCCATAGGGGCCAGTGCAAAACACTGCTCCGGCAGCCCCAGCTTTTTTATTCCTCCTGCATTGAACCCCGTCCTCAACCAGCTCCCGCTGGATGCCTCATCCAACCTGATCAATGATGGCCAGAGGCAACCTGCTGCCTGTATTTTAGGCCTGGGAGGCTGAATACATTATAGCTATTCTCTGAAGTTCTAACAACTCCCCAGGCCTGACTAAGGAAATGCAAACACATGGAGGCAGGGTGGTGACATAGAGTCATCACTGGCCCAAGAGGCACCATTGGCCAGGCACAGGCAGTAGGGAAGGCCTGGGTTGTGTTGTCATTCTGTCATCCATCTAGGTTTTCCAGTGAGGCTGCAAGGCCATTTAGCCAGCTCTGAGTCTGTCTGCAGATGGGACTATTCATCCTCCTGATGATTCAAGCCAAGTGTCTCTTCTAATTAACCAGTGATCTGGGAGAACTCCTCATTCTATCCCCTTGTCATCAGGAAAGGCCTCTGGTAATTACCAAAAGCTCTCTGCTAAGAAAGAGGGCTGAGTTGGAAACACTGGGAAAAGAATCGAGACAACCGCAATCCCTCGCTCTCAAAACAGAGAGGTTAATGCATAGCCAAACCTTCCGGGCCTGGAAGTGGGATGCCCTGCTCATATCAACATAACCTCAAACTTATCAGCACCAGCCCTGTGGGTCCCATAATACAGAATGCAACAGGATGAGGGGAAAATGGCTTCAGCATGATCAGCCGGTCCTTTCCCCTTCAACACACCCCATCTCTTTACTATGAAATGTTGCTCATTGGACAGGAGGACTTGTTGACATATCAGAATGTCCCCTGCTCAAAAATGTATGAAAAGGCAGCAAAGCCATGCAAAAACAATGATACAACTCAAACTACTGATGGTTATGGTCTGGTGGTTAGGGGTTTGGGATTCTGCAAAACACAGCCAAAAGGCAACAATCCCAAAACACAGACAGTGAAGGTGCTCAGATAGGGGACTTAATCTATCTGCTTGTCTACCCCATACACAGTGACCAGCTGGGCATAGATTTCAATGAAAAATTAGTCACCAAAATAAGGACATGGCTGAAGCCTCCTCGTTCCCTTGCATAGAATATACTTTCTCTGCCCATTCCTGTGACAATTCCACTCATTCTTCAAGGCTCACCTCAAATGTCACAACTTGTCCCACACCTCACTGCAAACTGAGACCCCAGGGCATTTTATTCCATCCTGCCTCTGCATCATGGTGCCTTCTTCTGCCATCACTTCTCTTGTTGTTGTTGTTGTTAAGTGCCGTTGAGTCGTTTCTGACCCATAGCGACCCTGTACAGGGTCCCGAGGGTGTAAATCTTTACGGGAGTAGAAAGCCTCATCTTTCTCCCGCGGAGCAGCTGGTAGTTTCGAACCGCTGACCTTAAGGTTCGCAGCCCAATTCGTAACCACTACGCTACCAGAGCTCCTTTCATCTAGACATGTAGATAATTACCTACCAGGCTCTAAAACCTTTCAAGAATAGGGAGTGTCTTACGTGTCTTTTCTTTTTTGTTTTCTTCAAATATCATCTAGCACTATTCCAGTAAGTGGGTACAGGACATAATCAATAAATATTGAATGAATCAAGGACTGAATAAATGAAAAACAATGAGGTGTATGTCAGATCTGTCATTGACTGAGGGTGTTGCCCAGAGATACCTCAACCTTCCCAAGAAAGCTGCAGCCTCTTCTGATGGGGCATAGAGAAGCCCCTTCCCTTGGTAATGTCCCACTTCCCACAGCAGAGGGAGGCTCTGACCAATAGATTCGGAAGGATAGTCACCAACTCAAGCTTTTAAGAAGATGGCAAGTATGTAAATAACATAGTTGAGAGAGGGGTGAGGAAAAGAAAAGGATACAGTTTGGATTGAAATACTTAATTCACCCATACAAAGAAATGTAACATTTTGAGTTCTGCCTAAAGTAAGGACATAATAAGGAGTAGGCATTTATCATGGTAGAAAAAGCGCACTCTAGTCTAAACAATGTCATTTCCTATTGTGAATATGAACATGCAATTCTGAAAGATCACATGATTCACTCATAAATACATCTTCTTTTTTCTTGAATTGTATTATGAAGGAAACTGATGAAATCCTTGAATTTTCCATTCAATTCCTTTCTTTTATGAAATAAATCTGATATATGAGATTTTCTCCAAGTTAGTTAGTTTTATAGCTGTTATTAATGATCTGCAAAATATCATTGTTTCTACTGGAAATTTAATTTTCATAATTGACTTGCATTTCCGAGAATTGCTGGATTTGAAATGATAAAATAACTTTCTGCATAATACGACTTATTCTAAAACAGACTTCATCCCATGATTGCAAGAATACTCTTTAATGTAACACTTCCCACACAGCCCTTTATTTTTTTTAAAAAAAAAGCAAAAATACTTTACCATACTTTTTTCTGGCCCTACTATTTGCTAGGTCAAAAATTTTGAAAAAGTCATATTATGGTATGTGACTATTGTAATTAATATGCTTACTCAGATAGCTGTATATCAAAAGCTGTATGCCCTTTTAATTAAACTCTCAAAGAACTCTCTGAGCATTTACTAAAGCTGTCATAGGCTTAGCTATGAAGAGAGCCAAAGTAAATTCTCCAAGAGGCATATTCAACTCTTTTGTTTTTCTTTTCATTTATAAATGTGTGTTGTTGTTGTTAGGTGCCATTGAGTCAATTCTGACTCATAGTACCCTTATGCACAACAGAATGAAACACTGCCCAGTTCTGCACCATCCTCACAACCGTTGTTAAGCCAGAGCCCATTGCTGCTACCACTGTGCCAATCCATGGGTGTCTCCTTTCTTTCGCTGTCCCTCCACTTTAGCTAGCATGATGTCCTTCTCTAGAGACTGGTCCCTCCTGACAATATGTCCAAAGTATGATACGCAAAGTCTTGTCATCCTGGCTTCCAAGGAGCATTCTGGTTCTATTTCTTCTAACACAGATTCGTTTGTTCTTCTAGCAGTTCATGGTACTTTTAATATTCTTCTCCAACACCATAACTCAAATGTATCAAGTCTTCTCTGAGCCTCCTTATTCACTGTGCAGCTTTCCCATGCACATGCGATTACTGAAAATATTATGACTTGAGTTATACCCACACACTAAGATGGTTAAAATCCATAAGAGAGAAAATCACAAGTATTATGGTGGTTTGGAAAAACTAGGATCTTCATACACCACTGCTGAAAATGTAAACTGGTGCAAACCCCTTCGAAAATAGTTTGTCCATTTCTCAAAAAATATAAAAATAGAGTTACCAGAAATTCCATTATCTATACACATAAATAGTAAAATTTCTGGTAACTCTATTTTTAAATTTTTGAGCAATTGTCAAACTGTTTTCCAAGGGGTTCGCACCAGTTTACATCAGCAGCAGCCGTGTATGAAGATCTGAGTTTTCCCAAACCTTAGTAATATTTATGATCTTCTGTCTTTTTCATAGCCTTGGAAACCCTATGTAGGGTCACTATGAGTCAGAACCGATTCAAAGGCACTTAACAGCTAGAGACTCCATTCTGCCCTTGTGGTGGCATCTAGGATTCTAGTTTTCACCATGCCTGCTGCTATTGAATTTCAAGCAACTGTAAAGCTAGAGAGGAAAGTGGGAATAGGACGATTTGAAACACAGCAAAGTTCATTATTCCCACTGAAATTCAGCCATTTCTCATGAATAAATGTTCCAGATTCCTTATTTTTCAGAGTTCTGGAAAAGCGGATGGTTTTTGACAATTTTCTGGTTGCTTTTATGGAGAGAAATTTTGATGATCCTTACAGTTAAACCATCATTTTCAGTCATGGCACTCCTTTGCTTCCTTTTCATTGCTGTATTATATTCTCATGTATGAACTTAATTTTTTTTTTTTCTAAATTTTTTAATTTGGAAAAATTTGAATCCTTCAGAATAGTTTTAAGGAACCACAGTAAACACACATATCTTCTTGTGTGGCACTGTGGGATCAGCACTGGACTGCTAACCAAAAGGTTGGTGGTTTAAACCTACCAGCCACTCCTTGGAAACCCTATACACGGTTACTATGAGTTAAAGCCAACTCAGCAGCACTTAGCAACAACACAACCCTCCGTCTACATTCACTGTCAATCATGTCTTCTTTGTTTTCATTTTCTCATTTAAACCATTTGAGAGTTAGTTGCAGACATCCTGACACTTCCCTCTCAAAGACTTCAGCATGTATCTCCCAATCACCAACACATTCTCCTTTAAAATCACAATATAATAAACACACACAGGACACTTAACATTGTCCTGAAGATGACATTATCATCTTCCTCAAGTGCTGGTTGTTGTTGTTAAGTGACATCATGCTTATTCAGAGAAAGGGCTAAGCATGGTTTTGCTGCATGTACCAGTTCTTTATGAAGATGTGCCTGCATTTTGAATCATTTAAAATTGTTCTAAGGGAGATTTCAATATGACCTCGAGAATAATAACAGTTTGGCTGGGGTGCAGTAAGTCATCAAGACAAGGTCAGAAGCATTAGGTGGGCCCTGGTGTGGAGCTGCAGGATAAGCACTGGACTGTTAACCGCAAGGTTGCCAGTTCGTACCCACCAGCCACTCTCGGAAACCCTATACAAGATTGCTGAATTGGAACCAACTCCATGGCACACAACAAGAAGAAGAAAAAAACAGTTTGGATGCCAGGCTGAGACAATGGGCGATTTAGGAAGGTTCACCTGGAATGAGGAGCACCTGTATAAAGTCAACACAGGCCGACTGCAAGAGGCAGCTTGGGCAAAGCAAGCCCACAGGAGCAGGCCGGTGCATTCCAATGCATCAGTGACAAAAATACTACAAAAACACTGAGCAATCCACTCAGAAAAATGGGTTTCAAATTCATTTCGCCAAAGTTAATGAAGCGCTACTTTAAAACAATAGAACCACATTCTCTGTGGGGGCAGGTAACTCTCTGGAAGTTTTTAAAAATTTCAAGCAAACGGTTTTACTTTTCTGGTTCAGATTCTATGTATTTTTTGCTCACCAAGCAACCTTCTGAATTCTGATGGAGAATTCAGCTGGCCTTGTAATTTGATAACATGAAGAGTGCCTTCATAAGAATACTTAGGCAAGCTAGTGACTACCAAAGGGTATTTCGCACTGCAGTGTCTAACATAGCCTTCCACGTATTAACCAGACTCATGTCAGTTTGGTTATATGTGTCTATTAGCAAATAGATTTGATGTACTGGGACGGTCCCATGCTATAATCGATAGGACAGAGGTTCTCACTCCCAGCTGCATTCTAGAATCATCTGGATGGTGGTGGTGAGGGGTGTGTGTGCCATGGAGTCCATTCCAAATCTCAGTGACCCAGTATAGGGTTTCCAAGGCTATAAATCTTTATTGGAACAGCAAGCCTCACCTTTCTCCTGTGTGTTGACTGGTGCATTCTAACTGCTTTCCTTGTGATTAACAGCCCTCCATGGAACCCACTACACCACCAGGGCTCCTTAGAGTCACCTGGATTGTTGTATGCCATGGAGTTGGTTCCGACTCACAGCGACCCCGTACAGGGTTTCCAAGGCTATAAATCTTTATGGGAGCAGAAAGCCTCATCTTTCTCCCGCAGAACAGCTGGTAGTTTTGAACTGCTGACCTTGTGGTTCGCAGCCCAATTCGTAACCACTACGCTACCAGAGTCACCTGGATAGTTACTGTAAAAGACTTAGGAATGGGGCTGCTGGATGCAATCAGGCCTCTCAGGGCAACTCCTGAATTGGATCATCATCGTAAAAAAAAAAAAAAAGTTCAGTCTTGGCTGCATGTCTGAAACATCCGGGAAACTTTTTAAAGAAAATGTGCCCAGGGATGGATATGTCCAGAGATGCTGAAAGTTTCCTACTAGGCAGAACACACGAATTCTAATAATACCTGCTTGTCAATCCTAAGCAGAGATGAAAAAGAGTCTTTAATGCACTGGGGTAGAGGGATTTTGATTTCATTTACCTTTAAAATATTACATTATTTCATTCTATTTCATCTCCCTTAGGCTAGGACCATAGCCTTAGGTTGCTACCACTTTTAAACTGTTAATTCCTTATTGCTTTAGAATAGGGGTCAGCAAAAAAGATTTTTTTTTTTTGAAAGTACCAGATAGTCACTGGTTGATGTTCTGTGAGTCACAGCTACTCAGCTCTGCAGTAGTAGGGTCAAAGAAGCATCAAGAGTATGTGAGCAAATGGGTGTGGTTGTGTTCCAATAAAACATTATTGACAAAACAGGTGACAAAATTGGGCCAGCAGGTTGTAATTGGCCAACTCCAGCTTCTGAAGGCTTGAGTAATTATAATTAGTGTCTGATCTTGTGCCCAAGGTTAGTACCAAAGAATGAAAATAAATACAAAAAGTACATTCCATCTTAGCATCTTATTGTTCTATTGACTGTCGTCATCTTACCATTGAGCAAACACTCAAAACATAGGACTCTGTTGATATTTGAACCATAGGGACTGATTCATCATATTCTACTACAGTGTACTATTAACTTGTGATAGAAACACCTGATTCTTCAACTGGAGACCTGAAAACCTGAGTGGCAAACCTGAGGGAAGTGTGGCAATATTACCTGGCTTCCTCACTGGTAGAAAGTGCCATCAGGATTTTTAGTGTTTATTTGGGGGAGGGGAGCTAAAAAAAATTTATCTATGTTTCTTTTGGGTACTGTTATTCCTCTATGTATGCAACTGATCAACTAGGTATACATATACAAACCTAGGTCGTAAAGTTTTGCTTAAATCATTTCTGTTCAGCTGAGTAGGTTTAATCAAGGATCCTGCCCCAGCTATCACTCCTGGCTTCTCTCATAATCTCTCAAAATGCATAATGAATGAAAATCCAAATGGTGAAACCACGTGCTAAGTGTTTAAGATGCAAGCATGGATATCACTCTTAGCCTTACAAGCTGTGACTGAGACAGAATTCATTACACATCTGTGCTCTTCCTAATTCCCATTCTGCAACGTCAAATGCCCAAATCTGTGGTGCTGAAAGTGACTGTGTCCAGTCATGTAGAAGCCCAAAGCAGCCCACACTCCCCACCCTGGCTGCTCAGGGCAGTTTATCTCACTGTCCAAGTCAACACCACTGCACAGTGCCAGGCGCCTGGTCTCCTGGGAAAGGAGGGGACCCACACGTGTCCAGCAACCATCAATCTCAAAGCTTCCCCACAGCGTTAAAGACACTATAACACTATAAGCAAAAGTTTCAGCCTTCGATCATGTCTCCTTATTACAGTTCCATGCCACACTCACTTGGAAGTATTTTCAAGAATTCCTTTGACTTCATTCATTTGTTCTTTCCCAAAGTAAACAACGGTGAGATGAATTCGTCCATCCTGTTGAATGCACATCTCCCTAGGAAAAACAAAACAAAACACATGTATATCTTGTTCCTGTTCTCTCATTAACAGGGAAGGTCAAACAAATATATTTTTTTCATCAAGTGCAAAAAGGTCTTGTGGTAAACTTAGGAAGAACCAATCCATGGGAAAAGATACCATGCTTGATACAGTGCAGGTTCAGTGAACAAGAAGACCCACAATGAGATGGACTGACACAGTGGCTATAGCAATGAGCTCAAACATGACAACAACTGTGAGAATGGTACCCAATCCAGCAGTGTCTCGTTCTATTGTGCAGAGCCAATTTGATGGCAACTAACAGCTGCGTAGTGGTTACGAATCGGGCTGCGAACCTTAAGGTCAGTGGTTCGAAACTACCAGCCGCTCCGCGGGAGAAAGATGAGGCTTTCTACTCCCGTAAAGATTTACACCCTCGGAAACCCTGTACAGGGTCGCTATGGGTCGGACCCGACTCGATGGCACTTAACAACAACAACAACAACAACAGCTAACAGTAAATTTAGTATGTGTTGGGACCACAGAGTTAAGGCTTAGAGCCATTTCTAGGTTTAAATTCAAACCTACAGTCACGATAAGTCAAAATTCAGATGTAAGGGGCCACAAATCCAATCTGCCACATACCAGGTTAAGTCCCAACCTACTATGGTTGCACTTCATACATGCATGAATTTTTTTGTTAAAGCATATTTTTAAACTTTTTTGTTAAAAGCATATTTAAGCATGTGTCTGTGATCAGTAGATGGCTGCAGACAAGTTCTCTAAGTAATTAAGTAATAACACTTGTCTTAGTCTCATTAGGATGCTTGAAAAAAAAAAAAAGGCTCAGTCAAAACAATGACCTCCAAGGGGATCTGCTGCGCCAGGTAAATTCAAGACACAGAAGTCAGCTCAGAAGGCTGTTTTGGGGGATGATTCCAAAGGGGTAAACATGATAAATTTTTTAGAAAGATACAGGATAATCACAGGGTTTATTATACAGAAGCTTTAAGAAAATGAAAAACTGCATTGGTAAGAAAAAGTCCAGGAAAGGGCACTGAGGAATTTTCCCCCTCCTCCATCACAAAAATGTGCCTGCTCATTTTATGAGGGAGGTAAGGGTTATTCTTTGAGAATTTAGTTGGGAAAACTTACCCCATCTAAGCCCTGATCTTGCTTCTTCAGACTTCTTTTTGTCCCTCAAACTCAAAGCACATTGAAAAGGAATGGGATTTGAGTCCCAGGAGGATGCCCAAACTACTGTTTTGGTGTGGTATAAATCAAAGAGTGTAGAATTCTTCAAGGAAGGGTTGTTGTTGTTAAGTGCTATCGAGTCAGAGCCGACCCATAGCGACCCTGTGTAGGGTTTTAGAGGAGCAGCTGGTGAGCGTGAATCACTAACCTTGCAGTTCAAATGGCTTTGCAGTCTGGTGCATTTACCCACAGTGCCACACCAGGACTCGGGGAAGGGTTAGAACGATAGAAACACTGCCTTCAGAAATGTATAGGACTACCCACTCCCACTGCCACTGAGTGGATTCTGGCTCATGGGGCCACTATACAGGGCTTCCAAGACTATAAATCTTTATGGAGCACACAGACAAGGCAGTCTCCCACAAAGCAGCTGGGGGTTTGAACTGCAGTCCAATGCTTACCCCACAGTACCACCAGAGGATGGATATGTCAAGAAACAAAAGCTTGACATTTTGTTTTTTTAAATAAAACTTTAATAAAGGTTTCTATTATTTTGTAGCAATACTTTTTGACTTATCCTTGCACACACACACACACACACACACACACACACACACACGTATGAATGTACCTATACACACATATGGAGTCCTGGTATGGCGCTGTGGGTTAATGCGCCAGACTGCAAAGTTGTTGAACTAAAAGGCTGGTGGTTCAAGCTCACCAGTTGCTCCTTGGAAACCCTATACAGGGTTGTTATGGGTCGGAACCAACTCGACGGCACTTAAACAACAACAATACACACATATAAGGAGTTCTGGTAGTGTAATGGTTACGAATTGGGCTGTGAACTGCAAGGTCAGCAGTTCGAAACTACCAGCCGTTCCATGGAAGAAAGATGAGGCTTTCTGCTCCTGTAAAGATTTACAGCCTCGGAAACCCTGTACAGGGTCACTATGAGTTGTTACTGACTCCACGGCACATTACCACCACCACCATACACACACATATAGATATCTACATGTTTATACATATCTATATCTATCTACACATATCTACCTATCTATATATATGATGAGGCTTCAAAAAATCATGGAAAAATGGAATTCAAAGATAATAATTACTTTTAGAAGCTTGCTCATATGTGTGTATACACATATAAGGAGCCCTGGTGTCACTGTAGGAGAAAGATGAGGTTGTCTGTTCCCACAATAACTTATACTAATCCTATATAGGGTCACTATGAGTCAAAATTGACTCGGTGAGATTAAGTTTGGTTTGGTTTGCTATGTGTATGTACATACTCAGAGAGTAATGTGGTACCCTTCATACAATTTATGTGTGTGTGTGTATATATATATATATATATATATATATATATATAGTCTAACAGTGCCATGCCGAGTCCATGTGATATGTGTGTGTGTATGTGTGCATGTGTGTGTAGTGGTGCCTGTGTGCTGTGGAGTAGATTATGACTTATAGAAACCCTGCACAGAATTTCCACAGTTGTAAATCTTTACGGGAACAGAAAGTCTGATATTTTTCCCGCAGAGCACTTGGTGGATTCGAACTACTGACCTTGTGGTTAGCAGTCCAACATATAAGACACTAGGCTACCAGGGATCCCATGTATATATGCATATATATATAAAATGCATGTGTTATATAAATGTATATATGTGTACATTCATGTGTATATATGTGTGTATATAATATTAAGGACAATTTTCTAGAAGCAAGTTAATGGAAAGGTTCTAATGGGCAGGCTGATATTTTGAGGTATTTTGCATGTTCTTCCATTTTATTCCTTTTGTCCCAGTTTTGGCTTTTATCATTAACCTTTAAACAACAGTCCATGTCATAGTTTTCCAGAAATCTCAAAGCCAATTGCTTCGATGCTTTTAATAACAAAAAGGATTTTGCTGGAGTTGCCGGAGAGAAATCCAAAGAAATAAAAGAGATGTTTCCTGTTCTCAAAAACTTATTTGAGAAGTAAAATGAGCTCATATAAAATAATCAGATTGTCTGTAGCACAGATAAAAAAATATATGGAATTCAGAAGGCATGATTATCTCAGTGGGCTTGAATGGTTGGAGCCTAGAAAGTTGGGCAGAGTTTACAATGGTACAGAGAAGGAAGAAGAGATTTTTAGAAGGGTGGAATATCAGAGAAGAGGAATATCAGAGAAGACTCCTGGCAAGAGACAAGCAGAGTTCATCCTGTTAACAAGCTTGGTTCTGAGGGTTCTGTTTCTTTCCTGTGGGAGAGGGTAAGAGCTGCCTTAGGAACCCAGATGTGATGGCAGAGCTCTTAAAAGAAAACAAGGGAGAGAAACTTGGAAAGAGAGGAGGTGCTTCAAAACTGAGAGCTCGGTCATTGCTGCGGGTCCCTGCAGACTGAACTGCTACCTACTGCCAGCCAAACTCTCTTTTATAAAGGATCCTTTTCTCAAACTCACCAGAGAATGCTTTAACTTCCTTTGCCAGGGTAGAACAAAAGCACACACACACAGAGACACACATTGGAGGAACTGTGCTTTAAAACTGTGTGCAGTTGGAAAAAATCCATCCCAGAATCTGGAGAGTGTCACCCACTGAGCCTGAATACAAAGCATTCGCATTTGCCTACTAACATCTTTGCTGTATTCCTTTATGGTATTTTAAAATCTATTCAAAGCACTTCCTGTTTTCAAGAAAGACAACAGGGATGCCTTGGACCTTTCCTGTTCTTTAACTAGGGGAGGCTTCCCAAAAAGATGAAGCAGAATTTGTCCTGAAGTTCACCTCTAAGTTTTTATTCTGTTTATTCATTTATTCATTCATTTATTCATTCAACAAACATATGTTGACAACATATAATGTGCATTGACAACATACAACGTTACCAGGGTATCTTAGTGTGTGTTGCTTGGCTGGAGTCTCAGGTATTCCTTCCGGTCCCCACCCCAGGGGCATTTTAGAATACAGTTCTCACTAATTTCCATCCCTTGCAGAAATGTGTTAGGATGTGTGAGTGATTATACACATTAGTGTGTTTGGGTTTTGTGGTTAAATGTTTAAAAAGTACAGGGAAAAGGGATAAGAAGGGAGGAACAAATCAAATTTACTGAGCATGCAGATGTCTGGACTTTGGCTTATTAATTATTTATACCTGGAAACATGCTGCTGGATTCCTTAAAGTGAAGTAAATACATCAGCTATCCCTTCCCTAGGATAGTGCTTTATGCAAAACTTTTGTAAATGAATCTCAGGGAAAGTGCCTACTTCCTAAGGCCTCTGGAGAGAAACACTATCTCTCCGTGGTGGCTAGGCCTTAGCTCTGTTAATTCTCTCCTGGTCAGTTTCCTACCTCAACCTTGTTGTTGTTAAGTGCCTTTGAGTCGGTTCCGACCCATAGCGACCCTGTACAGGGTTTCCAAGGGTGTAAATCTTTACGGGAGTAGAAAACCTCATCTTTCTCCCGCGGAGCGGCTGGTAGTTTCAAACCGCTGACCTTAAGGTTCGCAGCCCGATTCATAACCACTACGCTACCAGAGCCCAAAAATTTGGTTTCAATTTCTCAAAGGCTTTGTGGTCTTAGGATATTCCCCCTCACCACCCAGGAAAAGAACAGGTTCTTCTCCTTAGGACACGGTAGCACAGAGAATAGAGACTAATTAAAATATATTTTTCAGTCAGAAAACTTGTCTTACCATCATTTATATACTTGTATTTCTATTTCCCAAGAGCCCAAAAGGACTCTTTTGGACTCCAGCCTCCCACATGGCACACTCTTATCTCTTACCTAGTTTCCTGAAGCTAGGTCAGTTCTTTAAATCTGCTAGAATGAGTTGTAGAACTCACGGAAGATACTGTCCTACCTATTTAGGACTGCTGTAACAGAAATCCACCACTTGTCTGTCGGTTTGTTGTACTATGATGGCTTGTGTGTTGCTATGATGCTGGAAGCTTTGCCACAGGTATTTTGAATGCCAGCAGGGTCACCCATAGTGATAGCTTTCAGCTGAGCTTACAGACTAAGACAGACTTAGAAGAAGGAGAGGCGGACTACTTCCGAATGTTTAGCCACTGAAAACCTAATGAATAGCTGCAAAACACTGTCAGCACCACAATATTGTCAGATACAGTGCCTCAGGTTGGAAGGCACTCAAACAAAACATGACTGGGTAAGAGCTGCTTCTCAAAGTAAAGTTGACCGTGATGATGCAAATGAGGTAAAGCTTTTATTTTAGGACATTCATTTGCTGATGGGGCACAACTCAAAATGATGAGAAACAGCTGTAAACATCCACTAATAATTGGAACATGGAATGTATGAAGTATGAATCTAGGAAAATTTGAAGTGAAATGTGACACATAAACATCGATATCTTAGGCATTAGTGAGCTGAAATGGACTGGGATTGGCCGTTCTGACTCTGACAACCACATGGTTTACTATGCCGGGAATGACAAATGAAAGAGGAATAGCATTACATTCATCATTAAAAAGAACATTTCAAGATACATCTTCGAGGAAGTAAAACTCTCTCTATTTGCAGATGATATGATCCTATGCATAGAAAACCCCAAAGACTCAACAAAAAACAAAACAAAACAAAAAACCACTAGAACTCATTGGCAGATTCAGCAAGATGGCAGGGTACAAAACCAACATACAAAAATTAGTTTGATTCCTCTATATTAGTAACTACAGCACTGAAAAGGAAATTAGAAAAGCAATACTATTTATAATAGTTGCCCAAAGGATGCAATATTTAGGAATAAATGTAACCAGAGAAACAAAGGACCTATACAAAGAAAATTACAAAACACAATGACAAGAAACCAAAGGAGACTTAACAAAAATGGAAAAATATACCATGCTCCTTGATAGGAAGACTTAACATTGTGAAAATGTCAATACTAACCAAAGCAATTTACACATATAATGCAATCCCAATCCAGATTCCAATGACATTCTTTAAACAGATGGAAAAAAAATGATTACAAACTTTATATGGAAAGGAAAGAGACCCAGGATAAACAAAGCACTGCTTAAGAAGAAGAACAAAGTTGAAAGTCTCTCATTCCCTGATTTCAAAATTTATTACATAGCTACAGGGGTCAAAACAGCCTAGTACTGGTACAATGAAAGATACACAGATCAATGGAACAGAATCGGGAATCAAGAAATTAACCCATCCACATACAGCCAACTGATCTTTGACAAAGGGCCAAAGT
>NW_006408553.1:4836683-4838223 GCF_000296735.1 Chrysochloris asiatica
TGACCCTATGCACAACAGAACAAAACACTGCCCCATCCTAGGTCAAACTCACAATTGTTGCCATGCTTGAGCCCATTGATGCTGCCACTTTGTCAATCCATCTTGCTGGGGGTCTTCCTCTTTTTCTCTGACCCTCCACTTTACCAAACATGATATCCTTCTACAGTGACTGATCCCTCCTGACATTATGTGTGAAGTATGAGAGACGGTGTTTGGCCATCCTGGCCTCCAAGGAGCACTCTGGCTGCACTTCTTCCATCACAGATCTGTTGGTTCTTTTGGCAGCCCATGGTGCTTTTGATAGTCTCCTCCAACACCATAACTCAAAAACATCAATTCTTCATTATAAGAAATCATAAGAAATAACTTATGATCCAGCAATTCCTCTACTTGGTATATATCCAAAAGAATATATATACCAATATATACCAATATGAGCCAGATCACGAGTAGATATATACACACCAGTGTTTATCGCAGCACTATTTACAATAGCAAAAATATGGAGACAGCCTGATTGGCGGTGGTTATGTGCCATAGAGTCAGTTCCAACTCATAGCGACCCTGTATAGGGTTTCTGAAGCTGTAAATTTTTACAGGAGCAGAAAGCCTCATCTTTCTCCCATGGAACAGGTGGTAGTTTCGAACTGCTGACCTTATAAGTGCCCATTAATGGAAGAATGGATAAACAAACCTTGGTACATACACACAAGGGAATATTATGCAACCTTGAAGAATAACAAGGAAGCTGCAAGCCATCGCATAATATGGATGAAATTTAAGGACATTATGCTAAGTGAAATTGTTGTTGTTGTGTGCTGTGGAGTCAGTTATGACTCATAATCAGTCACAAAAGGACAGATATTGCCTAAGACCATTATTGTAAAAGCTTAAGAAAAGATACCCATGCTAAAAGAATAAGAAGAAGAAAAAGAATTCTTTGTTGGTTACAGGGGCTGAGGAATGGTAGAGCACAGGTTAGGGGATAGACACATCATAGTTCAGGTGTTGGGAAGGGCAATGCACAAGAAGGGGTAGAGGGATGGAAGAACAAGGTAGACAGGGGAATACTGAGGAAGGTTTGCATGAGCTAAATGAGACAGAGGTAAATGATGTATGCTCATCCTTAGATCAACAGGGCTCTGTGATACAGAGATCGAGGCATAGTCTGAATGACTATCTTATGACTATTGATTTCCCTTGTCTAATATTGTAAAATAGATATCTGAGTTGGATAGAAAGAAATTTGAGAAACATAATTACAAAAAGCTTGTAAGTCTGTCTTCAGCCTGTAACTCATTGGAATACCTAAAAGGGATTCTAGAACTTGCTCAGTGAAACAGGCTTCTTGCAGAGCCTTTGTAGTGTATAGGACCTTAGGTGGAATACTAAGCCCCATCCAGAATCTTCTGAGGCAGAACATTCCCACTTGAAAGGGCAAGCAAAACAGTTTGGAGTAGCTAGAGTGACAGAAGATACATCTTGAAAGCACGACCAGCAGGAAAAATCCAAAACAAAAATGGCAGTCTGATTGGCTACT
>NW_006408553.1:4839394-4841987 GCF_000296735.1 Chrysochloris asiatica
AAGAAGAGCACGAACGGAATGTGGGACCCTATCCAGAGAAGCAGCGACACCAGGGATGGAGGCAGAGATAAGGACATAGAGAGAACAGCTGAAGACTCTAGACTCATGGAAAGAGAAAGGCTGTGTGCTGGGTGCCAGGAGGTAGGCTTACAGAATGTGCCTTTGGGTGTTTAAATGATTATATATTCCTGAGTGTGTTTGTGTACATCAAAAACAAAACACACACAAAAAAACAGAGGGAATACTGTTGAATGGTGATGCATGGAGGAGATTGTAATCATTGAAATTAAATTAAATACGATAGGGTCAGTGTAGAATAGATGTTCTCCATGTAAACAATCACTCAATTCACAATAAAAATGTAAAAAAAAAAAAAAAAGACATATTTTGAAGGAGTCCTGGTGTGGCATTGTGGGTTAATGCTTTGGACTGCAAAGCCAATTTGAACCACAAGGTTGGTAGTTCAAGCTCACTAGCTGCTTCTTGGAAACAGGAGTCACTATGGGTCAGAACTGACTTGACAGCACTTAACAACAATCTTAAAGTATGATGCCATATGTGATAGAATAATATCCATATGGCTACAAGGAATAGCAATTAATACCACTATTATTAAAATATATGCACCAACCACTAAAGCCAGTGATGATGAAATTGATTAATTCTACCAAATTCTTCAGTTTGAAATTGATCAAACATGCAATCAAGATGTATTGATACTCACTGGTGATTAGAATGCAAAGGTTGGAAACAAAGAGGAAGGATCAGTAGTTGGAAAATATGGACTTGGGGAGAGAAAAGATGCTGGAGATTACATGATAGAATTTTGCAAGATCAATGACTTCTTCGTTACAAATATCGTTTTTACACAACTTAAAATATGATTATACACATGGACCTCACCAGATGGAATACATAGAATCAAGTTGACTATATCTGTGGAAAGAGATAATAGAAAAGCTCCATATCATCTGTCAAAATAAGGTCAGGGGCAGACTGTGGGAACAGACCGTCAATGGCTCATATGCAAGTTCAGGCTGAAACAGTCTGTTGCGCATAATGTCGCTATGAGTTGGAATTGACCAAACAGCACCTAACAAAAACAAAAGCAACAAAACTGAAATACCACAAGTAGATGGCTTTAACAAACAGAAATTTACTCTCTCACAGTTTAGGAGGCTCAATAAGACAAAGACACTGAAACTTACTACCACTGAATTGACCCCGTCCGTATAGGGCTTCTGAGGATGTAAATCTTTACAGGAGCAGAAAGCTTCATCTTTCTCCAAAAGAGTTGTTGTTAAGTGCTGTCAAGTCAGTTCTGACCCATAGTGACTCCTGTTTCCAAGGAGCAGCTGGTGAGCTTGAACTACCAACCTTGTGGTTCAAATTGACTTTGCAGTCCAAAGCATTAACCTACAATGCCACACCAGGACTCCTTCAAAATATGTCTTTTTTTTTACATTTTTACTGTGAATTGAGTGATTGTTTACATGGAGAACATCTATTCTACACTGACCCTATCGTATTTAATTTAATTTCAATGATTACAATCTCCTCCATGCATCACCATTCAACAGTATTCCCTCTGTTTTTTGTTTTTGTTTTTGATGTACACAAAAACACTCAGGAATATATAACCATTTAAACACCCAAAGGCACATTCTATAAGCCTGCCTCCTGGCACCCAGCACACAGCCTTTCTCTTTCCATGAGTCTAGAGTCTTCAGCTGTTCTCTCTATGTCCTTATCTCTGCCTCCATCCCTGGTGTTGCTGCTTTTCTGGATAGGGTCCCACATTCTGTTTGTGTGAATCCCCGGGAGAAACAGAACTGCAAGAAACAGCTGAAAAGACTTTCTTTACAGAGAACAAATTATGAGGAATATTGAGACCTCAAACCAGGACTAAAGGGGAATTAATGTTATAGCCTGTGGCATAAGAAAAGTTATTGTCACATTGGTAGCCGCCCAGTGGCATGATTAAGTGTCAACAACATTGGCTGTTGTCAGAAGCGGTTGAGATGGCTTCAAGCAGTTGATGTCTGGGCAGGTTCAAGAGGTTGATCACATGTTTGAGGTGTGGATCTCTTGGGGATATCTAGCAAAGACTGTGAGGGGGTTAGGAGGTTAGCGATCTAACCATAGTAGATGAGACGGGCAGCAGAGAAACTGTGTTTATTGTAGTTAGTGATAACCTGTTTACATACCTCAAACTGAGTGACCTACGGGAACATGGATTCAATAGCAAACAATCATGGAAAGACTGAAGTTGTCAAAGACTTCATTGTGCTTGCATCCACAATCAACACTAATGGAAGCAGCAGACAAGAAATCAAATGATGCATTCACTGCATTACGCAAATCTGCTGCACAAGACCTCTTTAAAGTATTCAATAGCAAAGATGTCAGTTTGATGACTAAGTGCATCTGATCCAAGCCATGGGATTTTCATATGCTTGTTAAAGTTGGGCGATGAATAAAGAAGACTGTAGAAGAATTGATGCATTTGAGCTGTGGTGTTGTAGAAGAATATTAAAAGTATCATGAACTGGCAGAGAACCCGCAGGTCTGTGTTGGAAGAAGTACAGGCAGA
>NW_006408553.1:4842087-4849063 GCF_000296735.1 Chrysochloris asiatica
AGGAAGCCCCCCAAGGAGATGGATTGGCACAGTGGCAGTAGCAATGGGCTCCAGTGTAACAATTGTGTGGATGGCGCAGGAAAGGGCAGCGTTTCCTTCTGTTGTGAATAGGGTTGCTATGAGTCAGAACTGATTCAAGGACACCTAACAACAACAATAATTGCAGGCACCTAGCAACAACAATTGCACAGAACAGCTATAATTTGAAGAACCACAATAAAAGAGGCACAGAAGGCACAGAGAAGAGCGTGGTTTATTTCTAAGGAGGGACTGGAGGGAAAGAGGGGTATCAGGGATGAGGGAGCTTCTAAACTGACTCTTGATAGGTAGGCTCCACACAGGTAGAGAAGAGAAAGACTTTCAGGCTGAGAAAAAGCACAGATGTAAGAGAAGCACATCACTGCTATTTTCTACAACTCTTTTCTACTCTAATAACTCAGGTATGAGAGGAAAACCCACTTAGACTTTAATCCCTGTGCAAAGGAAATTACATACAACAGTCTCCAAAATGTGCCGTAAAGTCTACCATGACAACAGGAAGAAAACTGTTCAGCCACAAAGGGACTGGAATAAAGAATATGTAGGGAACAGACAGAGGTTGGAGACCTTGGGAAATCTGGGTTCAAAAGAATATTCTTTTTTTGGGGTTGGTGGTTTCTCTTCCTCTTCTTTCCAAGTTGAATAAATACATAATTCCTGGACTTCCTCCAATGCAGGGGTAGGGAGGGAAGGAGGGTCTGATTAGTGTTTAGAAATGAAAGTGAGTTTTGACTCACAACCAAAAAAATTGAAGACTTTCTTCTCTGGTTGCCTATGTCAGAATAGAAAATTAGGTCATTTTCCAGTGACCATTTTCTACATTTGGAGAGAAGTTTCTATAAAATCTATGGCTCAAATGGAATAAGAAACCATTTATATTAGGTCCAAAAAAGAGAAACCTTTATCCAAATAAGGTTAATGATGTAAGATTAGTGTTTCAGAAACATATTAGCCATAAAACTCTTGTGGATGCGACACTGGTATATGTATAAAGAAATAGCTCATGGAAGGAAACAAGAGGGGGCTTGGGTCAAGAAAGAAGATGGTACTGAAAAATACATGATTTTCCTTTTGAGAAACACAACGAAACCAGCAATCTATCTATATCATGACCCCACATTTGATGGTGTGAGACCTTTCTGTTGTTTATAGAAGCCTACCATATGCTGAACGCTCATTTCAATTTCAGATTCTACAGTCACTACGTGAGAAACATTTTTTCAGATTTTTCCAGAAATACTTGTTCTAAGCCAAAAAGGGATAAAAGAATTGCTAAAGAAGATTCAAGTAAAGGATTTTATTTAGATACAAACAGTCCCCAAGTTACCAACGAGTTCCCTTCCTAAGTGTGTGTTTAAGTCAAATTTGTACGTTAAATAACAACAGGTGCATTCTGTTCAGTACAAGAAAAGGACTGAGGTCTTTCTGATCATTTAAATGTATAGCGGCACTGGAGGATCAACACTGGACTGCTAACCACAAGGTTGGTGGTTCCAAACCACTCCTGGAAATCTTATGTTGTTAAGTGTTTGTTGTTGGTTCTGACTCATAGCGACCTTCTATAGGGTTTCTGAGGAGCTGCTGGTGAGTTTGAACCACCAGCCTTGGGGTTTAAAACGACTTTGCAGTTCAGTGCATTAACCTGGAACACCACACCATGACTCCCGGAAATCTTATACAGGGTCACTATTAGTCAGAAGTGACATGAAGGCACTCAACAATGACAAGAACAACATGTGTAGCAAGTCAAGGTGATTGTTGTAAGAACTGGTTCAATGGTTTCAAAGTGAAGGCAAATGACATTAAGAGGCAAGTAGGAGTTGTCTGTAAGTCAGTTGGTTTGTAACCTAGGGATGGCTGCATCAAAATGTCATAAATGCCTTGAGAGAAATGAGAGGAGAGTCAGGAGGAGACAAGAAAGGAGAACACTAAAACAAAAATACCCAGCAAAATATGAGGAGGAATATAGCAGCATGACAAAGAATTCTCGGTCCAGCTGGAAGTAGTCAAAATAAAAATCAAGTATACTTGAATCGAGAGAGATTTTTTTTAAAGTTGTGAATAGTTTCCATAAAAAAACAGTTTTTATTTTGCTAGGAGAGGCTAAGAAATAAAGACCCAAAGAAAATCTATAGCATTTTTATTATGTGGTTCTTCCCATTATCACAAATTATACAACGAAATAACGGATGAATTAAAAACCAATACTTTGGACACTATGGGAAATTGAGAAGCCAAAGACCAAATGTGAGAATGGTTCAAAGGCAAAATGAGGTGATGAAAGGGGGAAAAAAAAAGCTGAAGAAAAGCACATAGGTTTAAGCCAACGTACTACTGGGCAACAGGGAAACAGATGAAAACAGGAACTACATTTATAGCAAGTTCTCCTGGGTGCCTCAGGACAACAGAACCAGGGCTCTCTCCATTCCTGGCTACAGGTAAGGGAGTCCTCACAGTGGATTTCAGGGAGATCCATGGAGGCACATGGAGCATTCATGACAGAGAGAGAAGCTCAAGGAGTCTGCCAACCCATTACAAACAGACCAGGATGATCACAGAAGGAAAAGAATCTGTGGAGCAAAAGGTCCTCTGATCTACAATAACAACAAAAAAGGAGTCACGGAGTGAAGAGGCCACCACAGTGGGAGCTACAGAATTTTATCCATCTCTGTCCAGCCAATTCTGTGGAGTGACTATTCCTATTCAGGGAGATGACACTACTACACCTTTAGTATCATGTTTCTTTGGTCAATTCTAGGCACATCATTCATTTGGCTTCCATTGCCTCTTATAGAAAAGTCCTAAGTATCTAGCATTAGGGAAAGTGGCAGGCTTTTTTCATTAAATATTGAAGGCTAAAGTTGGTCTTTGTTTTTCCCTGCCTTCTGGCAAGTTCAAATCCGGCTTTTTTCAACAGTTAGAGTATCTATATCCTTTCCTACATTGTTACTGAGTCTTTGTTCATTTATCTTTAAAAAATGATTTTATGAAATGTGTATTTTCTTGGGAACACAAATAATTTTTAAGATTCTGTGAGCTGATTTTCATAATAGGATACAACAGTAAAGATAATAAGTATCCATGTTCCGTGCACAATGGCATTGATTTTGTCACGGTGCCAATCCCAAGTTAGCAGTGTAATAATTTGGTCTTTGGTTCCATGCCTGGTCATCACCCCAGGTAAGCCATTTCCTGGGGATTCAGGTGGTTGTCATTGCTAAGTGCCATCGAGTCGGTTCCAACTCAAAGCGATCCTGTAGGCTGGTGTGTTTGAACTACGGAGTAGGCTGGTGGGTTTGAACTATCACCCTGAGGTTCAAACTGGCCTTGAGATCAGTGCTTATTCTATATTGCCACACAAGGACTACAGATAGCCCAGAGGGACATCTGGGTAAGACTATATGAGCACCAATCTCCCACCTCAGGAACGATACAGGCAGATGAAGATTCACAGCTGAATATTATGACCTCTGGACATTGTGAAGGATATGGAGAAGAAAAGCAGAACTGTCTTAACTACACAGTGTAAATCAACCTCTGCCAAAAACAAAAAACAAAGTTGATTCTTTCTGCAGAACCAAAAGGAAAAAGACAATCATTTAATCAAGATCTTTTGTTAGAGCAGAAGAGAAGATGAGAGCCACTAGGAGGCCCCAGGTGAAGTCTCTTCTATCTCCTGCCTCCTCACCGTCATGGAACCATTAAATACAGGGCCAACATTTTCTCTCTTTTCCCTTCTTCTTATAGGAGTAGTGGTGGTGGTGTCGGTTATGTGCCATGAAGTCGGTTCCAACTCATAACGACCCTATATAGGATTTCTGAGGCTGTAAATCTTTACGGGAGCAGAAAGCCTCATCTTTCTCCCATGGAACGGCTGGTAGTTTTAAGCTGCTGATCATGAGGTTAGCAGCCCAATTCATAACCACTACACTGCCAGAACTCCTTATATAAGTAATACAGCTAAAGACAGCGGGTGACTGAAATAAGAGAAGTACACAAAAGTGGTTGTTTTTCTCAGATTCTCTAGAACTCTGTCATTAGCTGAAGGATCATTTTGAGACCCAAATATATCTGCCCCTCAGGAAAAGGATTTACTCCCAACTGGACTGAGTGAGCCTGGTACAACTCATGTACCAGACTCAAAGAGCCACAAAAACTGGAACTTCCAAAAGAGGATGCAAAACACTCAGCTGAATTCTCTCTCCTCCACCCATTCTTTCAGGCTACAAAAAGAGAACTGAACAATACCTTTTCCTCAAAATACCAGCTATAAGTAGAACACAAACAGTTCTTAAATCAAGATGGGGAAGTAGGCAAGGAGAATCACTCATACTAGGCTAGAGTACATAGAAAGGCTGGGTGATGCAAGATGAAAAGACACATCATAACAACCTTAAAAACTACATCCTAGGAAAAACAACGTGGAGTACTGATGTGACACTGTAGGATAACCACTGGACTGCTTAACTACAAGGTCGGCAGTTCAAACTCAACAGAAGCTCCTCAGAAATCCTATACAGGGTTGCTACAGGTTGAAACTGACTGGATGACGCCCAACAACATAAGAATAACAACAAAATTCAAGGAAATAAAAGAGCTAAAAAAAGAATTAAGTAAGGAATAGCCTTTGAGAAAGGAGCTCTGGTAGTGTAGTGGTTACAAATCGGGCTGCGAACCTTAAGGTCAGCGGTTCAAAACTACCAGCCGCTCCGCGGGAGAAAGATGAGTCTTTCTACTGCCGTAAAGATTTACACCCTTGGAAACCCTGTACACGGTTGCTATGGGTCGGAACCACTCGATGGCACTTAACAACAACAACAACAAGCCTTTGAGAAGAAAATGAAAAACCCAGCATGAAAGACAATATAACTGAAACAGAAGAAATTTTCTTACAAATGTTTCACACTTTCTAAATAAAAATGTAAACTCAATAAAAGAAAGTTCAGAAATGAATGGCTAAAACAATAGAATAAGATTAAGAGGCACACTGTGTATACTATAAATAAAGTGATAGTCAAAATAGCACTATTACAGAAGTAATAAAATAGAAATAGCAAAGCACACAATAGAGAGCTGAGTAAATCAAATTACCAAAGGAAACCCTTGAAAGCAAATAACAGACTAAGAAATTTAAAAAACACACCTTAGGTTGATTTTGTAGTCCAGAAGTGGAGGGCTCTGGGACCATCAAGGAAGAAGAGTGGAGTGCAGAACCCTACCCAGAGAAGCAGTGGCACCAGAAATGGAGGCAGAGACAATGACGTGGACAGATGGAGCAGCTGGGGAATCTGGACTCAGGGAGTGAGAGGGTCTGTATGCTGATGACTGGGGGGGCAGGCTTGTGGGGTGTACCCTTTAGTTGTTTGATGATGCATGGAGGGGATTGTAATCATTGCAATGAAACGAAATATGAAAGGATGACTGTAAAGCTAATGTTCTCCCATGTAAATTATTACTTAATTCATAATAAAAACAAAACAAAACAAAAAACAACAAACCACACCTTAGAATAGTCAACCATTTGAGATCACAAGGTCAGCATTTACTGAAGAATGAAGTTCAGAAGGGTTAGGAAAGAAGAAAGAATGGGAAGAGGAAACACAGGGAGGAAGTGGGAAAAGTGATTCAACATTGTGGGGACTGTAATCAAAATGTGTCTGAATGGTAGACTGGAAAACTGATCTGCTTAGTAAACCTTCATCAACTTACAAAAAGAAATACAGAAAAGCTAATAGATGGAGAAGCTGTATAAAATATATCACTGTGGTCCCAAAGTAGATAATCCAACACAAAAATTCCCTGAAATGAAAGAACTAAATCCACAAAACAAAAAAGGAATCTGAGTTTCAGGAAAAATAGACAATAGCCACTGAAACATATCCTGGTTAAGTTATTACGATTCAAGACTAAATAAAGTCTTCAGTGAGACATTCAGGGAAAAGTAAGTCACTTTAGGAGAGACAAACGTCATCTCTCCAAACTCATCTTCACAGTATCATTAAATGCCAGAAGAATGTCTACTGTAGAAAGAAAAATTGTCGAAAGAAGTTTAGGCCTAGCTGAACTATTCTTAAATAAATATAATAGAAATGACTTTTCCAAGCATATGGGTACAATACTCAAAACATTTCATGAAAAAGATTTTTTGAACATGTAATCTATCCAACCAAGAATTCAGCATCAAAGTTATGGTAAGAGGGCTGATGAAGAATGCACTCAATAGACTTAAATGTACAACGAAATCCATGGAAATTGTGATTACAGTGCAGAATGTGAATGATACAAATCCTGATAAGATGAAAATAATGAAATAATCAAAAGCTAACAAAAATTAGAAGACAGGCATGAGAGACAAGGGTTTCTAGAAAGTGTAAATGTGACATTTTCCTCTTCTCACAACCATTTTTCAGTCAATCCAATTTAAAAATGCATAGTTAAAAAGACTGTAATTTCAACTACTTTTTTAAAAAATGGTCTTTGAAAAAGATAATTTTTTAACTTTAGAGGATTCTTTTTAGTCTAACCAGTATCTTTCAGTGGAGAAAAATTTTTTTAAAATTCAGTTATTTCTTCTATTGTATCTCAGAATCTCTTCTATATTGTTGTTGTCAGGTGCCATCGAGTCTGAACCAACTCATAGCGACCCCATGCACAGCAGAACAAAACAGTGTCCAATCCTGGGCCAACCCCACCACTGCTGCCACACTTGATGCCATCAATGATGCCACCTGACTGATCCATCTTGTTGGTCTTCCTCTTTTTCTCTGACCCTCCATCTTACTCAGCATGATATCCTTCTCCAGTGACTGTTCTCTCCTGACAATATGTCCAAAGTATGAGAGATGAACTTAGCCATCCTGGCCTCCAAGGAGCACTCTGGGCTGCACTTCTTCCAAAACAGATCTATTGGGTTTTTTGGCAGTCCATGGCACTTTCA
>NW_006408553.1:4849720-4852119 GCF_000296735.1 Chrysochloris asiatica
AAAGCCTCATCTTTCTCCCGCAGAGCGGCTGGTAGTTTCGAACCGCTGACCTTAAGGTTCGCAGCCCGATTCGTAACCACTACGCTACCAGAGCTCCTGTGTATGGTGCTACACTAAGTTAAAATGAGGACATATTATATATCTCATGTTATATTGAATTATTCCTGGTTCGAGAACTATTCTTCCATCTGCATCTATGCAAAGAAAAGTGCCTGGGATGGTGTTCACCTGACACTGTTGTTTGGTGTTGTCGAGTCCACTTTGACTCATTGTGACTCCATGTAACAATGAACTGTCCTTAGGGTGTTACGAGAGGAGACAGTCAGGTCTTTTTTTCGAGAGGCTGCTGGGTAGGTTAAGTTTTTGCTCATCTGTTGCATCACTAGGGTTCCTTTCACCTAGTGATAATAATGGCTAATTCTTTAAAGCAGATTCGGGTGTGATTTTTAAATAAATACTATCTTATTTTGCTTAAACATCTTATGTTGTGGTTGTTGTTGTTAAGTACTGTCAAGTCAGCCCTAACTCATAGTGACCCTGTGTAGGGTTTCAAAGGAGTGTCTGATGGGTTTGAACTGCATGCAGCCCTTAGGGTTAGCAGTCCAGTGCTTATTCTACACTGCTATACCAGGACTCCTATTTAAAAACAGAAGATCAAAATAAATTAATACACTTTTAAAAGAGACAGAATGTGCATGCAAGTTGTACTCCCTACCAAACCTCAGCTAATAACAAAAACAAGCATCTTACAGTAGCCTTTTTTTAAGCATAGTCAGAATTAAACTAGAAAAGATCCCAAAAGTTCATATTGAATTTTTAACAACATATAAAATATATGGTAACTATATAAAAATTTTAAAAACAGAGAAAACATAAGAAAATAAAAATCACTCACAGTGTCGTCTTTAGAATCAATCACAATGAACAGTTTCCAATCTCAGGTTGGAGTCCCTGGGTATTGTAAACAGGTAATGAATGTACCCAGCTGCTCACCTAAAGGTTGGAGGTTCAAGTTTACCCAGAAGCACCTGGGAAGAATCCTGGTGATCGAATTTACAAAAATCAGACATTGAAAATTCTATGGAGAACTGCCAATCTTGTAGTTAGCAGTTCAGTGCTTATCCTACAGTACCACGAGGGCCCTCCACTACATTGTTGTTAAGTGCCATTGAGTTGGTTCCAACACATAGTGGACTTGTAAGGGTTTCTGAGGAATGGTTCAAACTGATTTTACAGTCCAGCGTATTAACCCACTACATTGTTGTTGTTATGTGCTGTTGAGTGAATTCCAACCCACAGTGACCCTGTATAGGGTTTCCAAGTAGCAGTTGGTGAACTTGAACCACCAATCTTACAGTTCAAACAGCTTTGCAGTCTGATGCATTAGCTCACAGCACCACACCAGGACTCCAGGTACTTTAATAATTTTTATGAAGACAGGTTGCCATTAGGTGCCATCAAGCCAGTTGCAACTCATAGCGACCCTGTATAGGGTCTCAGAGGTTTTAAATGATCACAGGACCAGAACGCCTCATGCATCTCAAATTCATCTTCTTATCCCTAACATCTGGAAAGAATGCCTGGCACACACACACACACACACACACACACACAAAACAAACTCCCAAAAACCTAACCCACTGTCACTGAGTAAATTGCCCCATAGGGTTTCCAAGATTTTATGGGACCATACTGCCACATCTTTCTCTCATGGAGTGGCTGGTGGGTTTGAAGTGCCAACCTTCAGTTAGCAGCTGAGCACTTCACCACTGAGCTGCAAAGCTCCTTGTGGCACACACAATTGGTGCTCAAAATATCCTACTCAAACAACGAGTCTTCCCCTATCCCATCCTCTTCTACCTACTTGCAATAATTGTAAGTATCAAGAAAAAAATTCCTAGGATTCTTGTTCATTTTTTTTTAATGTCCTGGTGTGGTGCTGTAGGATAAGCACTGGACTGTTAATTCCAAGTTCAAATTCACTAGCTGCTCCTCAGAAACCTTACACAGGGTTGCTATGAGTCTAACCCTGGCTAACACCTTTCCTAATTTTAAACATAGTGTTCCCTTGTCCTGTTTCAACAACTGCCTCTTGGTCTATGTACAGGATCCTCATGAGCATAATTAAGTGCTCCAGAATACTCATTCTCTGCAATGCTATCCACAGTTTGTCATGATTCACATAATCGAAAGTCTTTGCATAGTCCATAAAGTAAAGATACATATTTTCTGGTATTCTTTGCTTTCAGTCAAGATCCATCTGATGCCAGCAACAATATCCCTCATTCCTCATCCTCTTCTGAATCCAGCTTGAACCTCTGAAAGTTCTCTGTCAATGTATGATGGCAGCCATTTTTGGATTATCTTTAGGATATTAATGATATTGTCGGATGATTTCC
>NW_006408553.1:4852655-4865955 GCF_000296735.1 Chrysochloris asiatica
CTCTTTTACCACCTCATTTCTTTCATTTGCTCTTTTCAGATCTTCTGACATCTATTTTGGTCTTTTCCTTCTTTCTTGTTTTCTTAAATACATTTTGCTTTCTTCCTGTATAATGTTCTTGATGTCATCCCACAACTCTTCTGATCTTCAATCTTCAGCATTTAATGTACCAAATCTGTTCTTCAGGTGATCTCTAAATTCAGGTGGGATATATTTAAGGTCATATTTTGGCTCTCGTGGACTTGTTTTAATTTTCTCCAGCTTCAGTCTGAATTGTCAGACCTGAATTGATGATCTTTTCCACAGTCTTCCTCTGGCCTTGTTTTGGTTGATGATATGGAGCGTTTCCACTGTATTTCCACAGATGTAGTCAATTTGATTTCTGTGTATACCCCCTGGAGAGGTCCATGTTTATAGTCATCTTTTATGTTGTTGAAAAAGGTATTTGTGATGAAGAAGTCATTAATCTTGAAAGATTCTATCACGTGATCTCCTACATCATTTCTGTCACCAAGGCCATAGTCTCCAACTACTGATCCTTTCTCTTTGTTTCCAACCTTTGCGTTCCAATTGCCAGTAATTATCAATACATCTTGATTGCATATTTGATCAATTTTAGACTGAAGAATTTGGTAGAATTTTTCAATTTCGTCTTCACTGGCTTTAGTAGTTGGTGTGTAAATTTGAATAATAGTTGTATTAACTGGTCTTCTTTGTACGCATATGGATAGTATCCTATCACAGATAGGGTTGTACTTCAAGACACATCTTGATATGGTCTCTTTGATGATGAATGTGATGCCATCCCTCCTCAATTTGTCATTTCTGGCACAGTAAACCATGAGATTGTCGGATTCACAATGGTCAATACCAGTCCATTTCAGCTCACTAATGCCTAGGATATCAATGTTGATCTTCATTTTGAGTTGTGCTCCATTGGCAAATGAAGGTCCTGAAGGCTTTACTCCATTCAAGTTATCACAGTCAACTTTACTTTGAGGAGGCAGCTCTTCCTCTGTCATGTTTGCGTGCTTTCCAATCTGAGGGGCTCATCTTCTGGCACTATATCTGACAATATTCTGGTGCTCTTTATCATGTTTTAATATTCAATATTCTGGTGCTGACAGTGTCCCCCTGATATTCATGAGATTTTCAGTGACTAAATATTCAGAAGTCTGTCTCTCTTTCTTCCTAGTCTGTCTTTGTCTGGAAACTCAGCTGAAACTTGTCCATGGTGCCCCGGCTGGTATTTAACATACCCATGGCATAGCTTCCAGCATTACAGCAACATGCAAGCCACTACAGTACAACAAACTGTATGCTGAGCAAATAATCCAAGAAGGTGGATTATATGGAGAAAAATGTGGCATCAGGATAGCAGGAAGATTTGTTAACAATCTCTGATATGCAGATGATACAACTTTGCTTGCTGAAAGCAAAGAGGACTTAAAATACTCACTGATGGAGATCAAAGAACACAGCCTATGACATGAATTGCACCTCAGCATAAAGAAAGCAAAAATCCTCATCACTGAACCAAAAATAACATCCATATAAATGAAGAAAACATTGAAGTAAAGATAATATTTTGTAGATAACACAAAAAAAATACTTTATTTTGCTCAGATCAACCATCAGCAGTCATGGGAGCAACAGTCAAGAAATGAAACAATGTATTGCACTAGGCACATCTGCTGCACAAGATCTCTTTCAAGTGTTGAAGAGTAAAGATGTCAGTTTGAGGACTAAGGGTGCACGTGACCCAAGCCATGGTATTTTCAATCACCTCATACGCATGTGAAAGTTGGACAATGAATAAGGAAGACCATGTAAGAATTGGTGTATTTGAGCTATGGTGTTGGAGGAGAATATTACAAGTACCATGGGCTGCCAAGACAACCAGCAGATCTGTGTTGGAAGAAGGGCAGCCAGAGTGCTCCTTAGAAGCCAGGATTGCCAGACTTAATCTCTAATACTTCAGACATATTGTCAGGAGGAACCAGTCCCTGGAGAAGGATATCATGTTCAGTAAAATGATGGGTTGGAGAAAAAGAGGAAGACTCCAATGAGATACATAGACTGGTACAGTGGAAGCAACGATGGGCTCAAATATAACAACAATTGTGAGGTTGGTGTAGGACTGGGCAGTGTTTTGCTCTGTTGTGTATAGAGTCGCTATGAGTTGATAGCAACTCGATGGCACTTAACAACAACAACAATAATCACATTTCATCCTTTCAATTTGGAGACTTGTAAAATACTAATTTCACTTTCCTCAGTAACACTTTCCTTCTAGGTTTGTTTGTATTCTGGATTATAACATGGCTAACTGACATAACTCTCGTGAAACAAAGTTTAAGAACTAGAGAAAATGAGAAAAGCTTGGGAAAATGAGAGCTGTGGAGCTTGGAGAAGAAAAGAAAAGGAAAACTGTGATTGTTTTCTTTAAATACATGAAAGACTGAGGAAACATTTGTTCAGCATTTTTCTGAAAGGCTAGAACTCTACCCACTGGGTAAAAATTGCAGGTAGGTAGACTTCAGTTCTAAACAATAAAGAAGTTTTCTAGCTAGTGCTCTTTAACAAAGGACCTGTGTATCTTGTGAAGTAGGTCGTTACCCGGTCCATGCACATGGTCTCAAGTGCTACAGATCACAGGTGCTACAGAAGGATTCTGAATGAAGGAGGATTAGACCAGATGACCTCAAAATCTCTTACATGACTTTTTGATTCAAAGCGTAACATTTAACAGAAAAGAATTGCTCTTCAAATATATTAAAAACGTTGTTCATTAGCCAGAATTTTGAGAGGTATCAACCACACCTTTATACTGATCAATACTAGTTTTCAATAATATGAATTCTATAATAAGAGTTTACAAATCAGTTTGAATTTTTAAGTAGATAGCTGTGACTTTCTAGCTTTGAAAATAAGCTGGTTAAGAAATACTAGTTGGCTAACTTTAGCCAATATGTGAATATTAACCATAAACACTGTACAATAAAGACCTTGAAAACACACAAAAAACCCTGCATTATTGTACCTGTAGACACTTAGACTTTTCTTCTCAAGTTGATGAAAAAATGAACCCTGATAAATTTCTAGGTTTAACTTGAGAAGATGTAGATTAGAATACAGAATCAATTCCAACCTTTCAGTTGGAGGGTAAATCCAGCCAGTAGGTGAAGCACCAGCTTCAGCTGAGCAAGAGCATCCTCAAAGACAAGTCTTTGTCTATGTGGCTTTCACCAGCCATCTCCTCGCTGCTCCAAGAGACCTAGAACCCCACTGGCCTTTGACGGTCTTGGAGAGAGACCATTCCCCATTGATAACAAAGCACAGCTCCAGCTTTCTCCAAACCTAAGTCTAAACTCAAGTAAAAACTGAACCAATAAAGAAAACAAACAAACAAAAAAACACATTAAAAAAACCAGTTTCAACTCACAGAGACCTTATCTATGCACAATAGAACTGTTCCATAGGGTTTTCAAGTCTGTAACTTCTAGAAGTTGATCACCAGGACGTTCTTCTGAGGTGTGTCTGGCTGGATTGTAGCTGAATGTTTAACCAATTGAGGCACCCAGGGAGTCTTAAGAATTGCACAGGAATTCAGTTTTCTTTGTAGATCTTGATTAGAAAATGAATCCTTCCTAATTTTAACTTCTGAAGGTAAATATGCTTTTTGAGGAAAGGCAAATACAAATGATAAGCAATATATGAAGAAAACAGATTTGAACTAGAAGAGAAAGGAGCCTTTGTATTTGGTAGTGAACTGAGGGAAAATGATATCGTGCTCTATCTAACACACCACCTCACTGAGGAAGATAAACATGTACAAACGAACAAACCTGAAATTCTGCATGAACTGCCGGAACTTGTCCATTCTTTTTGCCAATGGCACGATAATGTTGATAAGCGTGTTGGCCATGTTGAGTTTTTCTTTTTTTACTTTCATGATAGGGCCAAATGGTCGAAACAAGACAAGTCGTTTGAATTCATGATTTTGGTCCCCTTTGAATGTAAGTTCATACAAAGTGCCTTTATCTCTTTCTGTTCGGTAGATCCCTGTTAACAGAAAAACACGGAAATATCGTTTTAAAAATCAACCTTGGCTGCTGAGTGTTTTTAAATAGCAAAGATCTAGTACAAAATGTCATTTTTTTAAAAGAATAAAATTAAGATTAAATTTCTACATCAAACAATGATTGTTGTTGTTAAGGGCCGTTGAGTCATTTCTGACCCATAGTGACCCTGTACAGGGTTTTCAAGGAGGGGCTAGTGGGTTTGAACCGCCAACCTTACAGTTTGAAGTCCAGTGCTTATTCTACAGTGCTACAACAGGACTCCAACAATAAACTATTATTGTTGTTGTTGTTATGTGCCGTGGAGTCAGTTCTGACTCATAGTGAACCTGCACAGGGTTTCCAAGGCTGTAAATCTTTACAGGAGCAGAAAGCCTCATCTTTCTCCCGCAGAACAGCTGGTAGTTTTGAACTGCTGACCTTGAGGTTCGCAGCCCGATTCGTAACCACTACGCTACCAGAGCTCCTTAGGAGCTCAAAATTCTCTCAATTAGAAATCTCCAAAGAAATCAAAATACCATTAATTTAAAAATCACAGTAATAAAGACATCCTAAAAACATGAAAAAAAGTTTTGATGTTGAATACAAATCTGAATTTATGCTATAAAAAAAGTTGTTGAGTCAGCTCTGACTAATAACGGTGACCTCATGTGCATCAGTGTGGAACTGTGCCCCTTGGGGTTGTAAATGATTGATTTTTCAAAGGAGATGCCTAGACCTTCCTTTTGAGGTACCTCTAGGTGGACTGGAATTTCCAACCTTTCTATTAACAGTCACAGATGGTAACCAGTTCCACCACCCATGGAACCCAGAGAGGTATTTAAAAAAGGACTATAAAGAAATAAAATGAGATTGACTGGGATGTGAAGTGAGATTATGGGTATTTTTATGCCTAGGCCATAATCCAAAATTTCTGCAGTTTAAGTAGATAAATATTGAATTGTTAAAGTGTATATTAAAATTCTCTCAGAAATTATAACTATTCAGAGAAAAAGAGGAAAACCCCCAACGAGATGGATTGGCCAAGTGGCAGCATCGATAGACTCAAGTGTGGAACAGTAGTGAGGTTGGCCCAGGATCAGGCAGTGTTTCATTCTGCTGTGCATAAGGTCGCTATGGGTCGGTACCGACTCGATGGCACCTAACAACAACAACAACAACAACAACAACCATTGTGATCCACCACTTGTCTGTCAGTTTGTCACACTATGGTAGCTTGTGTGTTGCTGTGATGCTGGGAGCTATGCCACCAATATTTTCAATACCCGCAGAGTCATCCATGGTGGACAGGATTCAGCAGAGCTTCCAGACTAAAACAAATTAGGAAGAAGCAGTGGTGGCGGATTGCTTCTGAATGGTTACCCACTGAAGAGTTTATGAATAGCAGCGCAACACTGATATAGTACTGGAAAATGAGCCCCACAGGTTGGAAGGCACTCAAAATATGTCTGGAGGAAGAGTTGCCATCTCAAAGTAGAATTGACCATAATGACATGAATGGAACAAAGCTTTGGGGACTTTCATTTTCTGATAAGGCACAACTCAAAATAAGGAGAAACAGCTTCAAAAAGACCCCCAACAAGATGGATTGACATATTGGCAACAGCAATGGACTAAAATGTACCACTTGTGAGGATGGTGCAGGACCAGACAGTGTTTCCTTCTGGTGTGCAGAGGGTCTCTATGAGTTAGAGCTGAACTCGATGGCACATAACAATGGCAACAAAATAACCCTCTTCAAGGAGTCCTGGTGGCTCTGTGGGTTAAGTGTTGGGCTGCTAACAGCAATGTCCGTGATAAAAACGCACTCGTCACTTAGATTGAAAAAGATGAAGCTGTCTTCTCTCCTAAAGGTTTACAGCCTAGGAAACCCGAGGGAGCAATTCTACTGTGTCCCACAGGATTGCTGTAAGTTGGAAGCAATTCAACAGCAGAGGGTTTTTTGTTTTGTTTTGTTTAGAGCCATCTTCACAAACATGGTGGTTTTTTGGTTTACAGGAGTTCTTTTTGTCCTTGTTGTGTGCTGTCCTGTTGATTCCGTCCGAATCACAGTGACCCCACGTGACAAAGGGTAACTGTCCCATAAGGTTTCCTTGATTATAGTCTTTATGGAAACAGGTTGCCAGCTCTCCTATTATAGAATGACTGAGTGGGTTCAAACTACCAATCTTCCAGCTAAGTATTCAAGTGCTTAACTATTGTGGCACCAGGGCTCTTTCTTTTCATCCTACAGTTCTGTTTTAAAGCCTCTTTAATCCTGTCCAAAGTTTGGGTCTCCTTGAGGGGCCACAGAGAGGAGTTTGGTACTAGGAATTTTTAAGGTAGTCTCATTACTCATAGCTGTCCTGCAGGCCTGACCAGACATTCAAAACGTACAATTCTTCGACAGAAGTGATTTAAAGACCTGAAGGCAGATTTACAAGGACCAGTTTCTCTTCTGTAGTGTTCTCTGATTCCTTGGGTAGTGGGGTACCCTGCTCAACTGCTTTCAAAGACCTTGTCTTTCATGGAAAACTAAGCTCACTTCCAGAAAAAATTAGAGTCCCAGCAGGGGCCATTCCTGGAAGAAAGCATAAGGTTCATTTCCTTGGAAGCTCACAAGATTTCTTTGAAAATGGTAAAGATTCGCTTCCAAGTCTGTTCATTCTTCCAAGGAAATTAGCACCCATTGAGGAAACAGGCATGCCACCACCTCACTTGTTCTTTAGCTCATCTGGGTAAAATTGCCAAGTCTCAGGAACCTAATATGGTTGGGTAGAGACGGAAAGGAACCGCACTTAGTATTAGAGAGTAGACCAGCATAACTAAATGCAGGCCTGCCTGAGTCGATGACTGTGCTTTGTCAAGCTCCTGAGATTTGGTTATCAGCAAGCATAGCACCTTGACCACAGCCACAAATGCTGAGAAGACAGTCTACCACACTGACAAAAA
Source organism: Chrysochloris asiatica (assembly GCF_000296735.1). Lineage (NCBI taxonomy): Eukaryota > Metazoa > Chordata > Mammalia > Afrosoricida > Chrysochloridae > Chrysochloris > Chrysochloris asiatica. Next base: position 4,859,669 of record NW_006408553.1, read on the forward strand.
TGCATGTGACCTGGGGGACTGTTATTGCAAACTCAATTATTTTCTTTCTCAGTAGCAGGCTAAGAACCATTAACTTTTTAAAATCTAAAGTCAGAGAGTTGCATATACAGGTAGAAATATATTCAAACTCATCTAAAGAGATGGGCACCTAGTAATAAAGAGTCCAGAGAATACCACCAATTCTTATTAGTAATGCTTCTTGTAATATATAATAATAGCAGTCTTTAAGGTGTATGAGGAGCCCTGGTAGTGCAGTGCATGACGCAGTTTGGGCTGTTAACTGAAAGGCCATTGGTTCACAATCACTGTGGAATAAAGATGAGGCAGTCTGCTTCTGTAGATCTTTACAGCCTTGGAAACCCTCTGGAGCTATTCTATCTTGTTCTGTAGTGTTGCAATGAGTCAGAATCAACTAGAGGGCAGTGGGTTTGGTTGACTTTGGTTTTGCAGTGTAGACATCATCAGCCTGCTAGCTGTTTTCAGGTGTTGCAATCCTTCTTATCAGAAATGTTGTTTTTTGTTGTTGTTAAGTGCCATTGAGTCAGTTCCAAGCCATAGTGACTCTGTATAGGGTTTCCAAGGAGCAGCTGGTAAGCTTGAACTGCCGACTTTGTAGTTCAAATTGACTTTGCAGTCCAGCACATTAGCCTGCGCTACTGAGGTTAATCTTGCATTTACCACAGCGTAAGCTGCTTTCTCACTGTCTTCCACATATTATGCCTTGTAAGAGTTATTTCATCAACTTTTTATATGTTCCTCCACACGCTAATTCTTTTAATTATGCCTTATGAATCTGATTTTAGATCCCTTAATTTCACCCATTTTAAATAAGTTATTTAAAACTCTTTTGCAACCTATGGCCACCAAAACACTCGCCCAGCCAGTTATCTACCCACACCCACAGTATACACCCACATAAAGCACGCTCAGTCTGTTTTCTGTGAACACTAGGGACATCACCGTAAAGGAATCCTTTTGCATCCTGGAAATCTGTGATGGAAATGCAAAGGGACCAAGAGGAAGGGGAACAGTAGTATTTTGAGGCAGGAATGGTTTGTCAGTCATTGTTTAGAAGCTGGCATGCACAATGGAAAAGGCAAAGCAAATCCGCCACACACTTGTACATATAATATTTTATACCATCATATCATTTTTATACACATTCCAACTAAAGATCAATGTAAGAATTCTTACTAGCTTTAAAAAGTTAACTTAAATCTGTGCTTAAACAACCTGACTACTACTTTCCCCCCCTTCTTTCTCTCCTTAAGTGCTACATTTACTTAGAGTTTGGTGTTTCAGCCCCTAGGTAAGCTTCCCATTGTCTATCTTATCCTACACAAGAGGACCCCCAAGCTAAATAGGGACACTTCCAGGTATCCAAGATTTAGATCCATTCCAGGTATCCAAGATTCAGTTTATTCTCTTAGAATGCAAAGAGCTGACCGGGTGCAGTTCCCCTTTAACCCTGTTTTCAGCTTCTTGGTATTGCTGTTAGTTGCTGCCAACTTGACTTCAACTCATAGTGATCCCATATTTGTTGTTGTTAGGTGCCATCGAGTTGGTACTGACTGAAAACAGCCTTATGCACAGCAGAATAAAACACTGCCTGATCCTGTATACAACACACCTGACCACACCAAGTCCTGTATACAACAGAGCAAAACACACCCAGTCCTGTGCCATCTTCACAACTGTTGGTGTGTTTAAGCCCATCACTGCTGCCATTGTGTTTTTTAAGTGCTTTTCAACCTAAGGGCCTCATCGTCCAGCACTAATACCACATGATATTCTGTTAGGATCCATTGAGTTTTCATTGGTTAATATTTAGAAGTAGATCATCAAACCTTTCTTCTTAGTCTATTTTAGTTTAGAAATTCCACTGAAATCTGTCCACTATGGGTGACCCTGCTTGTAGCTGAAATATAGATTACACAGTTTTAGCGTCATAGCAACATCTATGACAAACTGAGCCACCACAGTATGATAAACTCACAGATAGGCGGTAGGTCTTCAACTGGTTGTTAAATGCAGTGGGGTTACTTTTCACTCATAGTAACCCTGTATAGGGTTTTCCAGGAGCAATGGTGGGTTTGAACAACCACCTTGTGGTTAGTAGCTAAGTGCTTATTTTACAATATCACATCAGGACTTGGAAATCATGATACTGAAGGTCAAGGAAAGTGCCAACGCTACAATTGTCTTACCCTCACTCGATATGACTGTCTATAGGTGGTGACCAAGCTTGTCCTGCTGAGCCTATGGTGAACTTCTCCAGACTTCCTGCCTGCCTGTCCAACAGTAACTTGATTCTCATGAGCCTCAGCAAGGTCTCCACATTCTTCCATGCTTCCCTTTCTTCCTACATGGAGCTGATGTCTCACAGTTGGATGATTGTAATCATCTATTAACTTATCTCTCAGCCTCCAGGGACTATCAAGGGATAATGTGCATATCCTTTGGTCCTCTACCTTCTTTAACCGTACTATTCCCCTAAGCTCAAAAGCCCCAACAGCTTCCATTGCCTACAGAATACTGTACCAACACCACTTGAGGTATCAATGCCCTTCCTGTCTCACCCCCAATCTACAGCTCTAACTGTATACCTTGTCCCTCTGCTTTACATGAAGTCTGGGCTGCAGCCAAGCTGGTTTATGTTGAGCTTTTAATTGCTCTCTCCTGAAAAGATTTTCCCTTTCTCACAGACACACAGCCCCGTTAATCCAAAATCCCTTTCCTCCTTTTACAGACCTTCTAAATCTCACCCTTTTCTTCTGGGAAGAGTACTGTGACATTGTTAATCCAATGTGATCGTTCAACTTTCTAGACACTTAGATTTTACAGCTAACTATAATTTGGACACATAAGATCATGAGAGGACCTTGGAGATTGTCTAGTCAACCTCTACACTTTAGAGATGAGCAAACTGAGACCTAGAAAAGTTGTGATTTTCCGCTGTACACCTAGCTTTCTAATGGCTGATGGGAACACACCTCTGTTCAAGTGTTTATTCCCTAGAGGCCACTTTTCATGCACAAAATCACTAATTCACAACACAGAAAAGAATCAGAAACATGAAGCAGAGATAACTGCATGGAAAAAAAAAAAAAAAAAAAAGGTATTTTCAACAAAGAAATGAAGAGTATACGAGAAAAGGAAAACACTTAACAGGCAAAAATGCTGACAATAATGGTTACAGGTATCCTCCTGGCAACAAGGCAGAGGGGACAGAACACTAATTTTTTAAATAAAGAATTTTAAATGTCTAGAACCACTAAAGACACAGCAAAAAAAAAAAAAAATTCACTCTGTAAAACTAATGTTCTCCCATGTAAACTATCACATAAATCACAATAAAACATTAAAAAAAAAAAACCTTCATTCATCGAAACTGTGTTTGAAGACATCGCTATAAAAGTATACACCCAAGAGGAAGGACATTATATTCAGATTGTTCTGTTAAAAAATTATTATTGTTGTTTGGTGCTGTCAAGTCGATTCTGACCCATAGCGACCCTGTACAGGGTTTCCAAGGAGCAGCTGGTGAGCTTGAACCACTGACCTTGTAGTTCAAATGGCTCTGCAGTCTGGCACATTTACCCCCAGCACCATACCAGGACTCCTGTTCAAAAATACCTGAGAAGGATTCAATACCTGAGAAGGTTTTTACTCAAAAAATAGAATTTGTTCCCACTTTATTAGGGCTTCAGTTATCTAGAATGTTCTACTGAGACAAATATCTCCTTCCCATACCACACAAGATAAATGAGATATCACGTCAGTGCCAACTGTTGCCACCTGTATTTTGTAGGTAAAGTAATGGTGGTGGTAGTGTGCTGTTGAGTTGGTTCTGACTCAGAGCAACCCTGTATAGGAATTCCGAGGCAGTACATCTTATGGGAACAGAAAGCCCTGACCTTCTCCCACAGAGCTACTGGTGGACTCAAACTGCTGACATGTCAGGTCAGCAGCCCAATGAGTAACCACTAAGGTACCAGGGCTCCTTTGGTAAAGTAGTTGTTGTTAAGCACCATGGAGTTGGTTCTGACTCACAGTGACCCTGTATAGGGTTTCCAAGGAGCAGCTGGTGAGCTTGAAGCACCGACCGTGTAGTTCAAACCAACTTTGCAGTCCAGTACATTAACATGCAGCACCACTCGAGATGTGCAATAAGCAACATTCTTATTAAAGGAGAAAAGATTGAAGTTGTCAAGGACAGCATTCTTGGATCAACCATCAACACTCATGGAAATAGCAGCCAAGAAATCAAACGATGTATTGGCATTAGGTAAATGTGCTGCACAAGACCTTTTTTAAGTGTTGACGAGCAAAAATGTCAGTTGAGGACTAAGCTGCACCTGACCCAAGCCATAATATTTTCTTTTCTTTTTTTTTTTTTCTTAAATGTTTTATTGTGAATTATGTGATAGTTTACATGGGAGAATGTTAGTTTTACATTCATTCTATCATATATTGTCTCATTGCCATGGTTACAATACCCTCCATACAATCCTTCCCCCGTGCCCCCCAGGTCTTCAGCACACAGTTGCTCTCCCTCTCTGGATCTAAAGTCTCCAGCTGTTCCATCACTCCACATCATCATCTCTGGCTCCATTTCAGGCATCACTGCTTCTCTGGGAAGGGTCCCGCTCTCTGCTCTTCTCCTTCGATGGTCCTAGGGACCTCTGCTCCTACACTGAAAAGTTAATCACTCCCCTCCTTGCTATAAAACGTCTACCTTTACATTTCCAACCCTCACCTGATATCAATTATTCACTATTGTATCACAAGAGACCCGTCTGCATTTCATTGCATCAGCCCCGCCTAGTCAGACTGAATACAACTCACTGGAGATTCTACCTTCCTCCAGGTCCTCTGGATCTAGGTTCCCCCTTGAAAGCTTGTAAGTCAGTCACTTCTTGCCTTTGTAGTCCCCCGCCCCCCATTTTGGGTAGCCAATGTCCAAGTTGCCCATACCTGTCTACTCTGTGTGTGGAAGGGGTGGGAATGATTCTTGCTGTAAGGACTTGTTCCCTCCCAAGCCATAATATTTTCAATAACTTACTTATATGCATGCAAAACCTGGACAGTGAATAAGGAAGACCGTAGAAGAATTCATGCTTTTGAGTTATGATGTTGGAGGAGAATATTGAAAGTGCCGTGGGCTGCCAAAAGAACCAACAGATCTGTGTTGGAAGAAGTGCATCCAGAGTGTTCCTTGGAGGCCAGGATGGCCAAACTTCTTCTCTTATATTTTGGACATATTGTCAGGAGGGACCAGTCACTGGAGAAGGATATCATGTTTAGTAAAGTGGAGGGTCAAAGCAAAAGAGGAAGTCTCCCAGTGAGATGGACTGGCAAAGTGGCAGCATCAATGGACTCAAGTGTGGCAACAATTGTGAGATTGGTCCAGGACCAGGCAGTGTTTTGTTCTGTTGTGCATAGCGTTGCTATGAGTCAGTACTGACTAGATGACACTTAACAACAACAACCACACGTGGAGTCCAGGTAAAACAGTAGACATCTGATTTTTGTGAAAGAGATAAACTAAGACTGCCATACACCTCTAAATGTTCAGATGTTGTTGTTGTTGTCAAGCGCTGTCGAGTCAGTTCTGGCTCATAGTGACCCTGTACATGGTTTCCGAGGAGAGGCTGGTGAGTTCAAATTGATGTCCTTGTGGTTTAAACTGATCTTGCCATTTAGTGTTTTATCCCACAGCACCACACGAGGACTCCAAATACTCAGATACTACATAGTAAATAATTTCCCCATAAAAAAAAATAACAACACTAAAAATATGTCCATTTTAAGGCTTTCCACCATCTTCTGGGCTATACAAACATCAGTACATTCCTCACTTTCTCCTGCATCATAGTTCATCAGTCCATAACAGCCTCTGGACATGTCCTTACTCAAGTTTATCACTTTTTCAACTTCCACTAAAAGTTTCTTTCACCTGATTAGAAACACACTTGCTGAGATAATTCGTGAATTGCCCTTTCTGATTTCCAAAAGAGAAAGATGAGGCTTTCTGCTCCTATAAAGACGTACAACCTCAGAAACCCGATATAAGGTTGCTATGAGTCAGAACTGACTCAAAAGAACACAACAACAACACATTGTATACATTTGGCATGTATTCTTTCTCATAACAGATCTATACAGACAAATTCAATATTTGGTTCTTAATTTACAGAAATTTCTAAGAACCTCACTTACTTAGAGCTCCTCTTCAGCGCTAATAATGACAGTCAAACTTTCTCTTCAGAACCATGTTTTGTTTT
>NW_006408553.1:4866895-4872140 GCF_000296735.1 Chrysochloris asiatica
AGGATATCATGTTTGGTAAGGCGGAGGGTCAGAGAAAAAGAGGAACACCCCCAGCGAGATGGATTGGCCAAGTGGCAGCATCGATGGGCTCAAGTGTGGCGACAACTGTGAGATTGGCCCAGAACCAGGAAGTGTTTTGTTCTGTTGTTGCTATGAGTCGGTACCGACTCAATGGCACCTAACAACAACAACAAAGTAGAGAGGGAATTCTAAGGAAAGAATCACATAAGCAAAGATCCTGAAAAAACAAAACAATGTATTATGTTTGGCAAACTTGAGGCAGTTCAGCCAGGCCAGGAGTATAAAAGGTAGGTGTGGGAGAGAGATGGGCAAAGGAGCTGGAAAGTGAGGTAGATTGCACCATGAAGGCTCACTAAGCCAACTCACCAGTGAAAGTTCTATCCTAGAGTTAAGAGCAGCAAGGACAGTCCTTTAACTAACAGGACAGAGCCACGGCCATTTGAGGTCTATCATGTTATAGCAGTGTGAAGGATGGATGAAAGAGGAGGATGAGATCAGAAAGTAATCAGGAAGGAATCACAACGCTTCAGCAAGAAATGACAAGGGTCTAAACTAAGACGGTGGCCATGGAGATGAAGAGAAATGGAAAGAGGAAAGAGAATGGAGGGGATTTGGTTAGACACTGGGAGGGGAAGTGAGGGATAAATGTAGGGAGGCTCTTATGTTTCTAGTGTGGGCACTTGGTATACCATTTGATAACATTTACTGAAATAGGTGGTAGTTACAGTTGGGAAATGGGTGATGAGTTAAGCTTTGGATAAAGTTACAAAGTCAAAGGAATGTGTGACCATGATTTGAGAAACCTGTGGATTTCCACTATAGGAGTAGGTCTAAAGCTCAGAGAATAAACCTTTTTAAGACACAGATTTAGGCAGATCTGGAATACGAACTGAACCTGTGAGTGTGAGTCAGAACAGTTAGGAAGAGTCTGTGGAATAAGGAAGAGCCTAAAATGAAAGCCTGGGATTTATCAAACCTTAGGGTGCAAAGCGCATGGCTCCTACATGAAGTTGCAACGAGAGAAGAACACAGAGAACCAGAGGAATCCAAGGGATGAGTGAGAGATTGACTACTCAACAATGTTATCTGAGTTTCTGAGAAGCGGCTGGTGAATCTGAACCACTGACTTTGTGGTTCAAACTGACCTCGTGGTCCAGTGCATTAGCCCACAGCACCACACCAGGACTCCCTAGTTAGATGGAGTTTAAACTAGCCTCATAAAAGGGAAAGAGCCGGAGATCGTGAGAGGTTTGCAATGACTACAGAACAAACATCTGAGGAAGGGAAGTCAGGGGAGCCATTATCGGAGTGAGTTTCCCCAACAGCTGCCAGGCTTCCTCTCTAAGTGCAGGGGACTTAAGTGTAGCCAGGATGTTGAGGAAAAGCAGAAAACTGAAGATAAAGGCAGGAGAATGAGCGGGAGTTAAAAGGCATGTGTGATCATGCCACTGACTTTGGCCAACTGTTGAATTTGTCCATGCACAGCTACTTAAGCCACGTTACCACCAAAATAGCATCTTACAACCAAAACCACATTCACATCTTGAATCAGGGAGGGAAAATCTTTCAAATAAGTACGCCATTTACTCATTTCCTTTCAGAGATGAGTTGAAAAGTTAAATAATGACTTGTTCAGGGTTACAAATGATACGCTCACAGAGTGTTGGGCATAATAACTGCATTTAAGAACAATTTGTCATGGCAAAGCTCTTTCAAAGTAAATTAGCTTATCCTTCAAAGGGATGTTTATAACTTTTCTTTTCACTTGTTGTTTTTTGAAGCTAACTTTTGAGAACAGAAAAGCATCAGGAAAGAAGCTTGAGAAAATGAATCAACTTTCCAACATATACCATCGAAGAACCAAACCAAACCAAACCCACTGCTGTCAAGCGGATCCAGACTCACAGAAACCCTATAAGACAAGAGTTGAACTGCCCCATAGGGTTTCCCAAGCTGTAAACCTTTACAGACATAGATTGCCACATCGTTCTGCCATTGATTGGTCAGTGGGCTCAACCCACAACCTTTCAGTTAGCAGTCTAGCATTGTAACCACTGTGCTACCAGGGTTCCTTCAGAAAAGAAAGTCTGTCTGAAAACTCACCATTGAGCAGCAAGATAATGTACAATTGATTGATTCACAGACATCAGTTTCTTTATTTTTAAGATACAGAATTAAAAATAGTACCTTTTCTATTTCAGAGGATTGTCGTGATGATTAAATAAATTAATACATGTAAAAGATACATGTACACTTGAAGTATTCAATGACAGCAGTAACAGTAATAATTACTATTACTATTATGTCATTTTATTCTACTCCTTTAGTGATCGGTGTGGCGCTGCAGGATAAGCACTGGGTTGTTAACCACAAGGTTGGCAGTTCAAACTCACCAGCCACAATGAGTTGCAACTGACTCAGTGGCAACAGACCCAACAACAAAAACATTAGTGATTTAATTGCTCTTGGACAAGCATGTCAGGACTCCAGAGCAAGTATCTCCACTGGTTGAACTACAAAATAACATTCAATACATTTGGAGGAAGAATCCAATTACTTATTTTTTTAAAAAGTCAGCACTGTGAAACCAGCGATGTGAATATTCTTGACATTGGGGTAAAAAGTCCCGTGATATATACAAATTAAACTCTGACTTGTGGCTATACCATGAGTGTCAGAGTAGAACTGTGTTCTGAAGGGCTGATTTTTCTAAGTAAGTCAACAGGCCTATCTTCTGAGACACCTCTGGATGGATTTGAACCTCTAACCTTTTGGTTAGCATTGAGTGTGTTAACTGTTTACACCACTCAGGGACTCCAAAATAAACAAATTAGCATATGCAATATTTTAATGAAGGTAATAGTTTAGCAAGCTTACATAGGATTTTTAGCCATTGTTGGAAACATCAAATTTACAGTATATAACATCAGCTGACATTCTCAAATTGCTGATGCCACAGCGTTCTGTCAGTTACTGTGACCATCTTGTTGATGCTGTGTGCTGTTGAGTCCACTCTGACTCACACTGACCCTGTAGGGCAGAGAAGACTGCTCTCTGAGGTTTCCTAATCTGTAATCTGGTGTGGCGCTGCAGGATAATGCGCTGGACTGCAAGGTCAGTTTGAGCTGCAAGATCGGCAGTTCAAACCCACTAGCCAGTCCTCCAAAACCCTCTACAGGGTCACTATGAGTTGAAACCAACTCTAAGGCACTTAACAACAACAATCTTTACAGGAGCAGACTGCCAGTTCATTTCTCCTGTGGAGGCACTGATGGGTTTGAACTGCCAACTTTTAGTCAGCAGCTGAGCTTGCTTAACTATCACAGGGTTCTTTATAACCATCCATACCAGTGAGAAAAACATTTCATCATAGTGCACCTATCCTATCAACCCCTATCTAACATAATTAGAATCGCTTCCTCCAACCTGCCAGACATAGCGTCTCCTGATGCTTCCTAAATAAGACTCATACACTAACCCTGGCCTCACCACAATTTTTTACCACCTCAAGCAAGTCATTGAATGACTCAGGGTTCCTATTTCCTGGTCTTAAAAACAGGACCACAGTGCTGCAGTCATTCATTCCATTCACTCACTCACACACACACATACTCTCACACACAGAGCACTGTAGCATGTTTCTGTGGATTCTCTGTACTTTCAAAGGATCAAAGAATAGAATAGTATTAAGAAGATCACATTAAGAAAAAACGTAAATATTGAGTATTAGAAGGCAGGAACATCCTTTTTAATAGAGTAATCTGCTCAGAACGCCAAGCTATGTTTTGGTCATGCTGATTCACTGTCAGGTAGCAAATCATAAAGTTCTTACAGAGAAAATCTGGGACAAGAGATTGAGAGGCCAGCATTTTGATTCCATTAAACCATTATCTTGCTTTACAACTTTAGCAAAGCCAATTCTCAAAGATTCAGCTTCTCCAACTCTACTACACAGGTGCTAGACAATGCAAGATTCGTAGAGTCCATGAGGTAAAAATAAACCAGAAGAGACATAACTGTAATTTTAGGATTATAAGACAGCTACCACTTCTATACAATTCCTACAGTAAATTTAGTAACATATCATACAATTGGTATACCACTAAAGAATAAAAACAATTCCACAGAATATCAAAACAAAGTGGCATACTACCTATGTAGATTTCAGATGCTAGCTTAAAAAAAGGTGTTTTAAAACAAAACAAAACATCGAGAATCTGTAGGGAGAAGTCCTAGTGCAGTGATACAGGATAAGCACTCAACCTCAAGGTTGGTTTGAACTGCAAGGTCGGCGGTTCAAATTCACCAGCCACTCCTTGGAGGCCCTATACAGAGTCACTGTGAGTTGGAACTGAATCCAGGCACTTAACAACAGCAACAACTCTAGGGATTAGCAAATGATTTAGTCTATTTACATAGCTATCTTCTCAAGTGAGTTATGGTCCCCAAATTCTTTGACCTTTCTCACATCAAGAGGTAGATTCTATGTCCCCATCTCTTTGAATCTGAGTGGGCTTGTGACAGTTTTGACCCAGAGAGTACAGCGCAGTGATGGAGCTTCCACCTGTTTTGCTGTAATATTTGCTCTTGGAGCCCAGGAATAAGAAATTCAACTGCTCAAAGGATGCCATGCTGTGAGGAAGACTGGTCACATGTAACTACTGCAGTCCTCATCCTAAAGTCATCATTTCCAGGTGCCAGATTAGTGAGTGAGCCAGCCTTCAGATGATTCTAGTCCTCTGCTGTTGATTCATCCCTAACCTTCACATCTTCCCACATGAGGCCCTAGATATCCTAGAGCAGGGACAAGCCATCACATTTACATGGTTTCTGAATTCCTGACACACAGGAAATGCACATAATGAATTAAACCACTAGATTATGGGGTAATTTACTGTTGTTGTTGTTGTTAGGTACCATCAAGTTGGTACCAACCCACAGTGATCCTATGCACAATTGAATGAAATACTGCCCGATCCTGGGCCAACCTCACTATTGTTGCCACGCTTGAGTCCACTGATGCTGCCACTTGGCCAATCCATCTCGTGGGGGGGTCTCCCTCTTTTTCTCTGACCCTCCACCTTACCAAACATGATATCCTTCTCCAGCACCGGGTCCCTCTGGATAATATGTCCGAAGTATGAGAGATAAAGCCTGGCCATCCTGGCCTCCAAGGAGCACTCTGGCTGCACGTCTTCCAACACAGATCTATTGGTTCTTTTGG
>NW_006408553.1:4873750-4933206 GCF_000296735.1 Chrysochloris asiatica
CTCCGCTCCTATCCTGGAAATTTAATCATGCCCTTCCTTGTTACAAAACTTCTACCTTTGCATTTCCAACCCTCATAGTCCATCCTGGTAAGCATTATTCACTACAGTATCACGAGTTACCCATCTGTATCTCCTTTCATCAGCTCCGCCCAGACAGATAAATAGTACCTATTGGAGATTCTGCCTTCCGCCATGCTCCCTAGTACTAGGTTCCCTCTTGAAAGCTTGTAAGCCAGTCACTTCTTGCCTTTGTTGTCTCCCCCCTCCCAATTTGAGTATCCAATGTCCAAGCTGCCCTTCTCTGTCCACTCTGTGTGTGTGTGTGGGGGGGGAAGGATGTGAATGTTTGTTGCTGTGAGGATTTGTTCCCTCTTTTGAGTCGCTACTCCATAGGTATAGGTCAAGTTCATCAGACTGTATTAGCTCACTCTTTTTATCCCCCCCCTTCTTTCCTCTCCTGGTTGAGCTCCGATCATGTTTGAGTTCTTGACTGATGCTTCCATAAGTGTTGATGGTTGATCAAAGCAAAACGAAGTCTCTGATAACTTCAATCTTTTCTCCATTTACATGGATGTTATATATTGGTCCAGTGGTGAGGATTTTTGTTTTCTTTATTTTGAAGTGCAACCCATATCGAAGGCTGTGGTCTTTGATCTTCATCAGCAAGTATATTAAGTCCTCTTGGCAAGCAAGGTTGTATCATTTGCATATTGAAGGTTGTTAATGAGTCTTTCTCCAATCCTGATGCCATATTCTTCTTCATACAATCCAGCATTTCAGATTATGTGCTAAGCATGAAGACTGACTAGGTATTGTGAAGGAATACAACCCTGGAGCACACCTTCCCTAATTTAAAAACATTTAGTGTTCTCTTATTCTTTTCTAACAACTGCCTCTTGGTCTATATACAGGTTCCTCATGAGCACAATTAAGTGTTTTTGAATACTCACTCTCCATAATGTTGTCCATAGTTTGTCATGATCCATACAATCGAAAGGGTAGTCAATAAAGCACAGATAAACATCTTTCTGGTATTCTCTGCTTTCAGCCAAGATCCATCTGACGTCAGCAATGATATCCCTCTTTACACATGGCTCTTCTGAATCCAGTTTGAACCTCTGGAAGTTCTCTTTCAATGTGTGGTTACAGCTGTATTACCTTTAGTAAAACTTTACTTGCATGGAATATCAATGATATTGTCTGATGATTTCTGCATTTTGTTGGGTCACCTCTCTTTGGAATGAGCACAAAAGCAGATCTCTTCCAGTCAGTTGGCCAGGTAGTTATCTTCCAAATTTCTTGGCATAGATGAGTGAGTGCCTACAGTTGCGAATCAATTTGTTGAAAGATTTCAATTTATATTCCATATATCAACAGTGCCTTGTTCTTTGCCAATGACGTCAATGCACCTTGGACTTCTTCTTTCAGGATCACTGGCTCTTGATCATATGCTACCTCTTGAAATGGCTGAAGATCAACCATTTCTTTTTGGTACAATTACTCTGTGTATTCCTTCCATCTTCTTTTGATGCTTTCTGCAACATTAATATCTTGCCCATAGCATCCTTCAATACCACAAGTCAGGGTTTGAATTTTTTCTTCAGTTCCTTCAGTTTGAGAAATGCTGAGCATGTTCTTCCCTTTTGGTTTTGTAACTCCAGTTATTTGCACATTTCGTTATAATATTTGACTTTGTCTTCTCGAGCTAATCTTTGAAATTTTTTGTGCAGCTCATACCTCATAACTTCCTCCATTTGCTTTAGCATCTCTATGCTGAAGAGTAAGTTTTGGAGTCTCTTCTGACATTCATTTTGGTCTTTTTCTCTGTTTTTGTCTTCTTAACGACCTTTTGCTTTCTTTCTGTATGATGTTTTTGATGTCATCCCACAACTTTTCTGGTCTTTGGTCTCTAATGTCTAGTTCACCAAATCTCTGCTTCAGATAACCTCTAAATTCAGGTGAGATATGTTCAAGGTTATATGGACATGTTTTAATTTTTTTTCAGGTTCAGTCTGAATTTGCATATGAGCAATTGATGGTTTGGTCCACAGTCTGCCCCTGGCCTTGTTTTTGCTGGTAATATGGAGCTTTTCCACCGTCTCTTTCTACAGATTAGTCAGTCTGATATCTGTGTATTCTATCTGGTGAGGTCCATGTGTATGTTGTTGTTGTGAAGTGCTGTTGAGTTGATTCCGACCCATAGCAACCCTGTATAAGGTTTCCAAGGAGCAGCTGGTGAGCTTTAACCACTGATGTTGCAGTTCAAACGACTACAGTCTGACGCATTAGCCCACAGCGCCACACCAGTACTCCATGTTATAGTTGTCTTTTATGTTGTTTATGGTTATAGGTAGGTTCATTTCTATTTATTAATTTTTCTTGAAATCAATTTGATTTCCTCTTCTTTTGGCAGTTCTGTAACTACATTATTCCTTCTTTTTACTTTGTGATTTTTTGGTTGTTGTTGCAAACTGGTATCTCGGGTTCCCTATTTTTCAGTCTTGTAGATTTGTTTTACTCTGGGTACTTTTATATCTGGGTTGAGTTCTAGCTGATACTGTCATGTTTGTTAGTCTCAGGTAGTTGTCTGCTGTTGTTGTTTCTCTGTCTAAAGAAAGCCCTTTAGTATTTAGATGACAATCTTTTAACAGTTGGTATGTCTGTGGCACTATTGGTACCTCTTATGAAAGTAACTAACCAGGCATATAGCAGATGGAAGGCTACCTCATATCTTCATGAAGCTAAGGAGAAGGAATTTCCTGGGTAGATGGAGATCTTCCTCAGAAAAAAAGTCCCGAGTCCACTATACACATGGACAAATGGATGGCTGGCAGTCTGAAATCCCACACTTGGCTACAAAAAACAGCCTAGACAACTGGATAATCAAGTGGATACTATGTAACTCTGACTTTGGGCATTAAAAAAAAGTAAATAAACAAAGACTCCTTGGTCAAATATTCATAGATTATGTTAGGTTCCATCCAGTCAGGTCCAACTCACAGCGACCCTCTGTACAACAATGAAACCCTGCCTGGTCCTACAACATTGTCATAATTGTTAAGTTTGAGCCCATTGTTGCAACCACTGTGTCAATCCATCTTGTTGAGGAGCTTCCTCTTTTTCATTGACCCTCTACTTTACCAAACATGATGTCCTTCTCTAGGGACGGATTGCTCCTGATACCATGACCAAAGTACAAAAGATGAAGTCTTCCCATGAGCCTTTCTAAGGAGTAATCAGACTGTACTTCTTCCCAAACAGATGTATATCTATTTTTAATTTAAAATCTTGGTTGTTGTTGCTGTTGTTATTATGTGCTATTGAATTGGTCAGACTCATAGCAACCCTGTGTAAGGTTTTAAAGGACCGGCTGAACCACTAACCTTTCAATCAAGTGCTTTATCCCATAGTGCCACACCAAGAGCCCTCTTAAATAAACATGTAGCCTAGTTATATAAATAGTCTACTTGTGAGATTTAAGCTCTAAGATATCTAAATTGTCAAAATATGCGAATTAAAAGGTAGAGGTTAGAAGATTGGATAAAACAAAACAAAACAAAAAAACCCCACAATCCAACTATAGTATGTTTATGAGAAATTCACTTAAAATTAAATGACGTAAGTTGAAAGAAAAAAGGAAAGAGATACACTATGTAAATATTAACTTGAAAAGGAGTGACTATATTAATATTAATATCGGAATCCTGGTGTGGATTAATGCACTGGACAGCAAGGACAGTTTCAATTTCAAGGTCAGCGGTTCAAGCTCACCAGCTGCTCCTCAGAAGCATGGTCGCTATGGGTTGGAACAGACTCGACGGCACTTAACAACAACAACATATTAATAGCAGATAAAGTAGACTTTAGGACAAAGAAAATCATTAGAGACAACAAAGAGCATTAGATAATAATTATAGGATCAATTCACTAGGAATACATAATAATACTAAATATATATGAACCAAACAGCAGAGACTCAAAATACATACAACAAAAACAAAAATTCACAACCACAATTGGGTTCAACCCCCACGTCAGCAAATGATATAACTACTAGATAGAAAATCAGCAAGGATATAGAAGATGTGAAGACCACAATTATCCAACAGGATACAGTTAATAGGTACGCTCCCATTCAATGGCAGCAGAATATGCATTTTCTTAAGCACTTATTCACTAGATTGGGCATATCCTGGGCTATAAAACAAACTTCAACAATTTTTAAATGATTGTTTTAAAAGTCTGTTTAAGTCCACCACGATGGACTCAAACTAGAAATCAATGACAGAAAGACAAGAAAATCTCTAACTGCCTGGTAATGAACACACTGCTAGATAATTCATCGATCAAAGACGCAAAATCATAGAAAAATTTAAAATACATATTACTAAATAGTTACCTGATGTATAAAGTTTTAGATATACAAGAGTTGATGTTGTAGGACATGTACCCAAAGTAATAATTTTTGAAACAATTGATTTTAAGTCATTTTACTGACTGATTGCAACTGCTTGTTGTCTGTTAAGCTGTCCCTAAGTCTTTTTGTTTTTTCATGATTTCAAAATAATCTTTTATTATTGCAAGACCATATGCTTTTCCAATGCATTGTGAGACAGAGAACAAAATAGTTGTTGCCACTCATGTACAAAAAATCTAATGAGTTTTAAGTTTAAATATTACACTTTGAATTGCAAATACACATCGATTTCAAATACATCCAGTGAATAAAAAGACTATAAGCAATTTCTTCTACCTATTATTAGGAAATATAAGAATTTGACACATTTTCAATAAAGTGTTTGTATTACAAGGACAGAAAAGTTCCTAAAATATGTGTGACTGAGAAAAATCCCTAATTCTTTTTGTTGTTGTTGTTGAGAACTCAACTTCATAAAACTGATCAGCAATCTATAAGGTCTAACCATGTATGAATAAGCACTAATAGCATAGTCAGTTAAACACTGGACTGCTAACCAAAAAATCAGTGGTTCAAACCAACAAACTGCACCTTGGGAGAAAGATGGCCACCAATTGTCAGTCAGTATGTTGTACGTACTGTGGTGGCTTGTGTATTGTTATAATGCTGTAAACTATGCCACCAGTATTTTAAACAATAGAAGAGGCACCCAAAAGTGTCAGCAGAACTTCTACACTAAAACAGACTAGGGAGAAGGAGAAGCAGACTACTTCTGAATGTCTAAGCACTGAAAATCTTTTGAATAGCAGCAGACCATGGAATGCTGAAAGATCAATGTCCTAGGCATTAGTGAATGGACTGGTATGGCCATTTTTAATCTGACAATCATATAGTTTATTATGCTTGGAATGACAAATTCAAGATGAATAGCATTGCATTCACTGTCAAAAAGAACATTTCAAGATCTATCTTGAAATACAATGCTGTCTAGGGTAGGATAATATCCATGTGCCTAGAAGGAAGACCAGTCAATACTACTATTATTCAAATTTGCACACCACCCAATAAAGGCACCCAATGAAACTAATGAATTCTACCAACTTCTTCAGACTGCAATTAATAAAATGTGCAATCAAGATATATTCATAATTACTAGTGATTGGAATGTGAAGGTTGGAAAAAAAGAGGAAGGATCAGTAGCTGGAAAATAAGTACTTAGTGACAGAAATGATGCTGGAGATCTCATGATAGAATTTCGCAAGACCAACAAATTAATCACTGCAATGCATTTTTGTAACAACAGAAAATGTGACTATACACATGAATCTCAAAAGATTGAACACACAGGAATCAAACTGACTACATCTCTGGGAAAGAACAATGGAAAAGCTTAATATCATCAGCCAAAACAAGGTCAGGCTGTCCCTAATTCTTAACAATAAAACTAAATTAGTACAAATAACGGTGCCTGAACAACCTTGAGCAGTGTTGGGCACATACTAGGTGCTTAGTAAATATTTGTAGAATGGATTAGTCAATGCTTGATCATCTCTCTGTGTGCATGGGAGAGGCAGGAGTGCAGAGCACTTTAAAAGTACAGGCTCTCGAGTCAGCAGCCATGTTCCAGCTGTGTAAACCTGGGCAAGCTGTTAACCTTCCTTTACCCCTATGTCCTCAGTTGTAAAATGAGAATGATCATATTAAGACACCTATTACACAGACTTGCTGTGACAATTTAAGCGTACACATAGTACTCAGAGCAATAGCAGCATATTTAAGTGCTCAATAATTATTGTTGTTGTTGTTGTTAGGTGCCATCGAGTTGGTACCAACTCATAGTGACCCTATGTACAACATAACAAAACTCTGCCCGGTCATGGGCCAACATCAAAATTGTTGCCACACTTGAGCCTATTGATACTGCCATTTTACCAATCTATCTCACTGGGAGTCTTCCACTTTTTCTCTGACCCTCCACCTTACCAAACGTGATATCCTTCGCCAGCAACTGGTCCCTACTGACAATATGTCCGAAGTATGGGAGAAGTTTGGCCATCCTGGCCTTCAAGGAGCACTCTGGGTGCACTTCTTCCAACATAGATCTGCAGGTTCTTTTGGCAGACCATGGCACTTTCAGTACTCTCCTCCAACACCATAACTCAAAAGCATCAATTCGTCTACAGTCTTCCTTATTCACTGTCCAGCTTTCGCATGCATATGAAGTTATTGAAAATACCATGGCTTGGGTCAGGCGTACCTTAGTCTTCAAGCTGACATCTTTGCTCTTCAACACTTTAAAAAGGTCTTATGCAGCAGATTTGCCTAATGCAATATGCCATCTGATTTGTTGACTGCTGCTTCCATGAGTGTTGACAGTTGATCCAAGAAGAATGAAGTTCTTGACAACTTTAGTCTTGTCTCCATTGATAAGAATGTTGTTTATTGGTCAAGTGGTGAGGATTTTTGTTTTCTTTTCATTGAAATGCAATCTATACTTTTACATTGAGATGCAATAATTATTAGCTAGTATATTATTTTGGTCCTGGTGTGGCACTGCAGGGTAAGCACTGGACTGCTAAATGAAAGGTCAGTAGTTCAAATGCACAAGCTGCTCCTCAGAAACTCTATATAGGGTCCCTATGATCAGAATTAACTCAATGGCACTTAATGACAACAACATTATTTGGGTTATTGTGGTCCACACAGCTCACACTGGACTACTAACCTAATGGTTGGCAGATCAAACCCACCCAGCAGTGCCCTGTAAGAAAGTCCAAGAAAACCCTTTGCAGCAGTTCTTAGCTGTAACACTTGAGGTCACCATATTTCCCTACACTTAAAAGGACTCGGGAGGAAAAAAAAGACTACAGTTCTCCCCTAAAATAGAATTAACTCATGTACTAATTAAAGAGCTGTTGTTGTTGTTGTTAAGTACCGTGGAGTCAGTTTCAACTCATAGTGACCCTGCACAGGGTTTCCGAGGCTGTAAATCTTTATGGGAGCAGAATGTCTCATCTTTCTCCCACAGAACCGCTGGTAATTTCGAACTGCTAACCTTGAGGTTGGCAGCCCAACTTGTAACCACTACACTGCCAGAGAGGTCAAATATATTCCACGATGTCCCACTGTAAGTATCCCAGCTTTCCAGGGATCTTGATCCTGATCAAGCTTAAAAAGTAATCTCTGTAAAGTTATTTCCAGCTCTGTATTTTGTGATTCCATTAAAGCAGTGGCCCTCAATCTTGGCTGCACATTTCAAGCCCCTGGAAAGTTTTAAAATCATTGATGCATGAGCCTACTTCTCTCCCTTGAGATTCTGATTTAATTACCTTATAGCACAGCCTGGGCTCCCCAAGAGATTATAAAGTGCAGCCAAGGTTGAAAACTATTGCTTTAGGGAATATGATTTCAATACTTCCATAATCTAGGGATTCCCAAAGGAGGCAAAACCATTCACAGGCAGTTATGGTGCACAGGTGCTTGACCAATAGTATACGCATAACATTACTTCTTACAATGATTCTAGGAGTTAAGTAATGACAAAAATAATGCCTCCCTTTCTCTACAAATGATTTGTTCCACCTCTGAATTGTATGGATGAAAAAGTGTTAATGTCGCAGAGGGCTAATATGACAGAGGTACTTACTCTCAACAATGTAATAGTCGTATGAAACTGGGATGAACAACATTGGAATCAAGAAGCTTCCAGCCCTCCATTCCCTTTATTTTCCTTATCAAGGTAAAAAAATGATCTTTAACTACGTTATGGATCTTTCTGTTGTGTGTTACAATAAAGTCTTCTCGATTCACTGTTTTTCCCTGTTATATAAAATCCATGTCAAATTGTTCAAGTTTGGATGTTGGACATTTCCCTAAGAGGCTGTACAGAGGAAATCTTGAATGTCTGGAGAGTGACTTATCTGATGGTGTTATAAACATGGACTGCAAAGTTAAAACCCTGAAGAGCAAACAGTCTTATCAATCAATGACTATCATCATGGGTGGCATAAGCAAATTGTGATAAACTGCTAACAGAAAGAATCCCACCCAGCAGTACTATGAGATAAAAGCCTGACAATTGGCTTCCATGAGATGACAGTAAAAAACAAAACAAAACAAAAAACCCTATGATGCAGTTTTGCTTTGTCACATGGGGCCACAATGAGTTAGAATTGACTACACAGCAACAGTTTGTTTTTATTTTACTATGAGATATGGACTGTTACCATGATATGAGAAGATGGACTTGAAAAGAGACAAGAGAATATAGACCAGGTCAGAAACCCATTTGTAAACTTGTGTCAAAGCTGTCTTCTTGGGGGCCATGACCCTGTTGGCTCCCCAAATCCCTAAGTCATCACAAGCATCATCAGCACATGCTAAGACACCTCAAGGGCCACGAACTATAAAGAGAAACACATTCCAGACTCTTCTGTCATATCTTGTTAGACCATGGGGACTGGTATCTATAATCCATGGTGAGACCAGGCTCCTCTAAGTGCCATGAGTGGGATAGGAGTCCAGGTGTTCTTTTATCAATCTTCATAATTTAATACAACTGGACTTCTTCTTTTTCTTCCATTACTATTATATTGTAAAACCTGGGTACCACTTCATTTTTCCCATTAATTCTGAGAAAAATTCTTCATTTGCTGATGATGTCTTAACTGTAGTATTTGGGCATACAAGAATTCTGGTGCTTCTCAAAAGGAAAACAAATCAAAGGGAATACCTGTTAAAACTAGATAATTATCCAGAAATAAGGGATGTTCATTCCATGAAAATACAGAAAACTTGGACCATTAGTATTGCTCATTAAGTACCTTCAGAAGTTAAGATCAAGATTTAACGAGAATGTTGGAATACCTAAAAGGGTTTCTACAACTTGCCCAGTGAAATAGGCCTCATGCAAAGCCTTTATAGAATATAGGACCTTAGGTGGAATCCTGAGTCCCATCCACAACCTTGTGAGGTGAGTCATTCCCACTAGAAAGGACAAGCAGACTGGAACAGCTACAGTGACAGAAGATACATCTTCATGATGAACCTGACCTATACTCAGAGCAGTAGTTACTCTAAATACCAACAGAGAGGGAAAGAGTCTTCAAATCAAGTTTCAATGCTATCCACTCTGTACACAGGGTAGATAGGAATGGGCAACTTAGACACTGGCTACCTAAAATGAGGGAGCAATAAAGGCATGAAGTGACTGGCTTACAAGGTTTCAAGAGGGAGCTTAGTTTAGAAGGGTGGAGGAAAAGAAAGAGTCCCCACTGAATAGCTATCATCTTGTCTAGATGGGTCTGGTGAAAGGAGATGGGGATAAGATTCGTAAGATTCAATAGTGAATAACTGTTATCATGACTAACCGCGACTGTCACACTTGTAAAGGTAGAAGTTTTGTAACAAAAAAAGAGGAGTGGTTAATCTTACTGTCCAGAAACAAACGACCCAAGGACCATCAAGAGAGAAGCGCACAAGCAGAGTGCGGGACCTTATCCAGAGAAGCAGCAGCGCCAGAGATGGAGGCAGAGATGGGAGCACGGAAAGGGGGCGTGGCTGAGGACTCTAGATTCATCAGCTAAGAAGAGAAGGACTAAGAACTGGTGGCCAAGAGCAGACGTGCAGAATGTGCCCTTTGGAGATTAAATTATTATATATGCTTGAGTGGGGTTTTTTTTTGTTTGTGTGTTTTTAAAAAGCTAAAGTGGATAGAGAGAAATAATTTTAACTGATGCTATATGGAGGGAATTATAATCAATGTAATGAAACAAGTTATATGAATGGTTGAATGTGAAACTGATGTTGTGCCCTGTCAACTTTCACTCAATCCACAATAAAAATCTTAAAAAAAAAAAAAAAAAAGATTTAACGAGAATGAAAAGCCATGTGTCTTGATATGGGTTAAAAAGACTCCTTTCTGTGGATTACACTAATACTCCAGATAAAACATTTTCTCTGCACACTGGAACTCTGTTAAAGAACCATATTAATATACCCAGTGGGGGTGGCAGATACTTATTTTTAGACTACAGAGCCCTAATTCTCTAAGAGCTAAGCTTACTTTCTTAAATTTGAAACAAAAATAACGACAGCAACACGTGAGGCAGTGATGGTTTGGTGATAGAATTCTCACCTTCCATGTGGGAGACTGAGGTTTAAATTCTAGTCAACATACCTCATCTGAATTCACTACCCATCTGCCAATGGAGGCTTGCATGCTGTTTTGTTTTTAGTTTTATTGAATTATGTGATAGTTTACATGGGAGAACATTAGCTTTACATTCATCCTATAGTATATAGTTTCATTGCCATGGTTACAATCCCCTCCATGCATCATCAACCAACCAAAGGGTATACCCTGCAAGCCTACCCCTCCCTCCCCCAGTCGTCAGCACACAGCCCCTCTCCCTCTCTGGGTCTAAAGTCTCCAGCCACTCCATCTCTCCATGTCATCATCTCTGCCTCCATCTCTGGCATCACTGTTTCTCTGGGTAGGGTCCCACTCTCTACTCTTCTCCCTTGATGATCCCAGGGACCTCAGCTCCTATTGTAGGGGGCTTAGCTCGCAGCCTCATTGCTGTTTTTACCTCACTTGCCCTTATCGGTAACGAACGTGGTCACCAATCAGAGCACGTATTCTCATTGAGTCTTAGTCGTAGAAGGGGGTTTGCCCTGAGGGGACCTGACCACTTGCCTTGATGTCTCCTGGGTGAGCAACATGCTTGCTCTTGTAGTGATCAGTCGGACTGCCTATATTGTTTTGTATTTTTCCTGTTGGTTTTTCTTTCAAGACATATATTTTGTTCTTCTAGCTGATCCAGGCTGGTCTGCTTGTCCTTTCAAGTGGAAATTTCCCACCTCAGAAGATTCTGGATGCAGTTCAGGATTCCACCTATAGTCTTATGTTATGCAGAGGCTCCAAATAACACACAAAAAAATCAAATGTTTCACAAGCCTCCTTCACTGGACACGTTGTAGTCCCATTTTAGGTATTCCAATCAGGTACAGGCAGAAGATGGACTTACAAGCTTTCTATGGTGATATTTCTGACTATTCCTTTCTCTCCCCCTCCAGTGTCTATTTTATAATGGTATGCAAGGGAAATCAAGATTCAAAAGACAACCAAGCATCTTAATATTATTTTCCCCCTTTTCCCCATTCCAACCATCTTGCATGCTGTTTTGATGATGAACAGGCTTCAACGAAGTTTCCAGACTAAGAAGGACTTGGAAGAAAATTCTGAAGATCTACTTCTGAAAATGAATGAAAACCCAGTGGATGACAAAGGTCTGATTCACAACCAGTCACACAATGGGACAGCATAGTGTTTTGTTCTGTTGTGCATGGGGTTACCATGAGTCAAGTTGGGGGCCCAACTTAACAACAATTAACAACCCAGCAGTGCACATTTCAATTGCCTCCATTCTTAAATTCTGATTAAAAATCAAGTAATACAGTTTCTACCTTAAGACCTCACAGCCCCAAACCAACCAAGAGTCCAGATGCTCACATATCACTGAGGAGTTCTAATTCTTTGAGGTTCAGTGAGCTGGATATGGCTAATGCCGAGGAAATAAAATGTATATTTATAAACAGGGGCTCATTTTCCTTCTGTTACAAATATCCACCAAGTTTACCTCAACAGAAGTAAAGCAAGTTCAAACTCAAGGGAACTACAAGCAAGTTCCCTTTGAGGTCTGTAACTACGTCAACAACACTGGGAGGAAAAAGAAGGAAGTTTTATTCCCAATAAATAGTACAACAGATGTTTTCCTGCAGCTTCAAGGGCAAGCAGGACTAGTGCTTTCCCCCCTTGCTGTACCAGGTCCCACATGCCAGTGAGGTAGTCCAAGGCTGTGCACTGAGTACATTCCATGTGGTTCAGGCTGTTTCCCCGTACCAAAAACATTTTCCCTTGCTTAAAACATCAAGCTAAAAGCTTGTGTTATAGGCCATCAATCACGGACTAGCCTTGTTATAGGGAGCCCTGGTGGCACTGTGGGCTAGGCATTGTGTTTTTTCACAAGGTTGGTGGTTCAAACCCACCAGTTGCTCTCTAGGAGAAGGATATGGCAATCTGCTCCTGTAAAGACTTACTGTCTTGACAGCAGTCGTTTGTTTGTTGTTGTTGTTTTTTGAGCCTTGTCATATAACTTATTCTCATAAGCCAAAAACCACAACTACTGCCATCCAGTAGATTCAGACTCACGAGGACTCATGTGTTACAGAATAGAACTGTCCATAGGATTTTCTTGGCTATAATCTTTACAGAAGCCAACCAGCAGACTTTGATTCTTGTCAAATTCATTTACCACTCCAGACCAACTGGCTTCCCTGTTCTCTCTTGAATGCCTCCTGACCATGTGGCTACTGCTGTCTTGTGTTTGTCTCCCTGGTCCTCTCTGCCCTGTGCTCCCAGTTAGCACCATACTAAACATACTGTCTTCCTCTTACCTCCGAGTGTATGCTAAATCTCATTTTCAAAACTAAAGATGGGGTTAGAGACGATTTTAAGCATATGCCTAAAGCAAACAAATGACTTAGTTACCTTTGAGTCAATTTTGACTCATGGTGACCCCATATGTGTCAGAGTGGAACTGCGCTCCATAAGACTTTCAATGGCTGAATTTTCAGGAGTAGATTGCCAGGCCTTTCTTCTGGGAAGATCTCTAGGTCATCTTGAGTCTCTAATCTTCCAGTTAGCAGTGGCGAGTGTTAACTGCATCATCCAGGGACTTCCCCTATACCTTGTTAAGTGCTGTCAAGTCAGTTCCGATTCACAGTGACCCTGTATAAGGTTCCCAAGGTTGTAGATCTTTGCAGGAGCAGAAAGCTTCATCTTTCTCCCATAGAACAGCTAGTGAGCTTGAACCATAGACCTTGTGGTTCACAATCCAGTGCTTATCCTACAAAGCCACTGTGTACCCCTACACACACACACACACACACACACACACACACACCTTAAGCCCTAACAAATGGTTAGCAGGAGCTCAATAAACACCTGAGGAGAGTTGTGATGTTACAAGTTGCCATACACTCAGTGGTATAAAGATCATGGGTCTCTAGCCACTTGCTCCTGCCCAAAGTAATCATCTCTCTTTGCTCCCACACCTGAGTGGACCTTAGAACCACCTGGGGAATGAGCCCAAAATGGTGGTGGTGGGGTGGGGGCAGTGGGGCAGGTAAGCATACATTTTATTGTCAAAATGTCAAGATGATATTATGTTGTATTCATTTCTGTATTCCCAATGTTCAACACCCATAGCAAATTGTCAGTACATGTTTGCAACGTAATTATCCAATATATTCTATCATTAGAACATAGATAGACCAGTAATAATTTGGAGCTTAAGTAATCAACATGCTTCAATCCCATTTATACGCAAAGTTAAAAATTAAGGACATACAAAGAAAAACTATTTTGTCATTGTAACTAAACATTTTAACACATATGATGGTGGTGTGCACACAGAGTCAGTTCCAACGCATAGTGACCCTGTACAGGGTTTCCGAGGCTGTAAATCTTTACAGGAAGAGAAAGCCTCATCTTTCTCCCACGGAACAGCTGGCAGAACAGCTGGTAGTTTCGAACTGCTGACCTTGAGGTTAGCAGCCTGACTCATAACCACTATGCTACCAGAGATCCTTAATACATCCCTTGCTGTTTTTGTTGTTAAGTACCATTGAGTTGATTCCAACCCATAGCGACCCTGTGTAGGGTTTCTGAGGAGTAGCTGGTGAGCTTGAACTGCTGACCTTGCAGTTCAAACGGTTTTGCAGTCTGGTGCATTAACACACAGCACAACACCAGGACTCTCTAACACATCTGTAGAAGTATTCAAAATAATCTTTTAAGGGTTTCAAAATGCTGGTGGGTGAAGGTAATATTTTTCTACACATGAAAGCTACCAGAAAGCATATTGTTTTTGTTGTTAAGTGTCATTGAGTTAGTTCTCATAGAAGCCCTGTACAGGATTTTCCAGGAGCGACTGGTGGGTTTGAACTACAGACCTTGTGGTTAGCAGTCTAGCGCTTATCCTACAGCACTACACCAGAACTCCAGAAAGCATACAGGCAAACATATATGCATGCATTCACATATGTACTCTTTTTCATCAACTCTAAATACTGTCTCTTTCATTAAATACATGCACACACACAATCACCCACAGTACAAATGTAGAATTCTCCAAAGAGTGACAGTTCTATTTATTTCCTCTTCTTTGCTGCCATTCCTCTAGATCAGCATTGTCAAATAAATTTCCTACAAAGATAGAAATGCTCCTAATCTATGCTGTCAAATGGCTATCGGGCACTTAAAATTGGCTAGTGAGATTGAGGAACTAAATTTATTTATATTATTTTAAGTTTTATTATTGAAACTGATTCTTATAAGACAAAAAAGAAACCTGTTACCATCACATAGATTCTGACTCCTGGTGACCCATGGTTACAAAGCAGAACTGTCTGACAAGAGTTCTCTTTTTTTGGCTGAATGTCTACAGACTGGGCAGCTCTGGACTCTGTAGTGGACACATAAGGACTCTACATCCTCGCCTTCCTTTCCCCAACCCCATGGCAATCTTACTTCTGCCACTTAAAATGTTCTCACCACTCCAGATCATGAATGGCTTCTGCAGCTACATCCAGTGGTGGTGGTGGGAGTGTGCAAATGAGTCAGTTCTGACTCAGAGTGACCCTGTATTGGCTTTCCGAGGCTGTAAATTGTTTTTCTTTGAAATCACTGGTTAATGCAAACTGCTGCCCTTGTGGTAATCCACTGTTAAATCCTAGTCTTGTTTGACTTCTTTCTGACAATGCCTACTCTCCATCTATAACTGCTTTATTCCCTTGATTTTCAATGCAACCAAACTCTTAGGTTTTCTGCCTATCTCTCTGGCTGCTCCTTCATAGGTGTCCCTCCTCTTATTTAGGTCTGAGTGTTCCTCAGCTCTCGTCCTACTCTGAACATTTCTGCAGGAGAATCCCATCCATATCCAATTAATTTTGCGTCAATACCCTTATTGTGGTATTGGGTCCACAGGGTTCTCCTGGCTGTAATCTTTACAGATCACCAGGTCTTCGTGTCCCCCCGAAAAGATGACATTTCCATTAGAAGTCAAAAACTTAACCACTGTACCATCAAAGGGATCCTTATCAGTACCCTGTTTTTACTGTTGTTAAGTACCATCCAGTCTGTTCTGACTCTGTATAGTGACCCTGTATAGGGTTTCTGAGGAGCAGCTGGTGAGCTTGAACCGCCAGTTTTGCAGTCCAGCACAATAGCCCAGAGGGTCACATCAGAACTCCTATCAATACCCTAGTGTGTCACAACTGTATGGCTCTAACAGGTATTCTTAACTTGAGCTCCAAACCCATATTCCAACTGTCCTAATCTTGCTTTAATTCTTTCCAATAATGACCACTTTCTCCCCTCATGTGTCTTGGCCATCTCCCCTATATGTCCAAAACCCATTGCCATCAAGATGATTCTGACACAAATGATGATGTAGGACAGATGAGAACTGCTCCATAAATTCCTACTTGATCAAACAACCTCATCTTTCTCCCATGGAGTAACTGGTGGGCTTGAACCATTAACCTTGCAGTTACAAGTCCAGGGCTTAACCTTTGTGTCCCAGTTGTTGTTGTTAAGTTCCACTGAGTCAGTTGTGACTTATAGCAACCCTGTATAGGGCTTTTGGAGGGTTTGAACTGCCCACCTTGTGGTTAGCAATCCGGTTTTCACCCCAAAAGCACCACGCCAGGACTCCATGCATACCAGCTGTTGCTGCTGTTAGGTTCAGACACATAGTGACCCTAGGCACAACAGAATGAAACACCATCTGGTCTGGGCCATCTTCACAACTGCTGCTACCCTTGAGCCCATTGCTGCTGACACAGTGCCAATCCATCACATTGGGGGTCTCCCTCTTTTTCACTGATCCTCCACTTTACCAAGCATGATTTCCTTCTCCAGGGACTGCTCCTCCCAATAATATGTCCAAAGTATGAATAACAAAGTCTAGTCATCTTGACTTGTATGGTTGTACTTCTTCCAACACAGATTTGTTTGTTCTTCTGGCAATCCATTGCACCTTTGATATTCTTCTCCAACACTATAACTCAAATGCATCAATTCTTCTATGGTCTTCCTAATTCATTGCCCTACATTTACATGCATATAAGGCTATTGAAATATCATGGCTTGGGTCACCACACCTTAGTCCTCAAACTTGTATCTTTGCTCTTTAACACTTTAAAGTGGTCTTGTGCAGAGGATTTGCCTAATGCAATACATCGTTTGATATCTTGACATGCTAACCTCCAATTCAAAGCTCCAATCAAGATGGATTTGTGCTTCATAAAATCTCCAAAGTCTTGCTATCCTAAGCCATTGAACATTGCCCCTATTCCTCCCTATCAACAGTTGATCCTCCCTATCCAGTTTCTGTAACTCCCATTTACCCCTCAAGACAGCTTAGAATATCTTCCTCTGGGAATCAATCCTCCCCAACTCCTACAAGAATGGGTTTGATGGCCTCCTTTCCTATGTGCTCCCATGTAATTTGTGCTTGCCTTTAAAATAGCACTTTAACACATTTGCCAATCACCTCTTTACTTGCATACTTACCCTAGAATAGGGAAACTCTTATTCATCTTTGTTTCAAGTATGCCTAACTCACAGGAAGTATTCAATAAACTATTGTCGAGTGAGTTAAATGCATATATATGGCAGAAGCCTTTATTTCAAAGTATAGTTCTTTTATGGACTTATACTTTCATCTGATATAAGAAATAGTATTGACGTTCTCACTTTGGGAGTAAATTTACCTCCTATTACAAGATGAAGGGAGTCCTGGGTGGCGCTGTGCCAGACTGTAAGCCGTTTGAACTGCAAGGTGGAAGTTCAAGCTCACCAGCTACTCCTTGGAAACCCTATACAGGATCGCTATGGGTCAGAATTGACTCGATGGCATTTAACAACAACAACAAGATAAAGGAGCTCTGGTAGTGTAGTGGTTACAATTTGGGCTGTGGACCTCAAGTTCAGCAGTTCAAAACTACCAGTTGTTATGCAGGAGAAAGATGAGGCTTTTTGTTCCCGTGAAGATTTACAACCTTGGAAAACTTGTATAGGGTCACTATGAGTCGGAACTGACTCCACGGCACATCACCACCACCACCACCACCACCATTACAAGACGAAGCTTTCTGCTCCCGTAAAGATTTACAGCCTCGGAAACCCTGTACAGGGTTGTTATGAGTCAGAACCAACTCTACGGCACATGACCATAACCACAAGATAGATGGAATCACATATTACCTCCATATTCTTAGATATCTACAAAGATTAATGACAACTCCATCAGTTATATAGGATCTACCTTCTCAAACCATATCATATGTAAGCATTGTAATTGTTATTGTTAGGTGTTGTGAAGCCAGTTTGAACTCTCAGAAATCACATGTACAACAGAGTGAAACACTGCCTAGTCCTGTGCCGTGCTCACAATGTTTGAGCCCTTGTTATGGTTACTGTGTGACTCTGTCTCACTGGAAAATGTATTTGTACTAGAATACATTTCTTACAACTTTCATCAGAAAACAAACTTCATGCAGTTTGTCTGAAAGACATCTGCCACTTGCAAAATGGAGCCCCTGTTATCTCACACTACAACACACACACACACACATTACTGTTATTGTTGTTAGGGGCCATCAAGTGAGTTCCGAATCATAGTGACCTTATACACAACAGAACAAAATACTGTCTGGTCCTGTGTCATCCTCACAATTGTTTTTATGCTTGGGCCCATTTCTGTTGCCACTGTACCAACTCATCTTGTTGGTGGTCTTCCTCTTTTATGATGACCCTTCACTTTATCAAGCACAATGTCCTTCTCCAGGTACTGATCCATCCCTAAGTATTCCTGTTTCAGTTAATAACATTGTACTTTTTCAACTGCTCAGATTAAAATGCTTCTCATCAATACATTAGGCAAACCATGCTGGTTCTCTATTCAAAATATATCCAGAGTACAGCCAATCTTAACTACCGTGTTCACTACCGTACTCGTCTCTATTTTTATCCTTGTTTCCCCATGGCATGAGGAAGATCTTGCTACCCTTTTGCTCCAAACATCCAGAGTCTTCCCATCTTGCTGAGAGTAAAATCAAAGTCTCTACACGGCCCTAAGTGGCCCACATGATGTGCCCTTCATTGAGTTCCTGGATGGAATAAATGGTTAACTGTTGGATTACTAGCTGAAAGGTTGGCAATTCAAACTCACCCACAGGTGCCTCAAAAGTAAGGTCTGGTGATCTGCTTCCAAAAGGTCATAGCCTTGAAAACCCTATAGTACAGTTCTACGCTGCACATTTGGGATCACGGTAAGACAGAATTGACTTAATGTCAACTAACAACAACAACAACAACGCTGTGCTGCTTTCCCTGACTTCTCTGGCTTCATGACTTAGTCTTCTCTCCCTCACCCACTCTGCCCCAGCACGCTGATTTCCCACAAGCTCCTCCAGCACCCCCGGCATGCTCCTGCCCTGAACTTGTGCACCAGCCATCCTCTGTCTGCAAATGCTCTTCTTCCACAGACGAGTATACGAACAACTTGGCCTCGCCTCTGCAAGTTTCTGCTCAGGTGTCACTTCTCAGCAAGTTTCTGTCTGAGCACGCTATTTAAGACCACAGCATTAAGTCCTCCTCCACAGTTTCCAACCCCTTACACTTGTTTATAGGGCAGGAACATTAGAGCACCGGAAATGGAACAACCAGAACACAATGACACAGAATGCGGATGTGTTGTGAGAAACGTAACTAAAGTCACTGAACAACATTTGTGCAGAAACTGTCAAATGGAAATCTAATTTGTTGTGTAGGCATTCACCAAGAACACAGTAAAATATTATTAAAACAATAGCAAAAACCTTTTTTACATTTTTTTCCTATAAGAATAATCACCATCTCTCATTTTATATAATTTGTCTATTTATGTTTATATTTATTATCTCTCCCAACAACTGCATAAGCTCCAATAGTAGAGTTTTTAATCATCATTTTCATGTCTGGATCCTCAATGCCCAGAACAGTACCTGGAACATAAGTGCTTGATAATATTTAATTGATTGTAATGCACACATGATAACTGAAAAGGCTGCTGTTGTTGTCAGGCCTGCTGTATGGAAGACAAGAATTCTGCTAAGCCACCAAGGCCTCTAACTAAAAAGGCTGCCACTGCACCAGCATGGATCCCTACTTAATGCCTGTGCAAATGGCTACCAGGATTTACTGCCTGTTATCTGAGGGAGCCCAGGCAAAGAGAAATGCCCCTGTCCTACCATTATTTTTGGAGAAGAAAGTTCACCAGCATTCAGATGCCAGCTCACACTTACATACAATGTTTCCCTTCTGAAGATTTACCTCAATTTTTTTTCTCCAACTGACAACTCTAAAGAACTTAAATTTTATTCCTGAAAGCTTTGCCTTAACATTTACTCATGTTCTGCCCCCAAAGACTCATCTATCATGCTAATAGTTGAAAAGTACTATAAAATAAACTGCATGTAAAACCGACCATTGCTTGAAAGAGACAACTTTATTCTAAACAACATCCAAAAGCAATCAACATTTCACCTCCTCCAACAGCGGCTGGTGTTGTTAAGTGCAAGTAGCTGTGGTGCCAGAAATAAATGAGTATCTTTGATTGTTGCTTTTGCTTAAGCAAATGGTTCCAAATCCAAAGGACATTGGATGTCCTGTGTCCATGACTATTAGATCCTAAGAGAGGATGGTGCCACCACATGCCAAGACCATGGAGGAGATGGAGGAGGCTGTGCAAAGGATCAAGGGTAAGACAAGCACTGGGCTGGAGAAAGCAGAATCTAATTGCAATTAACATGATGAATGGGAAGTAGATAAGAATAATGGATAAAATTCCAGAGAAGAAAAATTACTACGATTTGAAAGACTCAGCTATTTACAAACTCCCGTGAGTAAGAAGGCACAGCCCTAACACATTTGCCTTCAGTTTTAGCTAACAGCTTGGTACGTGTCTGAGTCTCACAGTAGTTTTCAGCATACAAGTGTCTTTTCACATAGACTACACTATCCTTCACAGGCCAACCACCTTCTAACAGGATTTTTAATTAAGAAAACTCTGTTTTTGTGGTGGTGGTGTGCTGTCAAATTTGTTCCAACTCATAATGACCCAGAGAGAGGCTGGTGGGTTTGAACTGCTGACCTTGTGGTCATCAGTCCACTGTTTATCCTACAGTGCCCCACCAGTGCTCATGAGAAACACCGTAGGAATCACTGAATCTTTGAGATCTCTAATCAGATAGGAAGCACAGCAGCCACCCTGTCAAAAGAATTGGAAATGAAAATTCACAGAATCACCTATGCTTAAATAAATATGAATGAAGATTTGTATTCATCCTAGAGTCAAATTGTCCATCTTACACACTTCCCAGGGTACATCCTCTCATTCCAACAGATAATGTATGCACAAGCAATAAGCTTAGTATACTTCAGATATTTTTAATAGGGCCATTGATAACCATAATATTAAGTTATATCAGAATTTTGAAACTTTGACATTCTCAAAACTTCTTCACTGAAAAACTTCTATTTTTTTTTTTTTAATATTAAGTGATATTTTGGAAATGATTCAAGAAAGGAAATGCAGCTGCTCCTACTTTAGTAGTGTCTTACGGAAGAGCAAGTACGATTCAGGTGGGATTGAAGAGCCAGGGAAGGAGGCTAAAACATTTATGAGACAATAAAACAGCTTTCTCCAAAGCTCTACCAACCAACAAATTCCAGTAACAGTTATAATTACTTAATTCAATTTATTGAATGTTTACCTTATGTCAAGCACTGCTATAAAAGCATTCTGTGGATTAAGCCATATATTCCTTACTACAACCCCATGGGCCATCAATTCTAACTCCCAATAACCACATGGCACAGAGCAGAGGCATCCCATAGGGTTTCCTTGTCTATAATCTTTATGAAAACAGATCACTAGACCATTCTCCTGCAGAGCAGTCTTTTGGTTGTTTCAAACCTCCAACGTTTCAGTTAGCAGTCTAGCACTTAACCACAGTATCACTAGGTTGTTGTTGTGAGTGCCATTGAGTCATTTCTTATTCGTAGCAACGCTGTATAGGTTTCCAAGGAGCAACTGGTGGGTTTGAACTGCTGACTTGGTTCACTGTCCCATGCTGATCCTACAGCAGCACATTAGGAGTCCACTCTATTAAGTATTAATAATCTCACATGGTTTTGTTGTTAGGTACCAAGGAGTCAGTTTTGATGTACAGTGACCCTGGTCCTGTACCATCCTCACAATCATTACTATGTTTAAGCCCACTGACGCAGCCACTGAGTCAATCCATCTCATTGAAGGTATTCATCTTTTGTGCTGGTATTATTCTTTACCAAGGGTTGTGGTGGCTCTGTAGGATAAGCACTGGACTTTAATCCACCAAGTTAATGGCTTGAGTCCACCCGTCATTCCTTGTGAGAAAGATAAGGCTTTCTGCTCCCATAAAAATGTACAGCCTCGAAAACCTTGTTCAGTCTTAGGAGTCAGAACTGTTGGTGGCACTTAGCAACAACAAACTTTATCAAACAGGATGTTCTTCTCCAGGGACTAGCTCCTCCTGATAATATTTTCAAAGTACATGTCTGTGCTTCTTATATTCATTTATGAGGGTAAGTCAAAAAGTCTTGCTACAAAATCATAGAACCCTTTATTAACCAAAAAAAAATCAAAATGTGAAGCTATTGTTTCTCAATATATCCTCCATCTAGGTTTATACACTTCTCAGAGCAGACTTCCATCTCTTTCACTCTACCCCAAAGAAATCAGGATTCCTTGAGTTAATACTATATCAAAACAGCAGTTTGGGCTTCCTCAAGGAACTCAAATCCTGTTTGTTCTAAATGTTCTTTGAGTTTGGGGAACAATAAAAGTCAGAAGGGGTAAGATCAGGGCTGTGAGGTATATAGGGTAAGATTTCCCATCAAAAGTCTCATAGAACAGCCCTTGCTAGCCCTGAAAGATGAGTATATACATTGTAATGACGAGAAAAAATTCCCCAGTGCAACTTTCCTGGCCTTTTTCTCACCAATGTAGCTTTCCATTTTCTTAAAACTTTTTCATAATAAGCCCCCATGATTGCCCTGTGCTCTTCAGGAAAATCTACCAACAGTACCCCTTGGAGCTCCCAAAAAAGTTGCCATAACCTTCTGAGCTTGAATGTAACTAGCCCAGCAGAGCCCCTTGGGAACTACTGTTGTGGGTGTAACTTCCTCTCTGAATCACATTGGTACATCCAACACTAAGACCAGTCCCCAGTTATAATTATTCCCATAAAATAATTTTCATTAGCTTTGATCTTGCTTAAAAGACTCCTGGAAAGATCAGATCTTTGAGCTAGCTTTTGGCACTCACTGAGCTGAAAGTTTGCTTAAGATGTTAGCTTAAAATTGAAAACACGGAATCATTTGAGAACTTAACTTAGTAAGTACCACATCATGGGAATTCAGTGGTTTTCTTCCACCAGTTTCTGGGTTTTATTCATAGTTTCATAACTCATCAAAATTGATAAGAGGTCTTCCCTCTCTTGGCTCATCTGTGAGGTCTTCCTGGCCTCAAATGCTTCATCCATTTAAAAGCTGTTATTTTATGTGGGGTAACATGCCCATAAAATTATTGTAAAGCTTTAACAATTTGGAAAGATGTGCATTTAAGATGTTAAAAAATGGATATTAGCCCTGTCCTCAAAGTAATCCCTCATCCATGGCACACAGAGTTGTTTTTATTTTTCTAAGGCATCCTAAAAAGGTTCAAAGGCACTCTGGTAGCATAATGGTTATGAATCAGGCTGCTAACCTCAGGGTCAGCAGTTGGAAACTATCAGCTGTTCCAAGGGAGAAAGATGAGGCTTTCTGCTCCTGTAAAGATTTACAGCCTCGGAAACCCTGTACAGGGTCATTATGAGTTGAAACTGACTCCACAGAATACAACAACAACAACAACAAAAGGTTCAAGCTGGATTCAGAAGACAACATGGAATGAGGGATATCATTGCTGATGTCAGATGGGTCTTGGAAGAAAGCAGAGAATACCAGAAAGATGTTTACCTGTGCTTTATTGACTATACAAAGGTTTTCAATTGTGTGGATCATGACAAACTATGGACAACACTGAGAAGTATGAGTACTCCTGAACACTTAATTGTGCTAATGAGGAATCTGTATATGGACCAAGAGGCAGTTGTTTGAACAGAACACGGGAACAATGAATGGTTTAAAATTGAAAAAGGTGTATGATAGGGTTGTATTCTTTCACCATACTTATTCAATCTGTATGCTAAGCAAATAATCTGAGAAGATGGGTTATAAGAAGAAAAACATGGCATCAGGATTGGAGGAAGACTCATTAAAAACCTGTGATATGCAGATGATACAACCTTGCTTGTTGAAAGTGAAGAAGACTTAAATGAAGATCAAAGATGAAGTTCAAAGAGAACAGCCTTGGGTATGGATTGCATGTCAATGTAAAGAAAACAAAAATCCTCACCACTGGACCAATAAACAACATTCTTATTAACAGAGAAATGATTGAAGTTGTCAAGGACTTCATTCTTCTTGGATCAACTATCAATACTCACGGACGCACCAGTCAAGAAATTAAACGACTTATTGAGTTAGACAAATCTGCTGCACAAGACCTTTTTAAAGTGTTGAAGAGCAAAGACATCAGCTTGAGGACTAAGGTGCGCCTGACCCAAGCCATGGTATTTTCAATAACCTTAAACGCATGCAAAAGCTGGACAGTGAATAAAGAAGACCATAGAAGAACTGATGCTTTTGAGTTATGGTGTTAGAGGAAAATATTGAAAGTGCCATGGGCTGCCAAAAAGAACAAACAGATCTGTGTTGGAAGAAGTGCAGCCCCAGAGTGCTCCTTGGAGGACAGGGTGGCCAAACTTCATCTGTCATACTTCAGACATATTGTTAGGATGGACCAGTCACTGGCGAAGGATATCATGTTTGGTAAGGTGGAGGGTCAGAGAAAAACAGGAAGAACCCCCAATGAGATGGACTGGCAAAGTGGCAGCATCAATGGGTTCAAGCATGGCAACAATTGTGAGGTTGGCCCAGGACCGGGCAGTGTTTCATTCTGTTGTGCATAGGGTCGGTACTGACTTGATGGCACCTAACAATAACAACAAATGAGACTAATGGAGTTCTGGTGTACCACTGTTGGTTAATGTGCTGGATTGCCAAGTCAGTTTGAACCACAAGATCTGCAGTTCAAGCTCACCAGCTGCTCCTCAGAAACCCTATATAGGCTTGCCATGGGTCGGAACTGACTCCATAGCACATAACAACAATAGCAACAATGAAGACTAAGACAAATGTACTACTGAGAGAAGCTGTCTGCAACTATCCACTGATCACAGAGACATATTTAAATGTGTTCTGTTTGGAATAAATCTATGCATGTATAAACTAGAAGGCCAGTAGTATTACTTTTTTTATTTACATTGATATATGGCTTCAAATAAAGTACACGAAATGTAAAAGTATGTCTTGGTACCCTGTATCATTTATTCACAGTCAATCATTTTGCAAATTATTAGACAACAAAGGGATTACACATGAAACAGTACATGTTGCTGTTGTTGTTAAGTGCCTTCAAGTTGGTTCTGACTCATAGCCACCCTGTAGAGGGTTCCTGAGAAGTGGCTAGTGAGTTTGAACCACAGGTCTTGTGTTTAGCAGTCTAGTGCTTATCCTATAGCGCCACACCAAGAAACAGTAGTGGTTGTGGTGGTGTGCTCTCGAGTCAGTTCTGATTCAAACCCAGTACAGGATTTCTGAGGCTGTAAATCTTTACGAGAACAGAAAGCCACATCGTTCTTTCTAGGAGCAACTGGTGGATTCAAACTGCTGACCTTGCAGTTAGCAGCACAACACATAACCCACGATGCTACCAGAGCTCCTTGAAAGTAGAAACAGTGGAATCTAAAAAGACCTTTCTTTATTTGGTTAATGATTCACATAAGCATGAAGGCAAATTCTTGCTTTCTTTTATTTCCAGATAAACATCATGAAAGATAAATGCAAAAGATATAGACAGATCACAAAATGACAGATACAGGGGTCTGATATACTCATGAAAAAGTGTTCAATTTCTCCTGACCATGAATAGATTAAAATTTTAAATAACAATATTAAATTGCCATGGTTTTAAAAATGACAATACAAGATAGTGGTGAAGGTAAGGTGAAATTAACATTTATACATGGTTATGGGAATATAAATTAGTATAACTACTCTGTCAGTCAATGTATATATCAAGAGTGTTTAAAATGTTCATGCCTTTCCCTACTATTTTCATTTCTGAAAACTTATTCTCAGAAATGCATATTAATATTTATATAAAGAATATAAATCAAAGAATTATTTATACTAGCAAAAAAATAGAAACAATCCAAGTGTCTAACAATAAGAGACTGGTAAAATTCTGCTCCATTTGTCTGTTAGTTTTTTGTACTGTGGTGGCTTGTGTGCTACTGTAATTCTGGAAGCTATGTCACGGGTATTTTAAATACCAGCAGGGTCACCCACGGTGCACAGGTTTCAGATGAGCTTCCAGACAAAGACAAACTAGGAAGGAGAGATGAACTACTTCCGAATATTTAGTCCCTGAAAACCTTATGATTTGCAGAGAAACACTGTCAAATATAGTGCCAGAAAACGAGCCCCTCAGGATGGTTGGGCTGCCTCAAAATGCAACTGGGGAAGAGCTGCCTCATCAAAGTAGAGTTGACCATGATGACGTGAATGGAGTAATAAAGCCTGTGGGAGGAAAGCCCTCGGGACCTTCATTTGCTGATGGAGCACAATTCAAAATGAAGAGAAACAATTGTAAACATCCATTAATAACTGGAACATGGAATGCATGAAGTATGAATCTAGGAAAATTGGAAATTATCAAAATGAAATGGAACACATAAAACATCGATATCCTAGGTATTAGTGAGCTGAAATGGACTGGGACTGGCCATTTTGAATCTGACAGTCACATGGTTTACTATGCCGGAAATGACAAATTGAAGAGGAATGGCATCGCACTGATCATCAAAAAGAACATATCAAGATCTGTCATGAGGTACAACGCTGTCTGTGATAGGATGATACCCATACGCCTACAGGGAAGACCAGTTAATACAGCTATTATTCAAATTTATGCACCAACCACTAAAGCCAGAGAGGATGAAATAGAAGAATTCTACCAACTTCTTCAATCTGAAATTGACCAAACATGCAATCAGGATGTATTGATCATTTCTGGTGACTGGAATGCAAAGACTGGAAACAAAGAGGAAGGTCCAGTAGTAACATATGACCTTGGTGATAGAAATGATGCTGGAGAACGCATGATAGAATTCTGCAAAATCAATGATTTGTTCATTTCAAATACCTTTTTTAAACAGCTTAAGAGATGACTATACACATGAACCTCACCAGATGGAAAACACAGAAATCAAATTGACTACATCTGTGGAAAGAAATGATGAAAAAGTTCCGTATCATCACCCAAAACAAGGCCAGGGGCAGACTGTGGGACAGACCATCAATTGCTCATATGCAAATTCAGACTGAAGCTCAAGAAAATGAAAACAAGTCCATGAGAGGCAAAATATGACCTTGAATATATCCCACTTGAACTTAGAGATCATGTGAAGAACAGATTTGATGACAGTTGACACTAAAGACGGAAGACCAGAAGAGTTGTGGGATAATGTCAAGACCATCATGCAGGAAGAAAGTAAATATTCATTAAGAAGACAAGAAAGAAGGAAAAGATCAAAATGGATGTCAGTAGAGATTCTGAAACTTGCTCTGCAACATAGAGATGCTAAAGCAAATGGAAGAACTGAGGAGGTACAAGAGCTGACCAGAAAATTTCAAAGGTCAGCTCAAGAAGACAAAGTCAAATATTATAGCAAAATGTGCAAAGATCTGGAGTTAGGAAACCAAAAGGAAAGAATATTCTCAGAATTTCTCAAGCTGAGGGAACTGAAAAAAAAATTCAAGCCTCAGATTTCATTGTTGAAGGATTCTCTGGGCTAATTATTGAATGACGCAGAAAGCATCAAAAGAGGATTGAAAGAATATACAGAGTCACTGTAACAAAAGGAAATGGTTGCTGTTCAACCATTTCAAGAGGTAGCATATGATCAAGAGCCAATGATACCGAAGGAAGAAGTCCAAGGTACATTGAAGGAATTGGCAAAAAAAAAAAAAAAAGGGGGGGGGGGGATTAATGTAATACAAATTGAAATCTTTCAACAAAGTAAGTCAGCACTCTATGCCAAGAAATTCAGAAGAAAACTACTCGGCCAACTGATTGAAAGAGATCCGTATTTGTGCCCATTCCAAAGACAGGTGACCCAACAGAATACGCAAATCATTGGACAATATCTTTGATATCCCATGTGAGTAAAGTTTTACTAAAGGTAATACAGAAACAGCTGCAAGCATACATTGACAGAGAACTTCCAGAAGTTCAAGCCAGATTTAGAAGAAGATGTGGAATGAGGAATATCACTGCTGATGTCAGATGGATCTTGGGTGAAAGTAGAGAATACCAGAAAGATATTTACCTGTGCTTTATTGACTATGCAAAGGCTTTTGACTGTGTGGTTCATGACAAGCTATGGACAACATTGCAAAGTATGAGTATTCTGGAACACTTAACTGTGCTCATGAGGAACCTGTACATGGACCAAGAGGCAGTTGTTCGAATAGAACATGAAAACACTGAATGGTTTAAAATTAGGGAAGGTGTACAACAGGTTGTATTCTTTCACCATACTTATTCAACATGTATGATGAACAAATAATCTGAGAATCTGGGTTATATGAAGAAAAACATGGCATCAGGATTGGAGGAAGACTCATTAACAACCTGCAGTATTCAGATGATACATCCTTGCTTGCTGAAAGTGAAGAGAACTTAAAATATGTACTGATGAGGATTAAAGACCACAGCCTTCCATATGGATTGCATCTCAAAATAAAGAAAACAAAAAGCAGCAGTCAAGAAATCAAACAACATATTGCATTAGACAAATCTGCTGCACAGGACCTTTTTAAAGTGTTGAAGAGCAAAGATGTCAGCTTGAGGACTAAGGTACACCTGACCCAAGCCATGCATGATATTTTCAATAACCTCATATGCATGCAAAAGTTGGACAGCAAATAAGGAAGATCACAGAAGAATTGATGCTTTTGAGTTATGGTTGGAGGAGAATATTGGAAATATCATGGGATGCCAAAAGAATCAACAGATGTGTGTTGGAAGAAGTGCAGCCAGAGTGCTCCTTAGAGGCCAGGATGGTCAAACTTGTCTCTCATACTTCAGACATATTGTCAGGAGACATACTGTCTCTGGAGAAGGGTATCATGTTTGGTAAGGTGGAGGGTCAGAGAAAAACAGGAAGACCCCCATAGAGATCAACTGGCAAAGTAGCAGCATCAATGGGCTCAAGCATGGCAACAATTGTGAGGTTGGCTAGGACTGGGCAGTGTTTCTTTCTATTGTGCATAGGGTCGCTATGAGTCAGTACCGACTCAATGGTACCTAACAACAACAACAAAGTACCAGAAGATGAGCCCCTCAAGACCAAAGAAGAACTTACGCCTTTAAATTATGGATGTTGGCAAAGAATATTGAACACACCATGGTCATCCAGAAGAATGAAAAAAATCTGTCATGGAAGAAGTACAGTCATATGCTCTTTAGAAGGTGAGGATGGTGAGACTGACTTTGTCTCACATTCTTTGGACATAGTATCAGGTAGGACCAGTCCATGGAGAAGGACATCATACTTGGTAAAGTAGAGGGTCACGGGAAAAGATGAATGGATTAAATGTTATGAAAATTAATCATTTT
The DNA here is from genome assembly GCF_000296735.1 of Chrysochloris asiatica. Lineage (NCBI taxonomy): Eukaryota > Metazoa > Chordata > Mammalia > Afrosoricida > Chrysochloridae > Chrysochloris > Chrysochloris asiatica. Next base: position 4,903,169 of record NW_006408553.1, read on the forward strand.
AATTGTGAAAATAACGAAAAGTTTATATCTACCTAAAGGAGCTCTGGTAACGTTGTGGCTATGAATTGGGCTGCAAGCCACAAGGTCAGCAGTTCGAAACTACCAGCTGTTCCATGGGAGAAAGATGTGGCTTTCTGCTCCCGTAAAGATTTACAGCCTCGGAAACTCTATGCAGGGTCGTTATGAGTCGGAACCAACTCCACAGCATATAATAACAACAACAGCCTATATGGAGTCCTGGTGTGGCGCTGTGGGTTAATGTGCTAGACTGCAAAGCCGTTTGAACTGCAAAGTTGGCGGTTCAAGCTCACCAGCTGCTCCTTGGAAACTGTATACAGGGTCGCTATGGGTCAGAATTGACTCAACGGCACTTAACAAATACCTATAGATTAAAAAAAAGATTGAGAGAAAAAAATACTATAGTCGAAGCATGAATCCTTCTTTCGGAGGGATGAAATTATGGCAATGCTGTGTTTTCCAAATGTGTTGCTTTGAAAATATGTTACTCTTATACTTAGCAAAAAGATGAAAAAATGCTTGAATAGATTAACATGACTGAAAAAGAAAAGAGCTTTTGACTACTCAAATGGGAAGGGATTTGGGGATTGAGGCAGACCCAGAATTCAGGATGGTGGCATCAGTGGATGCCAGTTGTCTAATATATCTGGGGAGTCCTGGTGTGGTGCTGTAGGATAAGCACTGGACTGCTAACTGTAAGATCAGTAGTTCAAACCCACCAGCCTCTCCTTGGAAACCCTACACAGAGTCAGTATGAGTCAGAACTAATTTGACGGTAATTAACAACAAAGTACATCTAGAGAATCAGGATGAGGAAAAAAAAAAATTGCAGGTCACTTTCTCAGTCACGTTTGATGACATTTTACCCTAAAAATAGACTTCAGGAGGCAGCCCAAAAAGCTGAAGGGTTGTCTTTAAGAAGCTGATTTTTAGGTACTTGGGAGAAGTTTGAGCACTAGATTCTTTGAGCCCTAAATTCCAGTTCCGCCTTCTTTGTTATCTACCCAAGTGGGAAAGGGCTCATAACAAAACTGTAAGTGGGTGCAGGTCGACCTTCATCACTCAGCATGGTAGAGCTGTGGCTTTGCTTCCTTGTGCCCTAAACCCCTTTCCAAGTGTAATCACTGATAGCCCCAGGACTTGCTGTCAGAGTTCCTTCTCTTGGCTCATTTCACACTGATTTCTAATTTTTTTTTTAGCTCTTCTGAAACTCTTAGGAGATGAATTTCAATTTTAAGTGGCAAGAAAAGAGAGACCAAAACAGCTCTTCCTCTTTGCCTTAAAAAAAAAAAAGACCCTACTGTCTGTCAACAGTGCTTTAAAATACTTTTTTTTAGCCTGTCTCTCCCATTTCCCTTATTTCACTAAAATATGTTTTGCAGTTGGTTTGTGAAAAACCAGTGTGAGCTGCAGCAGCCTCTCATAGCTGCCTTCCATCTGTAACGTGGTCTGTATTATGTGCCATATATTTAGAATGCCTAAATTAGTAGTGTTCCACGTGCTATTTAAAGAGGAGCTAGAAAGTCAGATGGAAGAGGAGCTATTGATCTGGATTTGTTTCTGAGTGTTGTTGGCTCTTATCTTTAAGCTGCACAAGCTAGAGAAATTTGGGGGACATCGAAAGAACAGATGGTCTGAGAAGGCAACTGGCCCATGTGGTCCACTGTGGTAATTAGTCCACAGAAGCTACTGGCCATTTTTTTCAGTTTGCAGCAAGATTTTGCTTCTGTTTATGCCATTCAAGACATGGATAGTGATTCTGGTTATAACATGTGTGGCTAGAAAACGTGTGTAAAAATATGAGGGTATGTCAAAAAGCATTGTTACTAAGGTTTCAAGACATAGAATTATCACTGATGCAATAGCTACTTCTGAGGTCTCACATTTTCTATTCTAATCAAATCTTGACCTCAGCAAGTGTTCAGCTGGGTGGGTGCCAAAAGCGTTGTATGAAAATTGACTAGCTGAGAGAGTTGAACTTTCCATCAGCCTTTTAAGCAAAATCAAAGCTAATGAAGGTGATTTTATGGAATGAATCTTCACTGGGGATGAGTCTTGGATTTACCAATACAATCCAGAGAGGAAGGTCCAATCAAAACAGTGGCTTTCAAGGGAATCTGCTGTGTCAGATTCAACGCATAGAGGTCAGTGCAGAAGGTTATGGTGACTGTTCCTTGGAAACCCAAAGGGGTAGTCTTGATAGACTTTCTTGAATAACACAGGAAAACCACAGGGGCTATTATTTAGAAGAATTTTTCAGGAAATTTGCATTGGTGAGAAAAAAGCCATCCCAAGAAATTTTTTTTTTCCTTCAAAACAATGCACACATTCCTTCTTGGAGGCTAGTAAAGACTGTTCTGTGAGAATTCTGTTGAGAAACCTTACCCCATCTATCCTATATTCCTGCCCTTGCCACTTTGGACTTCTTTTTGTTCTTGAACATTTAAAAGGAAAATGATTTAAGTCCTTTGAGGATGCCAAAACATGAAGTAAACTAAGATCATAGAACTCTCCTGGGAAGGGTTGTTGTTGTTAAGTGTCATTGAGTTGGCTCTGACTCATAGCGACCATGTATAGAGTTTCCGAGGAGCGGTTGGTGAATTTGAACCTCTGACCTTGCAGTTCAAACAGATTTTGTGGTCCAGTGCTTTATCCCATAATGTGACACCAGGATGGAAATACTACCTTCATTAGTATATAAACCTAGATGGCGGATATACCAAATAAACAATAGCTTCACACTTCGATAATTTTGTTTCATAAGTGTTTCTATGATTTTGTAGCTAAACTTTTTGATCTATCCTCCCACTCTGCAATTTTTCATTAATTCCAGTGCAATTAATTTGTGGTTAGAGGCTACAGAGATTAATGATTTCATTAAACAGGGAGGGAAGACCAACATATAGTCTGTACTATTAATAAATTCATTTTACTGAATGACCTTAAGTAAAGTTGTAATTCTAGAAGATTCACTGATGAACTTGAAAATGAATCACATGTATATATGCTAGCCTTATAAAAAAGTTGGTAAACAATGAGTATCCTTTGAAAAATGTCTAGATTTTCTAAATTTACAGGATTTAGGTAACAAAGTACCAGCATTATAAATAAAGCTTATTTTCAGAAGCTCAAAACCTACCTAACTCTAGTGTCAAGGGCAAATAGCCCTCATCCTGAGATCAACTGAAGTGCAGCCAGAATGCTCCTTGGAGGCCAGAATGGCCAAACGTCATCTCTCATACTTCGTACATACTGTCAGGAGGGACCAGTCACTAGAGAAGGCTATCACATTTGGTAAGGTGGAGGGTTAGAGAAAAACAGGAAAACCCCCAGAAAGATGGATTGGCAATATGGCAGCATCAATGGGCTCAAGCGTGGCAACGATTGTGAGGTTGGCTAGGACCAGGCAGTGTTTCGTCTGTTGTGCATGGGGTCGCTATGTTTTGAAGGTATGAAACAAATACAATGAGGACAGACTTCTGGTCAATGGATCCACATGTTGTATAGGATAAACTGCAAGTACTTTAATCTTAGATAAAACTTTTTATAACCTTCAAGGTCATTCTCTTGCCATGTCCTCTCCTTCCACCCCATCCTATTATGTTCACTTAATACTCTAGAATTACCCAATTCCCAAAATCTCTGACGTAACCAAACGTTCACATACCTCCATGTTTTGTCCATTTTATTCCTAAAAACACCACCTTCTCCAAACAAACCCTTGGCTTCTTGAACTAATTCTTATTCATTCATCTTCTTTTATTTTTTAACTTTTTCTTATGCATTGAGTGAGGGTTTACAGAGCAGATGATGGATTAAGGTAGTGGAAAACACAGGGAGGAATGTGAGCATTAAAGTGAATTCTTATTCATCTTTCAAAACATCTTTCAAAGGTACCCTTCCCTGTGATGAACTTCCTGATAATCCACCCTAGAGCAAATTCTCTCTCCCATGTTGTTGTTGCTGATGTTGTCAAGTGCTGTCAAGTCAATTCCAACCCACAGCAACCCTGTATAGGGTTTCCAAGGAGCAGCTGTACCACTTGTTTAATGTAAAAAGGTCTGGGCTTTCAGGATCTGTATACTTGAGTGTCTTACTCACTGGGCTCTGGGGATTTTAATAGAGGTAGGGACACAGTCTGATTGTAATCCATTCTCAGTACTGATAGTGTCTGGTTGGTTCATAGGCTATGTCCAATGAAGAATGGAGACCATTGAATATCCATGTCTTCAAAAATCTCAAAGCATTAAAGCCAAATTTTAAAGTTATTGGAAGATAATATAGAGACAAAACTATGGGACCTCACTTTTTTCAGCAATACAATCATTACCAAAGATAATCACAAATGCACAAGCAACCAAAGAAAAGGTAGATAACTAGGACATCCTAAAAATTAAACCCTTTAAATCTTTTGTGGGAGCAGAAAGCCTCATCTGTCTCTTGCAGAGTGACTGGTGGTTTGAACTGCTAACCTTGCGGTTCACAGTCCAGTGTTTATTCCACAGTGACACACCAGAACTCCGAATAATATATATTGTTGTTGTTGTTAGGTGCCATCGAGTTGGTACTGACTCATAGCAACCTTATGCACAGCAGAACGAAACACTGCCTGATCCGGGGCCAACCTCATTACTGTTGCCAGGCTTGAGTCCATTGATTCTGCCACTTGGCCAATCCATCCCTCTGGGGGTCTTCCTCTTTTTCTCTGACCCTCCACCTTATCAAACATGATGTCCTTCTCCAGTGACTGGTCGCTCCTGACAATATGTCAGAAGTATGAGACACGAAGTTTGGCCATCTTGGCCTCCAAGGAGCACTCTGGCTGTACTTCTTCCAAAATGAATCTATTGGTTCTTTTGGCAAACCATGGCACCTTCAATACTTTCCTCTAACACCATAACTCAAAAGTAGCAATTCTTCTTCCTTATTCACTGTCCAGCTTTCGCATGCATATGAGGTTATTGAAAATACCATGGCTTGGGTCAGGCGCACCTTAGTCTTCAAGCTGACATCTTTGCTCTTCAACACTTAAACAGATCTTGTGCAACAGATTTGCCTAATGCAATACGTTGTTTGATTTCCTGACTACTGCTTCCGTGAGTGTTGATAGTTGATTCAAGAAGAATGAAATCCTTGACAACTTCAATCTTTTCTCCGTTGATAAGAATGTTGTTTATTGGTCCAGTGGTGAGGATTTTTGTTTTCTTTACATTGAGATGTAATCCATACCAAAGGCTGTACTCTTTGATCTTCATCAGTAAATGTTTTAAGTCCTCTTCACTTTCAGCAAGCAAGGTTGTATCATCTGCATATCACAGGTTGTTAATGAGTCTTCCTCCAATCCTGATGCCACGTTTTTCTTCATAGAACACAGCTTCTCAGATTATTTGCTCAGCATACAGGTTGAATAAGTATGGTGAAAGAATACAACCTTGTCGCATACCTTTCTTAATTTGAAACCATTCAGTGTTCTCATGTTCTGTGCGAACAACTGCCTCTTGGTCCATGTACAGATCCCTCTAGAGATTGTTAAATGAGAACCCAATTTTCTATGTAAATTTTCTCCAAAATCACAATAAAATAATTATTTTTTTTAAATCTCATTGCATCCCATTAACAAGTCAGGAAGTTTCAACCAGCATTTAACCTCATTACTTCCTCCTATAATTTAATTTCATTTGGCTGTCTCTAAAGTTGGTTATCTTCCCTAAAAAAAAAACAAAAACACAAACCCTTCAAATGTGCCTCTCAGAAGTATATTTTTCATGGGAATTGATAAAACAAATGTAGTACTCCAAATCCTATAGCTATTTTAAGGTTGAAAATGTCTATTCTCTTTCTTCCATGTCTCAAAATAAAAACAGGAGACTGAGTGGGGGAAGAGAAGAGGCAGCAGGATCAAGGCATCACTTGCACTTTGGAGCCATTCTTCTTGATTTGTCTTCTTCCACCTCTTCAGCTCCCATAGCTTTTCTAATGGGAATAATGCCATCTAGGCAAAAGTCTTAGTGAATGATTGCCTCTGAAGAACAAGCTCACATCTCTTCTGTGGACACTGACTCCTGATCAGAGGCCTCAATGGCAACAGATGGGGAGGGAAGAAAGGATGCTTCACAGACCCTGACTCTTGATTACAATCAAAATAATCTCATCGCTGCATCCACATGCTCCCTTTCTCCAGTAAATCAGATTAATTCTGACTTATGGTGCGGAGAAAGATTGGCAGCAGCTGACAGATATTCACAAAGCAAGGAAATACAGGAAAGTTACCCTTTATTCACAAAGGAATTGTGTTCAAAAAGTTCATTTGTGAGTTACTTTGAGGACACAGAAACTGTATCATCTGTTTTGGTAAAGGCCTTAGACCAGTCCACAAAATCCTCTTTAACTCATTATTATGTATGGGTCTGGGGTACAGCATTTTGTTGTTGTCATTGTTAACTGTTGTCGAGTTGGCTCCGACTCATTGAAACCTTATGTATAGCAGACAAAATGTTCCCTGGTCCTGCATTACTATAACTATCTTTGACACATTTAAGTTCCATCAGACAAATTCGGTTCTGATCTAAAAGGTTTTCAATAGCCAGTTTTTACAAGTAGGCTGTCAGACCTATTGGTATTTGATATACCGATGGCCTAGAGTTTCCAACATCATAGCAATGTAAAAAGCCCTGCAGTATGGCAAACTAACTGGGGGTGGGCAACATTTAGAGTGAAATCTAAATTTAACAAAGCATTGTGAAATTAATTCCATAATAATCTCCAAAGTCAAAACACTGCCACAAGGGGTAATGAGAGTGGGCACTATCCCTCACCCCCAGGACATGCAGGGAATCAGGGACAAGGGAGCTCCCAGTCACTGGTGGTGGTTCCTCACACAGGACACAGTTTCCAGATGGTAGGAATGGGTACAGGGAAGAGACGGAAAGGAAGCAGAGGTAAGGACCAGAGACAGAAACGGAATAAAGAGTATAACAGGATCATAAAGAGCGTATATCGTCTCCTGGGGTTTTAGTCATAGCTTGATTTCCTGACTAAGCGTTATGGTATAGGGTGTTGGTAAACAGATAAGGTCGTTGTTATTAAGTACTGTCGAGTCTGTTCTGACTCATAGCGAGCATCTATCGGCTTCCAAGGAGCAGGTGGACGGTTGAACTGCTGACTTTGTGATTAGCAGTCTAGTGCTTATCCTACACCAACAGATAGGGTTGTTGTTGTTGTAGCCACTCATGCATATCCAGGTGTGGGGTAGGGAGAAGAAGGGCAGTGAGATGAGAGCAAAACATTCCACTATAACCAGTCTGACCACTGTTATCACTGCCACTATTAACACTTCCGCTCTTACCACTCTCTTACTGATCGCCCTCGTCCAGCTAACACAGGACTTCTGACAACACTGGAATAAAAGTAATGGAATATTTGGTAAACTAAGTGAAAGAAAGAAAGGGTGGAAAATAACCCCTGATTCTGGCAGTGAGGAGGAGAGGGATTATACAACATGCATGGAGAGCATAAATGTAACTTAGAGATCACCACAGGAAGAAAAACTGGACTTTTAATGATAACACATGTACAGCATTTGAGAGAGGAAATTTAGCTGCCCCACACTCATGACATTAAAAATCAGAGAAAATTAGAAATATAGTTATAAAATAGAGTTTTAAAGAACAATGCCATTTCTTTGATCACAGGTCCTGTTTGGAACACAGGTCCTGGAATCCAAAGCTTTTGCTCAAAGCAAATCTTCTAATAACTAGCTTCCGGTTTGGGACATTACCACAACATCCTCAATGTGTGAGTAAAATCAGTGTACTTCAATGCAATCCCATTCGTTTAAAATGTTGGATTTTGTATGATGGTTGAGATTAAGTTATGAAAAGAGGCTATCAATTTGTACAACAAAAAGTAGATCAGTAATCAATAGCTGTTAAATTATAATTTTAAAACGGCTTTTATTTCCACTCCTGGATATAGTGAGCTGGAAGAAGCACCTCATACAACAAAGAAGCACCAGACTAACTGTAAATTCAAGGCTTATGAACTCATTAGAGAGCTGAAGTCACAGAGAAAATAGAAGCCAAAATCTGAGGAAAGATGAGACATTCGGCACTTTCTTACCTGGGGTAGCTCCAGTCAAATACTAGTAAGAACAACCAAAGTAAAGTTAACAATGAAATTGTGTAGGCTGAGAGCAAGCTGTCACACTGCAGAAACTTTTACCCTCTTTCCCTAGGAACCCCACAGGATGCTGGCAGAAAAGATCAGAAAAAACCTTAAGAAGTGTTCATGTGGTGCAGGTTTCAGATACAGAAACATAACCAAGGGCAAAGAGAAAGAAAACCCTCTTGGGTCCTTCTCTCTTATCTCCCCTCTGTGGTTAAAAAAAAAACAAACAAACCCAAAACTAAAAAACCTTATTGGTGGGTGTCATGATATGAATTGAATTATATCCCCCCAAAATATGTATAATACTGGCTGGGCGATGATTCTCAGTGGTTTGGCAGTTATATGATGATCCCCATGATGTGATTTGATGTGATATAGCAGTAAGAGGATTAAGGGTGGGATGCAACACCCTACCCTTAAGATGCAACGCCCTGTATCCCATCACAGCCCTGATGCAATGTAATGGGAGACTCCCTGGACTCAGGCTTCCTGCACTGTGAAGCTCCTAGATCCAGAGGAAGAGTGATGCAAAGACACAGGGGGATCTCCAAGGACTGCTGGGCCTACAGATGCTGCAAGGAGACAAGTACCTTTCTCCAAAGCTGGCACTGGGAATTCAGACTTCTAGCCTCCTGGATTGGGAGAGAAGAAATTTGTTTGGTAAAGCTACCCACTGTGGTATTTCTGTTATAGCAGCACTAGATAACTAAGGCAGAATTTAGTATCAGGAGTGTGATGTGGTTTTGGAAATGAATAATGAACAGAGGCTGGAAGCGTAGTAAACTGCTTAGTAATAAAAGCCTAGATTGCCTATAAGAGATTGTTGGTAGAATTATGGACGCAAAAGGCAATTCTGGAAAGGACTCAGAAGGAAGTGACAAGAGCTGTAACACTGGAAATGGTGCAGTGGGCAAGAAACAGTGACAGAAAAATGATAGCAACAGAACCAGGATACTGAAGTGAGGCAGCCAACTCATGGAGACAGAAAGCTGAGTACCTTCAGGCAAGAGGTTTCCTGGAAGAATGCAGTACCTCTGCGCACTTATCATAACTACACAGCTTTTAAGCACTTGCCAGAACGGAACACTTCGTCTCTCAACTTCATCTCTCATAATTAAGACATATTGTCAGGAGGGACCAGTCACTGGAGAAGGATATCATGCTTGGTAAGGTGGAGGGTCAGAGAAAATGAGGAAGACCCCCAGCAAGATGGATTGGCAAAGTGGTAGTATCAATGGGCTCAAGTATGGCAACAATTGTGAGGCTGGTCCAGGACTGGGCAGTGTTTCATTCTGTTGTACATAGGGTCGCTATGAGTTGGTACCAACTCAATGGCACCTAACAACAACAACAACAACAAGAGTGGAACCGAGACAAAGCTGGCCTCTTCTAGAGATTAAGGAACTAGTAAGTAGAACCTCAAAAGGTCGGACCACAACCTCTGGCCTCTCAAAGGATGAATCATGACATCGGGGGTCCCTAAGGGTTTCAAAGAGTTGAATCTTCTTTGCCAACTCAGTTCTGGAGGGTGGGGCTGCCTTTAAGATGGGGTCCCTGCCCAAAGCTGAGGAAGTGAAAGATGCCATGCCTGAGGGACACAAGAACAGGGCCTGCAGGGGCAGGTAGGAGAATTGGGCTGCCCAGAGCCAAGGGAGCAGAAGTACCATTTTCGTGGGCCAGGGTGTAGGGAGAGACCTCTTACCCAGAATCTATAGGCTTGGCCAACATCCAGAATGCAAAGGGTAGGCAGGGTTATTGCCTAAATGATCTCAGAGGACAGAGGACTCTTTTCTAGTCTTTCGCACTAATGTAAATTTTCTGCTGGATTTCTAATTTACCTGGTGCCTGTTATCCCTTCCTTCCCTCCAATTGCTCCAATTTGTAATGACAGTGTCTACCTTGTGCCTACTCCACCACTGATTTTGGAAGCACGTAATTTGCATTCTATCCCACGTGAGGATCTCTATGGAATGCTGGGCCTGCAGATGCTGAACAGACACAAGGACATTTTCCAGAGCTGGTGCCCTGATTTTGGCCTTTTAGCCTCCTGAACTGTGAGATAATACACTTCTGTTTGTTAAAGCCATCCCCTTGTGGTATTTCTGTTATAGCTGCACTAGAGAACAACGACAGCAGGGAAAGGAGAAATAAGGTGCTGGTGAAAACTCACTGCAACTGAAAGGAAGAGGACAAAAAAAGCTTTATTCTTAGGGGGTGCCACAGGAGAATATCCCCAAGACTCAGCTACAGTGCCTACCCAAGAAAGAAATTTACGAAAACATCAAAGACTGCCTGTCCTGGATTGAATTTTGGTCCCTCAAAGTATGGGTGGGGTCCTGGTGTGGTGCTGTGGGCTACTGCGCTGGACTGTAAAGTCAGTTTGAACACCAAGATCAGCGGTTCAAGCTTAGCAATTGCTCCTTGGAAACCCTATACAGGGTCACTGTGGATCGAAACCAACTTGACTGCACTTTACAACAACAACAAAGTATATGTCAACATGGGTAGACCATGATTCTCAGTGGTTTGGAAGTCATGTGGTGATCCCCCATGATGTGATCTGACGTGAAGACCAATAGAAGGATTAAAGATGGGATACAGTCCTGGTATGGCACTGTGGGTTAATGCGCCAGACTACAAAGCTGTTTGAACTGCAAGGTTGCCGGTTCAAGTTCACCAGCTGCTCCTCAGAAATCCAATACAGGGTCGCTATGGGTCAGAATCAAATCAATGGCAGTTAACAACAACAACACACCATATTAATTCTACCACAATTCCGATCCTATATAAGGAAGATTCCTAGGCATGTGACATTCAACACCGCCAATCTTACAAGAGAGTAAAAGAGAGTGACATGAACAGAGAAGGCAGACTACTGCCACCAAGGAAGAAGAGCCAGACTGGAGTGTCCTTTGGGCCTGGAGGAGACTCAATTTCTGTTTGTGGTATATCTGTTAAAGCCACACTGGATAATTAAAGCACTGACAATCTTAGCTTCCACTACTCTGCACATGGAAACTAGCAAGCTTAGAGAAACATGTACAGCCCAATACTGCAGAGAGTGGGACAGCAGGAACAAGAGTTTCAAACCAACAGACCCTTTTGGAGGGGCAATGGAAAAGGTAGGCTGAAAAGACATTGCTCAGGAGAAACAACTTCCACATAAACACAGAGTATCACTAGAAGAATTTGGGGTTTGTGGTGCACAAAGAGTAACCATAGCAACAACAAACTTGACTAGATTAACTCATACTCCCTTCCTAACCTCCTTCCCCCCATACACACTAAAGACCTATTTTTGTTGTTAAGTGCTGTGTAGTCAGTAGCCATCCTATATAGGGTTTGTTGTTGTTACTAAGTGCCTGTCAAGTTGTTTCCAACTCACTGCAACCCTATATAGGGTTTCTGAGGAGTAGCTCGTGGGTTTGAACTGCCCACCTTGTGGTTTGCAGTCTACAAGCACCACACCAAGAGTCACCATATATAGGGTTTCCAAGGCTTTAAATCTTTGCAGAACAGAAAGCCTCATTTTTCTTGTATAGAGCAGTTGGTGGGCTTGACCCACCGACCTTGTGGCTCACGGTGAAGAAAAATATGCCAGGCTCTAAGCATAATCTATACAGGATGACTGGCTTTCAACAAAATGGTTAGGCCTAGGTAAGGCAAGGAAAAAAATCCAAGAGACAAAGTAACCGTCAGAACCAGACTCACATGAGACACAGATGCTAGAATCATCTGACAGAAAATGTAAAATAACTATGATTACTTACTACATTAAAGACTCCAGTGGAAAAAGTGGCTGACATGTAAAATTAGATGGGTACTTTTAGCAGAGAGATGGAAATTATAAAACGCAAATGGACATGCTAAAGTGAAAACTACAGTAATAGAGATGAAAAATACCTTTAACAGGCTTATAAGTAGACTTTTCACTGCTGAGAAAAGGATCCTAGAAGTCAGATCCACCCATGGTACCAAATCCCCATTCTTCCTTATTTCCAGTGTCTCCCAAAATGCCAAGAAATCCACCTGTATGCCTGCCTTACTATTTCTACCCTAAGTCACTGTCACAATGTTTATCACAAAGAATGTTACTAAAGAGCACTCTGAGGAAAGGAGCCTGTCCTCTTCAATATGTCTCCCTTTCCATACTGGAGGCCCAGTTAGATTCTGCACTTCACGCATAGCTACCGCCTAGATGCTTGCTGCTATGATGGTGAATAGGGTTCAGCTGAGCTCCCAGACTAAGGTGGACTAGGAAGTGAAGGTGAGCAATGAAAATTCGATGAATCACAATGATCCTAGCTGCAACTGATTCTGGGGGATGGCACAGGATCGGGCAGTGCTTCATTCTGTTTTGCATGGGTTCAACATTCTATTTTGCAGGAGCCAACGCAATGACAACTAACAACAACAACAACAACACGGAGCCTTACACACTGCTCACTCAGCTCCCAGAATCGGGTTGGGCTGGACTTGTTTAGAAGAGTTTTAGCACAGTGGTGTCACAGTTGCTTCGAAGTTACTTGGCAATATGCAAACAGTGGATGCCAAAAATTCCATTTGTGGAATCATCAAATTTATGTCCAGGAGCTATATTTAAAAAAAATAGGAAATCACAGTCAAAAGATGTACCACTCATTCGATTTAATTATTGGCTTGTACGGTTCTATACCTAAGGAATAAGTAAACCACATAAAGAAAGACATTTTCTGTTTACTTGAGATAAACAGGTGTCCTGAGGCACAGGAAAGGATCACGTCTCTCTACTTGCTTTTTGGGGTTTTTTTCTGGATGGTTTTGAAAAATTAGTGCTATTATATGAGAATTCAAGGCAAAAATCCGTGCCAATGAAGCATCTGGGGAAAAGGGAAAGGAGGCAAATATTGTTCCCTCTGTGTTCCTGAGACAGATAATAAACCAACACAGATAATAAATAGCTATCAATATGTTAATCTCCCTCCACAAGCTTCACAGAATTCTGCAAAGTGGCTTCAGTGAAACCACACTGAAAAAGCATTTATCTCCATTCCTTTTATAGAAGAGGATTCCAGATGGTTTGTCCTTGGTTATCCAGCAGACTAAGTGACAGAAAATCCCTTAGACAGGATCACTTGGCAAAGCCACAAACAAAAGAAGTAGAGGTGCTTTGTATTTTGCAGATAAGACAGACCCAAAGGCTAGAACTGGGTCTGGCTTTGGAAGACAACTCAATTATGCCTCTTGTGGAAAGAATGAGGAAACCAAGTCTCAAGGCATGTGAGCATACTGGTCAGAGGCACCAGCTGTGCGCCCTCTGTCTTCTCCCAGGGGTCCTGAAGTTGCTAATTGACTAGGATCCTTCTTCCAGTAAGGACCACCATGATGAGACCATGTGAAAGATCATTCATCAGTCAATGAAACGATACTGACTTAGAACCTGAAGTTCTGAGCCCACTGAAGATTGGGGAGCAACTTACTAATGTCAAATTTTTACAAAATGACCAAGATACAGTATTCTCAAGGAGATATACTAGCTACCTCACAGTGAACTTTATGCTTTACATTAACTATTATCATCTATAAGCATCTCATAGGTGTTTATTGTTTAATTTTAAACAAAAGCATCCCCATCTTTTTCTAATCAGCTCCAGGTTCTGCAGATTTTGTAGGCTTCATTAGAACACTCTAGGAATGTGGAGGACTCCTGGTGTGGCACTGTAGGATCACAAGGTCTGCAGTTCAAACCCACCAGCAGCTCTACAGAAATCCTACACAGGGTCACTATGAGTCAGAACCGACTTGATGGCACTTAACAACAACAGCAAGAATGTGGAACACTCCCACTTCTAACCCCAAAATTTCCCATACACCTTTGGTAAATTGCTCTAGCTTTTGGACTACTGAAACCCAAAATCATTCTAAGGTTATGTTTAGATATAGAAAGAAGTTATTTTCCAAAATATTTTATTCACATAATGTTCCATCACTTGATCAACTCATTATAGAAAAGAAAGTTCAAATCAGATCCTTCAATTCCCTTCTTTACCTTTAACTAGCAAAGAATCAGGAAGAGTTCCTCAAATGTCAGTTAGTCCAATCTCTACCTTATGTTGGAATCATGACTTATAACCAACCACTTGATCAAGCAGTCATCAATGGATAGTCTTGTAGTGACATGAAGTCCACTTTGTTCTCAAACATCCATTCCAATTTTGATTATTTGAAAGTTAATACTTACATTGATCTTAAATCTGCCTGATGGGTGAAATCTTCCATAATATCTCTTTTCCTATGAACATAAAACATTACCTCAGCAATCCTTTGTGATAAAAACAATGAAATAAACTGTGCTGTATGTAACAGTTAAATCTCAAATTTAAAATGTTTTTCTTCATTTACACATCATATGAGAACAATAAGTGGATTTTTAGCCAATTTGGAAGGCATTTGTGGATTTATCTGCCTTTAAATATAGACTGGATGCTGTACATAAAACAACACTGGGAAAAACTCAGTGTGTTCTTCCCTTTCGGTTTTCTAACTCCAGGTCTTTGCACATTTCATTATAATACTTTATCTTCTCAAGCAATCCTTTGAAATTTTCTGTATAGCTCTTTTATTTCATCATTGATTCCAGTTACTTTAGTCTCTCTATGCTTAAGAGCAAGTTTCAGAGTCTCTTCTGACATTTTAGTCATTTCTTTCTTGTCTTTTTAATGACTTTTTGCTTTCTTCATGTATTGTGTTCTTGATGTCATCATACAGATCTTCTGGGTTTTCAGTCATTAGTGTCAAATGCATAAAATCTATTCTTGAGATGGCCTCTAATTTCAGGTGGAATATATTCAAGGTCATATCCTAGCTCTTGTTTTCATTTTCTTCAGCTTCAACCTGAAATTGTATATGAGCAATTGATGATTTGCTCCTGTCTTCCCTAGCTTTGTTTTGGCTGATAATACTGAGCTTCTCCAAGTCTCTTTCCACAAATATAGTTAATTTGATCCCTGTGTATTCCATCTGGTAAGGTCCAGGTGTTGTTTAAAAAGGCATTTGCAAGAATGTTGTTGGTCTTGCAAAGCTCTATCATGCTATCTCCAGTATTGTTTCTATCACCAAGGCCACATTTTCCAACTGATTGTCCTTCCTTTTTGTTTTCAATTTTCGCATGCCAATCACCAATAATTATCATTAATCTTGATTGTATGTTTGATCAATTTCTGACTGAAGAAATCGGTATATTCTTCAATTTCATCATCACTGGCATTTACACATCGTTGTATGTGTGTACATTTGAATAATAGTTGTATTAACTAGTCTTCCTTATAAGCATATGGGTATTATCCTATCACAGCATTATACTTCAAGAGAGATGTTTTTTTCACAATGAATTCAACAATCCTACATTGCTGTGACAATCCTATCACAACATTGTACTTCAAGATAGATTTTTTTTTTTTTGGACAATGAATGCAAACACCATTCCTCTTGCATTTGTCTCTTCAATTTATCATTCTAGGCATAGCAAGCCATATGATTGTCTGATTCAAAATGGACAATACCAGGCCATTTCAGCTTACTAATGCCTAGGATATAGATCTGTATGCATTCCATTTCATTTTTGACAACTTTTAATTTTCCTAAATTTGTACTTCATACATTTCATGTTCTGGTTATGAATGGACACTTGCAGCTGTTTCTTCTCAATTTGAGTTGTGCCCTACCGGCAAATGAAGGTCTTGAAAGTTTTGCTCCACTCATGTCATAGCCAACTCTACTGTGAGGAGGCAGTTCACCCCAGTCACATGTGAGTGCCTTCCAACCCGAGGGGTTCAACATTGGACACTATATCAATGTTCCACAGCTACTCATAACGTATTTAGTGGATAACCATTCAGAAGTGGTTTGCCTCTCCTTCTTCCTAGTTCATCTTAGTCTGGAAGTTCCACTGAAGCCTGTTCACCATGAGTGACCCAGCTATTAAAAATAGTGGTAGCATAGCTTCCAGCATCACAGCATCATGAAAGCCATCACAACATGACAAACTGACAGATGAATGATGAGTTCTTTTATAGATCTGTCTATTGTTTGTCTGAAAATTGAACTATGGAGGTGAGAGTTCATTTCCAGAACTGACGGGTGACTAAAGGTCATAGTCTAGGGGGTTCCACCAATCTCTATCTAGCCAGTAAGCCTGGTTATTTTCATGATTTTGAGTTTTATTCCATATGTTTCTACCACTCTACCCAGACCCTTCTAATGTAATCCCTTTCAGAGCAGTTGGTAGTGGTAACGAGGCACCATCTAGTTCTGGTTCTAGGAAGATTAGCTATTCACTTTGTCCATTAATTCACTGAACTCATTGTTTCTTCACTCTTCTTTCCTCAGGACAATAAACCAATAGTTGTACTCTAACTTTTAAGACCTCAGTCACAACTTACCAAAGTCTGATGTAGAACATTGTCTTTGTGGACTATGATATGCCAATTGGCCATGGTGTCACGCAAGATCATGGTTCGGAGCTCCCAGGACCAGCGACTCATTCCCTCAAGGTGTTTGCTTATGTCTAATAAGTTTTCATATATTTGTCCCTGTATTCTCCAGCACCTTTATAAATATTTTTGTAGCATAAGTAAACACACACGTAGAGAAATACCTTCTGCCAACCCTATATATATATTTGTGGCTATACTCCCACTTTCCCTCCCACATCTGTTTAGCCTATGTGTCTATTCAAGCATATATACTAGTTGCTGTTGTTGTTAAGTGCCATCTAGTCAGGTTCAACTCATAGCAACCCTGTACAGGATTTTCAAGGAACAGCTGGTAAGTTTGAAGCACTGACCTTATAGTTCAAACCAACCTTGTGGTCCAGTGCTTACCATACAGCTCCACACCAGGACTCCATTGTTGTTGTTGTTGTTAAGTGCCATCGAGTCAGTTTTGACCCATAGTGACCCTTTACAGGGCTTCCGAGGAGTGACTGATGACCTTGAATTGCCGACCTTGTGGTTTAAACTGGCTTTGCAGTCCAGCACATTAACCTACAGCACCACACCAGGACTCCATTGTTGTTGTTGTTAAGTGCCGTCAAGTCGGTTCCAACCCATAGCAACTCTACGTAGGGTTTCCAACGAGCAGCTGGTGAGCTTGAACCACCGACCTTGCAGTTCAAACGGCTTTGCAGTTTGGTGCATTAACCCACAGCGCCATACCAGGACTCCATTGTTGTTGTTGTTAAGTGCCGTCGAGTCAGTTCTGACCCATAGCGACCCTGTACAGGGTTTCCGAGGGTGTAAATCCTTACGGGAGTAGAAAGCCTCATCTTTCTCCCGCGGAGCGGCTGGAAGTTTCGAACCGCTGACCTTAAGGTTCACAGCCCGATTCGTAACCACTACGCTACCAGAGCTCCTCCATTAGATCACCATTATTATATAGAGGTATATAACAGTAATTTACCTCTGTTGCCTATAACTCACTGTCTTTCCCTACCTTCATCATTATTTGCTGGACTCCTTCTTATTGCTTATTATCTTCCCCTTCAACCAAATCAACATACTAATGTTTTTAAAGAAGCTCACGAGGACTTTCATTGAGTGGGCTTGAACCTCTACCCTTTCAGTTAGCAGTTATATGAGTCCCTGGGTGGTACAAACAGTTAACAGGTTCAGCTATTAATGGAAAGGTTGGCTTTTGAGTCCACCCAGCAGCATGTCAGAAGAAAGGCCTAGCAATGTACTTCCAAAAGATCAGTCACTGAAAACCCAATGGAGCACACTTCTCCTCTGACACACACGGAGCTGTCATGAGACAGAATCAACTTGACAGCACCCTCTAAAAGAAAGTCAGCCATATCTCAGAGCAAATAAATCAAGACAAAATAAGAGTCGTGGACCACTGCTGCTTCAGAAACATAGGCCTTATCATAAAGACATTACACACAGCAGACAGGATTTCAAACCCTAGTGCAGACTGAAAATCACAAGGGCAAACATTCCAAATTGCAGACATCGATTTGTAATCTAGTTCTTCTGAAACTGCTTGGTTTGTGGACAGTTCTACGTAACACGCTTATGGGTGAATGGCAACCAGGGTGCTTTTGGTTTTTTAAAAATAATGTTTAATGACTTTCCCTAGGGTCAGCTAGTAAGACAGTGTTTATGGAAATACTTCATAAACCGTTGTTGTTAAGTGCTTTTGAGTCTGTTCCGATTCATAACAACTCTTTATAGGCTCTCCAAGGCTTATAACATGTGATGCTGCATCATCATTATATTTTGAACATCTAGTGTATTCACTAGGGAGCTCTGGTAATGTAGTGGTTACAAATTGGGCTGCTAACCTTAAGGTCAGCAGTTCAAAACTACCAGCTGTTCTGCAGAAGAAAGAGGAGGCTTTCAGCTCCTATAAAGATTTACAGCCTTGGAAACCCTGTACAGAGTCACTATGAGCCAGAACTGACTCCATGGCATATAACCACCACCACTGTATTCAGTATGTGCTAGCTGCTGAAGCAATGTGTTAGGCATTATTTCTTGTTGTTGTTGTTAAGTGCTGTTGAGTCAATTCCAACCCATAGTGACACCCATATAGGGTTTCCAAGGAGCAACTGGTGAGCTTGAACCACCGACCTTGCAGTTCAAATGACTTTGCAGTCTGACGCATTAGTCCTTAGACACCATATAAATGAATTAAAAAAAAAAAAATCCTGTACAACAAAATCTTGATCTTGCAAAGATTTCTTTACCTGGCTCTAGGTATATGAAAAATGGTAGTACACTAAAACTGTATGGATTTATGCTTCACATATTACTGTTGTTGGTAAGTGCCACTGAATCAGTTCTGACTCACAGTGACCCTGTGTAGGGTTTCCAAGGAATGGCTGATGGTTTTGAACCACCACCTTAGATTCAAATCGACCTAGTGGTCTAGTGCATTATCCTGCAGTGCTACACCAGGACTCCGTTGCTGTTGTTAGGTGGAGTCAAGTTGGTTCCAACTCATAGGTACCCTATGCACAGCAGAATGAAATACTGCCCGGTCCTGCGCCATCCTCACAATGGTTGCTACGCTTAAGCCTCTTGCTGCTGACACTGTGCCAATCCATCTCGTTGGGGCTCTTCCTCTTTTTTGCTGGCCCAAAGAGAACATAGATAAATAGCAGCAGGGTTTTAGATATTACTAAAGAGCCAGAAGAACAAACAAATCAGTATAGCCAGAACACACCTAAGAAGAAGGATAACAAGACTTCATCTCTCATTCTTTGGACATGTTATCAGAAAGGACCAGTTCTGGAGAAGGACATCATGCTTGGAAAAGTGGAAGGTCAGTGAAAAAGAGGAAGACCCCCAACAAGATGGATGGCCACAGTGGCAGAAACAACGGGCTTAAGTGTAACAGTAATTATGAGGCTGTGTCAGGCCCCAGCAGTGCTTTGTTCTGTTGTACATGGAATCGTTAGGAGTCAGAACCTACTTGACAGCCCCTAACAACAACAACAAAGAGCATCCATCTAGCCTATAGGCTGCTGAGCTGGTGGCTACACAGCCAAATAGAAAGTGAGGTTAGGTGATCAGAGCTTTATTTCTGGGCAAGTTGAAGTAGATACTCTCTAGAAATGGAGTAATAACTATACAACCTTGAAGGGACTTCCTTCTCTCAAATTTTTAGTTGAGTTTTAACTACTACCAATGGGCAAATTGATAAGAATATACTAAAGAACCTTCCAAGAAACTAGACAATGCGTCTTTCTTTTAAAATGAGGCTCAAATACAAATGAATATTGGGACACTAGTCTATACCCATGAAAATAGTCAAACCATCATTTCACTAGTTTCCATGTGCTCTGATGATCTATATCATACATGGATACTAGAACCAGGCTTCCTGGGTTCAAATCCGGACTCTACCACTAGATAAGTAACCTTAGGTATTTACTTAGTTTATCTGTATCTATCTATCCTCATCCCTCATTTCCTCATCACAGTGGAAAACTTCATCATCACAAGGAAAATTTGAGTGTAAAGTTACTAGAACAGTGACTGGTTTGTTATTGTTAAGTGCTGTCGAGTCCATTCCAACCCATAGTGACCCTATACAGGGTTTCTGAGGAGCAGCTGGTGAGACCTTGCAGTTCAAACGGCTTTGCAGTCTGGCACATTAACCCACAGCGCCACACCAGGAGCGCTGTGGTATATGTTGACACCATTTTTATGTTCATGGTTCTCTCCTGATTACCAGGCCCAGTTACTAGAAGTACCTATGAAAAGGGATGACATTAAAATTGTCTCTCATATTCTCTTTAGGTTTCAGAGTTTTGCCTTAACATTTCATTTTCTTTTATTTCACTTTTTAAAGCTCAAGCTAGAAGTTCTACCTTCTTCTGCCAGGAGCCAATGAAAACTATCTACTCCTTGACAAAGGGTTTCATGATAAAGTGGAAACAGATGTTTCACACCTCGAGCGCCACAAAACTTCTTACCAGTAATGCTCACAACCTCCCACCGTGGTTACCTGCTTTTCCAACCACTTGCCACCCCATGCACAACCATGCCAACCTTCTATGAAGTCCGAGGCCGTGTAAGGACGCTGAATTGGGCTGCTCTCTGCAGGGTTGTTCAGAGTCTCCAAGGCGGATTCAATCGCTTCTACCAACTCATCACGCTTGTCTTTCCTCACGGGTTTCTCCTCGGGGTGGCGGGTCAGACCCGTCTCCAGCTGGTACACTTTCTGCAGGGTGAAGCTATCGAAAGGCACTGCTGCATACTCAGTGGCCAACTTGACACCAGTGTGCACCTCAGCCTTGTCCACCTGTGCATGTAGGAAGGCCTGGAGGTCTGCCTGGGTTTTCTCCGGGGCACCCCGGTCCAGCCCCAGGCCCGTGGCGTCACTGGCGTGGTACTGCACACTCTTGAGCTGCTCACTTCGCTCCTGCAGCTCATCCTTGAGCTGTGCGATCTGCTTCTTCAGGCTGTTGATATAGTTCCGGTGCTGCTCCTCCCACTCCTGTAGGACTGCCTGGTACCCCTCTTTCCCAGTTGGGCCATTGGCCCGGGGCAGCCCCAGCTTCTCCTCGTCGCCTTTCGGGGTACAGGCCAACATGTAGAGGACAGAGATGGCACAGCAGAGGAGCACAAGCAAAATCACCACCCGAGAAATCCAGGCCAGCAACCCACGACGAACCATCATCATTCAGGAATCAACCATGCGTCCAGACCTGGTGACATCCCAGAATGCCAGGGCCCCACGCAAGGGCTTCCCAGAACTAGACAACAGCAGACATGCGTTTGGGGGGCCCTGAGCTCCTTCCATCCATTTGCTTTTACAGCGTGCCCTGTGCCTTGGAGCCAACAGCCACACCACTGAGCAGTTTTCCTCTTTCTAAAGGACGGTTTTCCAGGTTGAGGCAATGAGTTGTCACATTAATTCCCATCACAGTCTTCCCGATGTTCAGCAAACAAGAGGAGACCTGAGAAGAGACACAAATAACAAAAACATTTACTCAAGATCACACACCTAAGCTCACAGCAATGTTCAATAGTCCTCCCATGAGATTTATGGATTTATGATTAAATATTTTTAAATGCTTGCAAATCAGAATGCAAATGTGCATTACCAATCTAATGTAATACAGAATAAAGGACACAGTAAAAAGATCCAAAGGAAATTGTCAGTTGCGTTCTATAAAGTCTATTTAACCCTGAATTGGGGGACACCCAATCAGCTGTTTTTTACCTCAACTGGGACACGCACACACACACAATCACACATACACACACACGCCCTGTCAGGTTTGGGCATGTATATGCCTGTGAATGACCACAGAAGTGCCTCCTGTATTGTATTTGTGCTGAATATGGAGCTCACAACTAATGAGGTCCTCTAAGTGCCAAAACATTAACAATACTTCTCTCTGGATGGAAGGGCTAAGGGTGTTTTTTCTGCTTTCTCTATACTTCCCCATATCTTATAAATTCTTCACAATGAACATATATTATTTTGATGATTAAAAAGAGGGAAAAAAAATTGAATAGCATTCAAGTTTCAGGCACTGGTCACCAAAGGCACCTCTCAGGCCAGGGTTGGCCAGAGGGGCAGATGGAGTATGAGGCACAATAAGGTGAGCTCCTGAGGAAAGCATGCACCCCATACAGGGCGGAAACTAGGAACTGGTTCAAGGTTGTTTTCAACGTTCAGATGACAAGATGAGGAAGCACCTGGAGGTTCAAATATATAAAAACCACAAAAGTAAATGTGGATGATAACTTATTCAACAGGTGAGAACTTCTGACCAACCAACTCTCCAATTCTTCAGGCAGACAAAGGACTGTGTGTTTGCCATGGAAAGTGAGGGGGTTGGGAGTGGAACAGAGACCAGAAATACAAGGGGGCTTCAAAAATTGGAATGAAAAAATAATGACATTTTTCCTCAACCTTTTTGAAGCCCCCTTGTACTGTCTGTCCCCTCAGGATTCAAATCCCCAGGAATATTTCTGCCCCAACCTCTGAAAGTTCTGATTGCTCATCAGCAATACCGAGACAGGTCTCAGGACTTTTTGCTCAAACACATGTTCTATATCTCCCTTCCAAACCACTCGTACAAAAGGAGCCAACTCAACACACCTTCTCCTGTTCTTCCACTCCCTCCTCTCACCCATCACAAACATCCTAGTAGCACATTGTTTTCAATTTCCTCCCTTTTTAATCTTCTTCCCTCACCTTCCCCTACTAAGCTTAGCAATACATACCTATATACTTACCAGACGAAATTTTATGTTTAGAGACTTCTTCTGAAACTTTCCTATATGTATCTTTCAATGCCACTTCTTTTAAAAGACAAGCTCCTAAGGCAAGAAGCTTACAAGCTTTCGAGAGGGAGTCTAGTTCCAGAGGGTAGAAGGTAGAATCTCCACTGAGTGGTTTCCAACCTGTCTAGACGGGGCTGATGAAAGGAGATGGGGATATGACTCCTGTGGTTCAATAGTTAATAATCACTATAAGGACTGACTGTGAGGGTTGGAAATGTAAAGGTAGACGTTTCATAACAAAAGGAGGGGAGTGGTTGATTTTGCAGTCTAGGAGTAGAGGTCCCTGGGACCATCAAGGGAGAAGAGCAGAGTATGGGACCCTATTCAGAGAAGCAGTGAAACCAGAGATGGAGGCAGAGACAATGACGTAGATAGATGGAGTGGCTGGGAACTCTGGACTCAGGGAGGGAGTCTGTATGCTCATGGACGGGGAGCAGGCTTGCGGGGTATATCCTTTAGTTGTTTGATGTATGGAGGGGATTGTAATCATTGCAAAGAAATGCAATATGATAGGATGAATGTAAAGCTAATGTTCTCCCATGTAAACTATCACTTAATTCACAATAAAAACTTAAAAAAACAAGCTTCTTGAGAATACTGCATCTTGGTCATTTTAGAAAAATTTGACATTTTTAATAATCCCAACAATAAGTAGCTCCCCGGACTTCAGTGGAGTCAGGAACTCCAGAATCTAGGCCAGAAATCATTTCATCTACCAATGAATGGTCTCTCCCATGGCCTCACCATGGTGGTCCTTACTGGAAGAAAGATCCTAGTTAGTCCATTACCAACTTGAGGACCCCTGGGAAAAGACAAAGAAATGGTTTTTTTTACTGTTCTCAAATGCTGGAGATATAGCAAATGATAATAGGTTCATTGACTTTTTCTGAATATTCACCCATCATGCTTTATGGAGGATTCCTGGTAGAACAGTGAGTTAAGCATTAGGCTGCCAACCACAAGGTCAGAGATCAACTCCATCACCTCTCTGTTGGAGAAAGATGAGGTGGTCTGCTTCCATAAAGTTTACAGCCGTGCAAACTCAATGGGGTCAGTTCTACTTCTACTTTCCTATTGGATCTCTATGACTCAGAACAGACTCAACAGCAGTGGGGTTGTTTTTATGTGTATATTTGTTTTATGGACAAACCTATTACTCAAGAGAAGTGCTTCTTGTGGACATCATTATGTGATCAAAATAGTTTATTTTTCTATTTTCCTTAAAAATTCTTTTAACATTTAAAATTCTTTCTAAACTTTCTCTGGACCTAAGGATTCTCACTCCTATAATTTAGAACAATACACAGTTATTAGTGCTAAGTCGAAAGTGCATGTTTTACCCTGGAAGCCTTTTCTCTCTGATGAAAATCTTAGGATGTGTATAATTACTATAATTCTGTGATTAAAAACATCTCAGCTTTGGTATTCAGGCACCTTGCTGTTTTTAATGAAATCTCTCAGATGAACTCATTATATCCAAGTATTAAATTACCAGTGGAGACATGTTATCACACTATTCTGCCACTTTAAAGACTTTCACTTTAAGTGTGTTGCCATTAAGAACAAAATAAGCAAATTAAAATAGGGGGGCATTCAATACAATTTATTGTGCTATGAATATGTAAAGCAAGCAACCTTTCCAATAGACTTTTTTTTTTAAATGGAAAAAATGACATCTATTTAATAAATTGAAATCATGTTGGTAAACTGAAGCAATGCGCATTAAGGTTATGGCCAAAGAAACTAAAAACTATTGAATATTTTTTTCTTTTTCCGGTTTCATAAACTTTTTAAAAACCTAGTCTAGCTTTCAAAATTCAAGAGTGTAAATTTCAAGATTATTTGGTATTCCGTTCTTGGGATGCAAAAGGAGGGGGACAGGGGGAAACCCAGATCTTTAGGAAGAAAGAATTTTTTTAAAAATAACAAAAAGCCGGAGCTCAGCATTTGGGACATTAGTCCACTGATGCTCCGTCGACAATAAAGCCTCTTCCTCTAATTAAAAACAAAAAACAAAACAAAAAGTCATGGAAATTGCTGCTAAGGAAGTAGTGGTGATTTTGTTTTTATATAACAACAGGGCAGATACTGTATGTCAGGACAAAAGTGCACCCTTTAACAGACAAAATATTTTCTAACAATTCCAGCAATCTAAACTTTAATCAAAATAGGACTGGCTATACCGCAAAGCCCAGGAGTGTCTTCTAGAAACTTCAGATTTTTCATTCGGCAACACAGAGCATCATTCTTAAGTGTGGATGTCAGTTTACCAGCTCTGTCACATTCAGGCAAGAACACCTTGGTACGATTTAAACAAACCATAGGTGCAACTAAACCATAAATGTACCTAGCAATCAAGCTCTTTCTGCAAAGATGTTGGGAGAGTTAAAGAGTTAACATTTGGTAAAGTGTTTACAGATGGAAAGCATCGTGTAATTACCAAACACTATTACAAGTTAGAGAAGACAGTGAAAATATAGCTTTATCTGATCACAGTAGCACTGTGCTACTATTTTAAAAACTCAAAATAGGCATGCAGATTTTTAAACTAGCTCAGTCTCTTAGGGTGGTTGGGAGCAGGAAAAGAGTGAAGAGGAAGAAGGAGTCCCGATTAATAATTAATTTCAGGGCCCTTACGAGAAGAGAGATGGATATTCCTAAATTTTTATTAGAGAAAATTCTTTGTGGTCAATGGGGTTCTTGCATGCTTTAAATTTCAATTTAAACAGGCATCCATTTATATTAATTAGTTTCCCTAGTACTTTTCTGACCCTGTCTAAATCCCCAATGATGCTGCTGTGATGTACCAAGTCTGAAACACTGGGTTTATTTATTAGACTGAAGAGGACATCCAAATGCAATAGCACTGTCATCATTAATACCATCTCTGGGCAACAAAACACTATGACAAAGAAAAATACTATTAGACAGCAATTTTTTTGTGGACACCTGGTGCTAACCCTGCCTATAAACAGGGTGTTGCAAGATCTCTCAGACTAAAAAAGAGGCTCTCAGTATATATCATTGTTCCACTTTATCTATCATCATAGGTCAGACTAGGCTACTTTCCTGGGTATTCCAAAACACCTAACTGTACTCATGAGGAACTTGCATATAGACCAAGAGGCAGTTGTTCTAACAGAACAAAGGAACACTGAATAGTTTAAAATCAGGACAGGTGTTTGTCAGGCTTATATTCTTTCACCATACTTATTCAATCTGTGTGCTGAGAATTAATTCGAGAAGCTGGATTATATGAAGACGAACATTGCCTCAGAGTGGGAAGAAGACTCATTAACAACCTGTGAAATGCAGATAATACAACTTTGCTTGCTGAAAGTGAAAAGGACTTAAAATGCTTATTGAGGAAGATCAAAGACTGCAGGCTACATATGAGTTGCACCTCAGTGTAAAGAAAATGAAAATCCTCACCACTGGACCAATAGACAACATTCTTATCAACCAAGAAGAGATTGAAGTCGTCAAGGACTTCATTCTTCTTGGATCAACTATCAACACTCATGGAAGCAGCAGTCAAGAAATCAAACGCTGTATTGCATTAGGCAAATGTGCTGCACAAGATCTTTTTAAAGTGTTGAAGAGTAAAGATGTCAGCTTGAGGACTAAGGTGCACCTGACCCAACCATGGTATTTTCAATAAACTCATATGCATGTGAAAGTTGGACAGTGAATAAGAAAGACCATAGAAGAACTGATGCGTTTGAGTTATGGTTTTGGAGGACAATATTAAAAGTACCATGGACTTCCAAAAGAACAAGCATATCTGTATTGAAAGAAATACAGACAGAATACTCCTTAGAAGCCAAGATGGAGAGACCTTTTCCTCTCATACTTAGGACATATCAGGAGAGAGCAGTCCCTGGAAATGGACATAATACTTGGTAAAGTACAGGGTCAGTGAAAAACAAAAAACACTCAACGACATGAATTGGCATGGTGGTAGCAGTCACGGACTTAACAGTAATTGTGAGAATGGCACAGGACCAGACAGTGTTTCATTCTCTTTTGGATAGGGTCAGTATGAGTCAGAACTGACATGACGGCACCTAACACCAACAAACAGGTAGAAAATTGCTTAAGGAATTGACAGCCCTTCTTCACTTTCTGAACTTCTAAGGCAGGGAATCTGAATGTCACAGAGGTCATGAGGTACTTGTAACTTCTGTAAAGGGGTCCAACACTAGTTGGTTGGTTGGTTATGTGCCGTGGAGTTAGTTCCACTATACAGGGTTTCCGAGGCTGTAAATCTTTACGGGAGCAGAACGCCTCATCTTTCTCCAGTGGAACAGCTGGTAGTTTCGAACTGCTGACCCTGCGGTTCTCAGCCCGATTCGTAACCACTACACTACCAGAGCTCCTTTGGAAGTTGTCCATTAACAACTTGTGGACGCTGTCTAAAATCCCTGATATCTCACCTTGAACAGAAACCATCTTGGACTTTCCCAAGGTCACCAAATAACACAGCAATGTCTTTATCCATCCAAAGTTTAAAAATAGGAATGAAACATCTATTATGTACAATGCACTGCATAAGAAAAATACAGGAGATGAAAAAAAACACACAGGAAATCAGAGGAAATGGTACCATGAGCAGATCCATGTTCCTGTTCCATCACCTCTACACTCCTACACAAAGGAAAACAACCACAAATTTATAGAATCAACTTTGTAAGAACTCTGAAAAATAGCCAAGACTTGTAGCAACTAAGGGAAAACTAAATCAAGAAAAAAAGGACTTTTAAATAATAGAAAAACTTTGGTTTTCTACTCAGCTAGGCACATTCTCCCTTTTCCAGTGTAGTAGCTTCACCTTAGCATAGACAAAGCAGATGGTGCTCCAATAAAAGGGGTCTGATCTCGGGCTTCAGAGAGATCAGAGCAGACTCTACTAGATGATTGTAATGGAGATCTACTCTGAACTGGCTGAGGGCAGCCTAGCTGAAGGACTGTAGCAAGTCCGCTTCTAGGTGTGGTTCATCTCAAACCTCAAGTGGGAAGAGGGGAAGTGATGAGCAATGTCAGAAAGCTGTGACTGCCTTTAAGACACCTGAGACTGGGCAGAGTGATTCGACCATACTATTAACAACTAATGACTGAAGAAGATGCTGAACTGAGTACTTCTTTTGGAACTTAGAGCTTTCAGAGGTTCTGTACTAAGGTGGCCTTGCACATGCTCAGGCAGGATGTATGCACAGAAGTAACCTGGATACCCTGGGCTTTCACTTTGGACTTATCGCAAGCCAGACCAAGTTTGCCACGATATCAAAGAGGATCCCAATACACAGTCAATTTGCAAATATTGTGGCAGGAATTTTTTGCTATTTGAGTCTCTTTTCTCTCTCTTTTTTCCCCTAGAGTACAAGGATATATCTTTCAAAAACACTAGTGGAGAATAGGGCAAGGAACTGAGTCCTTGAGGTTCACAAATGTCTAGGGGAGTAGTCCTTTCAAAAACAGGAGAAGTGGCTGAACAGAGAGACTATTACACCCTTCAACAATTAAAAAATAATTGTAATCCCTGGGGAAGGGAAACGTTTGAGCTCCAGAGGCACCATATTATAATATTCAAATGTCCCAGTTTCAACAAAAATCACAAGACAAGCAAAAACAAAACAAAAAAACAGGAAAGGTTAGTCCAGATAAAAGAAAAAAAGTAACAGAAATTGTCACTATAAAGACCAGATAAAGCCTAGCAAACTTTAAAACAACCACCTTAAATATGCCCAATGAACTACAGGAAAACATAGGCTAAGAACTAAAGGATATCAGGAAAAGGATGCAAGAACAAACAAGAATTTCGTTAGAGAGAGAAATTCTTTTAAAAGAAGCAAACAAAGTCACTGGAATGTAAGACTATAATAACTGAAATGAAAAAAAAAAATCTCTGAAGGAGTTCAACAACATATTTGAGCTCACAAGAGAAAGAATCAGCAAAGTTGAAGATAGAACAATTGAAATTATTTATGCTGAAGAAGAACAACAAAAAAAAAATATGCAGAAGAAAAGTGAACAGAATCTAAGGGACTTGTGAGGCATCATCAAATGAACCAACATATATATCACAGGTGTGCTAAAATGAGAAGAGAGAGAAAAGGGGACAGAAAGAATATTTGAAAAAAATGCATATAACCTCCCAACTTTAATGAAACTTGACATCTAAGAATCTCAACAAACTCCAGGTAACGAAAAACCCAAGAAAACACTGGAACATACTAAATAACACCCAAGAAAAAGAGAGAATCTTGAAAACACCAAGAGAGGAGTCTCATCAAATACATGGGACCCACAAAAAGATTAACCACTGAAATTTCCTCAGAAACCATACAGCTCATCTGCGAGTAGAATGACATATTTGAAGTGCTGAAGGAAAAGAAATGCTGATTCAGAATTCTAGACCAGCTAAAACTGCCCGTCAAAACTGAGGGTGAACTACTGAAAACAAAATACAGGAGAAATGTTTCAGGAGTTAGTTTTCAATAATATATTCACTGATATGACACCAAACTCAGGAACAACAAAAAGCAAAATATATAAATTGGACTTTATCACAATTAAAAACTTTGGGCATCAAAGGACCTTTTCAACAAAACAAAGAGACAATCTACAGATTAGGAGAAAATATTTGGGAGTCATATATCTGGTAAGCAGTTAATTAATATCTAGACTATATACCACAACAATATAAAGATTATCCAATTAATAAACAATAAGGGATTTGAGCAGACATTTTATCGAAGAAGATAAGGATGAAAAGGTGCTCAATGTCATGTGTCATTAAGGATGGCTATTATAAAAAGGAAAGTACAAAGTGCTGGTGAAAATGTGGAGACACTGGAATCCTCTTCTATGGCTGATGGGTGTGTGTAAAAAGGCACAACCTCTGTGGAAAACATTATGTTGGTTCTTCAGAAAGTTCAACGTAGATTTACCACATTGTTGTTGTTAGGTCTGTTGAGGTAGTTCCAACTCATTGGAACCCTATGCAAAACATTGCCCAGTCTTGAGCCAATTTCACAGTTGTTGTTACATTTGAGCCCATTCTTTTTG
>NW_006408553.1:4933306-4935212 GCF_000296735.1 Chrysochloris asiatica
GTCTGTTGAGGTAGTTCCAACTCATTGGAACCCTATGCAAAACATTGCCCAGTCTTGAGCCAATTTCACAGTTGTTGTTACATTTGAGCCCATTCATTTTGCCACTGTGTCAGTCCATCTCATTTAGAGTCTTCCTCTTTTTTTGCTGACCCTCCATTTTACCAAGCATGATGTCATTTTCTAGGAACTGGTCCCTCCTGATAACATGCCCAAAGTATGAAAGACAAAGTCTTGCCATCCTGGATTCTAAGAGGCATTCTGGCTATACTTTCCAAGACTGATTTGTTGTTCTTCTGGTAGTCCATGGTACTTTTAATGCTCTTCTCCAACACCATAACTCAAATGCATTGATTTCTTTATGATCTTCCTTATTCGTTATCCTACTTTTACATTCATATAAGGCTACTGAAGGTATCACAGCATGGTTAGGTGGACCTTAATCTTCAAACTGATATTTTGCTCTTTAACACTTTAAAGTCTCTTGCAGATTTGCCTAATGCATTATGTCATTTAATGTCTTGACTGCTGCTTCCATGTGTGTTGATTGTGGATCCAAACTAAATGAAGTCTTTGACAACTTCAATCTTGCACACCTTTCCTGATTTCATACCATTCAGTATACCCTTGTTCTGTTCAAAGGACTGCCTCTTGGTCTGTCTGCAGGTTCCTCAGGAGCACAATTAAACATTTTGGAATACCCTTTCTTTGCAAAATTATCCATAGTTTGTCAAGATTCATTCAGCCAAAAGCCATTGCACAGAAAATAAAGCACAAGTAAACATTTTTCTGGTATTCTCTGCTTTCAGCCAAGATCCATATGACATTTAACAATGATATCCCTAGTTCCACATCCTCTTCCGAATTCAGTTTTAATTTCTGGCAGTTCTCTGTCGATGCACAGTTGCAACCATTCTTGAATCATCTTCAGCAAAATATTACTTGCATGTGTTATTAATGATATTGGGTCACTTCATTCTGATTGGATCGCTTCTCTTAGGAATGGGCATAGATAGGGACCTTTTCAAATCAGCTGGGGAGGTAGCTGTCTTCTAAATATCTTGGCATAGATAACTGAGCACGTCCAGGGCTGCATCAGTTTGTTGAAACATTTCAATTTGTATTTCATCAATTTCTAGAAATTCAGCTCTTTTACTTACTCATTTTTTCTATTCACTTTAGCATCTCTATATTCAAGCACAAGAGTCCTGGTGTGGTGCTGCAGGATAATGTGCTGGACTGCAATGTCAGCTTGAACCACAATTGACTTGACGGCACTTAGCAACAACAATGTTCAACAGCATTGTTCAAAAGTTCAGAGTCTTTTGACATCCATTTTTGGTCTTTTCTATCTTTCCTGTCTTTTTCATGATCGTTGCTTTCTTCCTATATGATTTTTTTTTTTTTTTATGTTATCTCACAACCTTTCTAGTCCTTTATTGTTAGTGTCTGCAGGGCAACTAATTATTTACTATGGCCCTTCTAGCCAAATCTCCCCATTTTGCAATGTATTGTAAATTTTCCTCGTCTGTGCCTGTGATTACAGACCCAATTTGAAATGAGTTACTAAGGAGTAAAGATTTTTTAAGATATTTGTTGTTATGTGCCATCGAGCCAGTTCCAACTTATAGCGACTCTGTATAGGGCTTCCACGGGAGCAGCTGGTGAGTTTGAACTGCCGACCTAGTGGTTCACAATCCAATGCTAATCCTACAGCATCACACCAGGAATCCAAAGATTAAGGTAGGGATAAGAAATTAAGATTACTGTGGAACTAAGGATTAAGTATTGCACTGGGCAAATCTGCTGCACAGGAACTTTTTAAAGTATTGAAGAACAGAGATGTCAGCTTGAGGACTAAGGTGCGCCTGACCCAGGCCATTGTGTTTTCAATAGCCTCATATGGATG
>NW_006408553.1:4935832-4938560 GCF_000296735.1 Chrysochloris asiatica
CTACCAGCTGTTCCATGGGACAAAAATGAGGCTTTCTGCTCCAGCAAAGATTTACAGTGTTGGGAACCCTCTACAGGGTCACCATGAGTCGGAACCGACTCCACGGCACACCACCACCACCAGTTTTCCCTTAAGGGCACAGTCTGACTTCCATTTAAAAGACTGCTTTGGACAAGTTAACTCTTATGCCCTGGATCTTTTATTTTCTCCCATGTAAGCAAAGGTTTATTATAGGAAAGAGGCTTGCAAGAGAAGACTTGTTAAGTGCCATCGAGTTGCTTCTGACCCATAGCAACCTCGTGTAGGGTTTTTAAGGAGTGGCTAGTGAGCTGAAGGAGCTCTAGTAGCGTAGTGGTTACTAATCGGGCTGCGAGGCTCAAGGTCAGTAGTTCAAAACTACCAGCTGTTCCATGGGAGAAAGATGAGGTTTTCTGCTCCCGTAAAGATTTATAGCCTCAGAAACCCTGTACAGGGTCGCTATGAGTCGGAACCGACTCCACAACACATAACAACAACAGTGAGCTTGAACCCCCAACTTTGACGGTCAAACTGACTTTGCAGTCCAGCACACTAACCCACAGTGCCATACCATGACTCCAAAAGAAGACAAGGAGGGCTTAATGCAATGCTGAACCCCTGACAACAACAACATGCTAACTGGGTGAATGCACAGCATTTCTTCAAGATGGATTCTACTGCAAAGGCCTCTGGTGGTAGTGTTGTTAAGTGCCATTGAGGCGGTTCTGGCTCATACACAGTGACCCTGTATAGGGTGTCTGAGAAGCAGCTAGTGGGTTTGAATTGCTGCCCTTATGATTTGCAGTCCAGTGCTGATCCTAGAGCCTTACATCAGTTGTTCAAGGCTTCTGGTAGGGGCAGACCAAAACTCATTCTGGGTTGTCATGCATGTGTGAGTCTGGGTGTGGCGCTGTAGGATAAGCACTGGACCACAAGGCTGGTTTGAAACTCAGGTCGGCAGTTCAAACTCACCAACCACTCCTCATATGTGTCAGAACTGACTCAAAGGCACTTAACAACAACATGCATGTGTAGTTCTTCAGAACTCTGGTTACAGCTCCTGCCTGAGACTTGTATACTCCCCTGCCCCCAGGGAAAGGTGGTCCTTCAAGGCGTGTACAAACAATTGGCCTATAAAACATCTTAGATGGAAGTAAAATACAGAATTATTTTGGGTGGTCTGTTTATAGTAAACAATCCATGTGATTAATGCTTTCATGTTCCAAGTGCTCCCTAGGCTCTCTGGCTCTGAGAAACTTGGAGAGGTAAAGTAGATGTTGGGGTCGGGCCAGGAGGCTTTTCTGAGATGATACAGGACTACAATTCTCAGAAATCATCCACCACTGAGAATCCACACAATGAATATTTACTGAGCGCCTATTGTATACGTCCCAGGCACTAGGACAGACACTGGGGATACAGCAAAGAACCAAAGAAATCCCTGTGTTGCCAAACCAAAATGAGGGTTTTGTATTTCTTTCATCTTCTTTTGATGTTTTCTGCATCATTCAGTATTTTTCACATAGAGTCCTTCAATATTGCAATGCAAAGCTTGAATTTTTTCTTCAATTCCTCCAGCTTGAGAAATGCTGAGTGTGTTCTTCCCTTTTGGTTTTGTAACGCCAGGGCTTTGCACATTTCATTATAGTATTTGATTCTATCTTCTCAAGCTGCCTTTTACAATGTTCTGTTCAAAATCTTTACCTTATCTTTTTTTGCTTTCGTTTTAGCTTCTGTATGCTCAAGTGTAACTTTCAGAGTTTCCTCTAACATCCATTTTGGTCTTTTATTTCTTTCCCATCTTTTAAATAACCTTTGGCTTCCTTCCTGTCTGATGTTCTTAATGGCATCCCACAACTCTTCTGGTCTTCCATCATTAAAGGTTAATGCATCAAATTTGTTCTTGAGACAGTCTCTAAATTCAGGTGGGATATACTCAAGGTCATATTCTGGCTCTTGTGAGCTTGTTTACATTTTATTCAGCTTCAGATGAGTTTTTGATGGTCTGTTCCACAGTCTGCCCTTGGCCTTGTTTTGGCTGATGATACAGAGTTTTTCTAGCATCTCTTCCCACGGATGTAATCCATTTGATTTCTGCTTATTCCATCTGTTGACGTCCATGTATATAGTCGTTTTTTATGTTGTTTGAAAAAGGTATTTGCATTGGTCTTGCAAAATTCTATCATCTTCGGTATCATTTCTATCACCAATGCCATACTGGTGATTCCAACTCCAGTCCTTCTTTGTTTCCAACTTTCACATTCCAATCACCAGTAATTACCAATGCATCTTGATTGTTTGTTTGATCAGTTTCCGACTGAAGAGGTTGGTAGAATTCTTCAATTTCATCATCATTGGCTGTAGTGGTTGGTCTATAAGTTTGAATAATAGTGGTATTAACTGGTCTTCCTTTGTTGTTGTTGTTAAGTGTTGGGGACTGGCCTCCACATAGTTGTGTTGTTCACGAGTGTTTGGTTCATGAGAAGGGGATATCTGGTGGCGATAGGGATAGCAAAAAAATACACAGAAAGACAGAAAGAGGGAGACACAGAGACACCCCGAAACCAGGGTGGATGCATCACTGGTGGGCAGACTTGGGACTACAGGCATCGTGGCCTCTGCAGGCAGCAACTCACTGCCCTGCAGACTGCACTGCATGCCCTCCAAGCCGTACTGCACACCTAGGCCAGCCTGCGCCTCTGTTTTATTT
>NW_006408553.1:4939173-4942922 GCF_000296735.1 Chrysochloris asiatica
TTACAGTCTTGGCTTTAGGAAAATATTACATTTATCTGTGGATATTAAGGGCTCATGTTTGGAATTAAATAAAAAACATAACTGAACACTAAGATGAAAGACAATTTGTTATGACTGCCCAGTGGCCAGAATTTGTTCCTCAGAGCCTGCGGCCTATATAGTCGACACGGTCTGCAACAGTTATGTATCTTCCAGCCGGTTCTGACTCATGCGTATGGATATTATCCTATCACAGACAGTGGTGTACTTCAATACAGACCTTTAGAAATGTTCGTTTTGACAAAGGTATGATGCCATTCCTCTTTAATTTGTCATTCCCCGCACAGTAAATCATATGATTGTCTTGTCCTGGATCTTATTCTATCTGACCTTCAGTTAGTGGGTCTTTCAGCCCACCACCTGACCTGATTTACTGGCTCCTGCAGTCTCCTACATCAACAGCCGGTCATCTGACCTGTCAATTTGGGTTTCTCAGTTCCTGAGACCATGTGGGTTTGAAGATTCCTCCAGACTGATTTCTGTAGCTATGGATTTGGGACCTGCCAGCTTCCACAATTGCATGAGCCATTTGTTTTGACAATTGTGAGGTATTTTGAGACATTGTAATGTGTTGAACAACTGTTGGGAATTGAGGGAAGAGAGGATTGGAAACTGATATCAAGGACTAGCATAACGTGTTGGAAAAGTCTAACACTCAGAAACATAAAAAAGTTGAACAGCTAGTTACACTCCAACTCAGGGACTAGGCTTGTGCTGATCTTTCTAAAATAAATTATTCATGCAGTGTCTAATGCATCAAATCTGTCCTTGAGATTGTCTCTAAATTCAGGTGTGATATGTTCAAGGGCATGTTTTGGCTCCTGTGGACTTGCTTTCATTTTATTCAGCTTCAACTTGAACTTGCAATATGAGCAATTGATAATCTGTTACACAGTGTGCCCATGACCTAGTTTAGGCTGATGATAATTAAGGTGATAAATACCATCTAACCCAATAATACACCCCTAAGACCTGAAACCAAAGATTCAAACAAATACCTGTACAACAATATTCATTGCATTATGAACACAGCCAAAAGGTGGAAACAACCCAAGTCTATCAAAAGATAAATGACAAATAAAATGTGATATAGGCAGTACCCCGGAGACCTGGTGTAGCGCTGTGGGTTAATGTGCCAGACTGAAAAACTATTTGAACTGCAAGGTCAGCAGTTCAAGCTCACCAGGGGCTCCTCAGAAACCCTATACAGGGTTGCTATGGGTCGGAATCAATTCCATGGCATTTAGTAACAACAACAACAAGGCAGTGCCCAAGGAGCTCTAGTAGCATAATGGTTACAAATCGGGCTGTTAACTTCAAGGTCAGCAGTTTGAAACCACCAGCCATTCCACAGGAAAAAGATGAGGCTTTCTGCTCCCATAAAGATTTATAGTCTCAGAAACCCTATGCAGGTTTGCTATGAGTTAGAACAGACTCCTCAGCACATAACCATCACCACCATTGTAAGCAGTACCCAGACAACCCATTTGTTGTTAAGTGCTCATCAAGCAGGTTCTGACTCATAAAGACCTTCTATAAGGTTTCCGAGGAGCTGGCAGGTTTGAACCACTAACCTTTCGATTAGCAGTTCCGTGCGTATCCTACAGCACTATGCCTCCTATATGTCCTTTTAATACAGAGCTCTGAACTGGTTCTGTCATGGCTGATGAAGTGAAACAGGAACAGACCAGAACTGTTTTTACAATTTGAGTGATTTGTCACAGTAATTGTAATGGGGAAAGCTACAGCTCAAAGCCCTGGAATGCGAGACTTAGAAGAGGTGAATGTCGTACGCCCTTTCAGGATCCTGATGCATGAGACTGGATTACTGGCAGGACTATGGAGAACCACACACATCCAAAGCAGTTGACACCTGTGAGCAGGGTGTTGCCATCTCTGAATAGGGTACTGTCATCTTCTTTGTTCTTAGGTGCCATCGAGC
Organism: Chrysochloris asiatica; assembly: GCF_000296735.1. Classification (NCBI taxonomy): domain Eukaryota; kingdom Metazoa; phylum Chordata; class Mammalia; order Afrosoricida; family Chrysochloridae; genus Chrysochloris; species Chrysochloris asiatica. The sequence goes on from NW_006408553.1 coordinate 4,941,155, forward strand.
CGATTCCAACTCAAAGTGACCTTATGCACAACATAACAAAACACTGCCTGGTCCTGGGCCAATCTCACAATGGTTGTTACACTTGAGCCCATTGCCACTACCACTGTGCCAATTCAGCTTGTTGGGGGTTTCCCTCTTTCTCCCTGACTCTTTACTTTTATCCAGCATAATGTCCAACTCCAGGGACTGTTTCTCTCCTGATAATATGGCCAAAGTCTGAGAGATGAAGTATGGTCATGCTGGAGTCTAAGGAGCATTCTGGCTGTACTTCTTCCAATACAGATTGGGTTTGCTCTGGAAGTCCATAGTACTTTTAATATTCTTCTCCAACACCATAATTCAAATGGATCAACTCTTCTATGGTCTTCCTTATTCATTGTCCAACTTTCACATGCATATGTGGCTACTGAAAATAACATGACTTAGGTGCGCCTTAGTTCTCAAACTGACATTTTTGCTCTTGAACACTTTAAAGAGTATGAAGCACCGCTTCAATGTTATGTAAATTTGCCCTCATTTTGCAACAAGCAAACCAACCCCTATTCACAACAAAGCCTTCATCAAAATCACTTTCACTTGCTGTACAAACAGCTTTTAAATCATTGAAACATCTTTGAGGTTTTAGTGGTTACGAATTGGGCTGTGAACCTCCAGGTCAGCAGTTCAAAACTACCAGCTGTTCCACGCGAGAAAGATGAGGCGTTCTGCTCCCGTAAAGATTTACAGCCTCAGAAACCCTGTACAGGGTCGCTATGAGTCGGAATCGACTCCAGCATACAGCCACCACTAAAGTAAAGCTAAATACAAACTATAGACACCTGTCCCAACAGACCTACAGATTCTGAGAGACACAGTTAGAACTGTGTGTATATGCACATAATGAAATATTATTCAGTCATAAAGTGAAACAAAATTCTCATGTGGACTGTTATGTGCCATTGAGTAGATTTTGACTCATAACAATACTATAAGAAGACAGAGTAGAACTGTCCTCATCGGGTTTCCTAGACTCAATATATTTAAGGGAGCAGATCGACAGGTCTAGTCTCCTATGGAGCAGCTTGGTGGTTTGAACCAGTGACCTTTCTGTTAGTAGCCAAATGGTCAACCATTATGCCACCATAACAGTTTGCTACAAGCTACAACATAGATAAAACATTGTTGAGTGAGATAAATTGTTCACAAAACAGCAAATATTGTATGATACCACTTATATAAAATAAGTTTCTTTGTTGTTACTAGGGTTAAGAGGTGGCGGGGTAGTCAGTCATTGCTTAGGGAATGCGGAGCTTCAGTTAAGAAGGATGGAAACATTTAGAAAAAGATAGGATGAAGGTTCTATAATGTAATAAGCATAATTAATTTTACTGAATTGTACCCATAGAACTGATTGAAATACAAATATTCTGTTATATACATTTCACCACTATATATATCTATATAACTATATATCTATATATCTTTCTTGGTTGGTGAGTTATGTGCTGTGGAGTCATTTCTGACTCATAGCAACCCTGTATAGGGTTTTTGAGGCTTAAATCTTTACAGTAGCAGAAAGTTTCATCTTTCTCCCCCGGAGGACTGATAATTTTGAACTGCTGATCTTCGGGTTAGCAACCCAACTCATAACCACTGAACTACCAGAGCTGTCGCATCAGTTATGACCCATAGCAACCCTGTATAGGGTTTCTGAGTAGTGGCTGATGAGCTTCAACAGCCAACCTTGTGGTTCAAACTGACTTTGCAGTCCAACACAATAAACCACAGA
>NW_006408553.1:4943022-4973082 GCF_000296735.1 Chrysochloris asiatica
TTTTTAATTTAAAGACATTCTTAGATAACAAAAGTTGTGGGACTTCATTACAACCAGACCTGCACTACAAGAAATGCTAAAGCGAGTTCTGATTAAAATGACAGGACACTGAACATTAGCTGGAAGTTGTACAAAGGAAAAATGATCTCTGCTAAAATTAATTTTATGGACAAATATAAAGGCCAGTTTAATGCTTTCTTGTTTTGCTTTGGCTTGTAACTCTAGTTATGTCCTACATGACAAATGCATAAAAATATAATTATAAATTCATGTTGTTATTCACATAAAGTATAAAATGTACTTTGGATAATACCAACATAAAAGGGGGAGGAGGACTAGGAATAGAGAGCTTGTGGAAGTTACGATGGTATCAATTTAAACTAGGTTGTTTTAATTTTAACATATTAAATGTAATCCCCATGGTAACCATAAGGAAAACATCTAAAATATATACACAAAAGGAATTAGAAGGGAATCCAAATGGCTCACTAAAAATCTTTTTTTTGAAAATCAACTAAACACAAAATACGACAGTAGTGGAGGATATGAAGGACAAAAGCAAAAAGGGAATAAGATGTAATAAAAAAATAGCAAAATGATAGAAGTAAGTCCTTGATTATCAGTAACTACTTCATATGTAAATGAATAAAACTCCCCAACCAAAATTCAGAGAGTGACCAAATGAATAAAAAAATCATGATCCATCTATACGCTATCTACAAGAAACAAACAGGCTGAAAATGGAAAAATGGAGGGAAAAATTCCATGTAAAAAGAAATCAAATGAGAGCTAGGTTAGCTATATTAATACTAAACAAAATACACTTTAAATCAAATTAGTTACAAGAGACAAAGACATTATATAATTTTAAAAGGATTAGTTAATTTTAAAACATCATAAAGATATACATACCTAACATTCCTACTAAACCTTTTGTCATTGAGTCTATTCCAACTCATAGCAACCCTATATAGGGTTGCCGTGACTATAAACCTTTGTGGAAGTAGACAGCCTTATTTTTCTTCCATGGAGTGGCTGGTGGGTTTGTACCACTGACCTTGCAGTTAGCAGTCTAATGCTTAACCCACAGCATCACCAGGGTTCCTTTACCTAACATTGTTGTAGTTGTTGTTAAGAGTTGTTGAATTACTTCTAACTTATAGATTTCCAAGGAGCAGCTGGTAGATTTGAACTGCCAATCTTGACTTTAGCAGTTCAGTACTATCCTATAGCACCCTATTAGGACTTTATTGTTGTTGTTAAATGCCACTGAGTCAGTTCTAACTCACAGCAACCCTGTAGAGGATTTCTAAGGAGTGGCTGGTGAGTTTGAACCACCGACCTTGCAGTTCAAATGACCTTCAATCCAGTGCTTATCCTACAGCACCATACTTCTTGTGATTGTTGTTAAGTGCCATTGAGTTGGTTCCGACCCACAGTGACTCTGTCTAGGGTTTCTGAGGAGCAGCTGGTGAGCTTGAACCACCGACCTTGCAGTTCAAACGGCTTTGCAGTCTGACGCATTAGCCCACAGCGCCACACCAGGACTCCTAAAATATGTTAGTGGATATTGACCGAATTGGAAGGGGAAACAGATAGTTTTATAATAATAGTTGGAGGCTTCAATGCATGCATCATGTTTAATAGTGGAGACAACATTTAGAAAGAAGATAAATAAGAAAATAGAGGACATGAACAATACTATAACAAAAGAGACCTGGTGGTATAAACCTTGAGGTCAGTGGTTCAAATCCACCAGCCACTCCATGGCAAGAAGATGAGGCTGTCTGATTTTATAATTACTTACAGCCTCAGAATCTTTGTAAAGGCTTGCAAAGAGTCAGAATTGACTTGATGGCAGTGAGTTTTGGGTTTAGAGAAAAACTAGACTTAACAGACGCATATAGAACACTCCATATAATGCACTTTCATCTCTACTGCACAAGGATCATTCTCTAGGATGGAACATATGTTAGGTCACAAAACATGTCTGAATAAATTTTCAAAGGTCAAAATTATACAAAGTATTATCTCTAACCACAATGGAATGAAACTAGAATCAATAACAGAAGGAAAACTTATATATAGATATATATAAATGGAAATTAAACAACACACTTTTAATCAACCAATAAGTCAAGAAGAAGTCACAAGAGAAATAAAAAAATACTTAGAGTTGAATGAAAATGAAAGGACAACATACCAAAACTTGGGGGAAACCAAAGGCAGTGCTCAGAGGACATTTTCTAAGTAAAAATGCCTACATTAAAAAGACCACAAATCAGTAACCTAACTCTGCAACATGAGGAACTAGGAAAAGAAGAGCAAACTAATCCAAAAGTTACCAGAAGGAAGGAAAAAGATTACAGCAGAAGTAACTGGAATATACAATAAAAGAAATAAATAAAAAGAATCAATAAACGCAGAAGTTGTTCTTTGAAAGGACCGGTAAAATGGACAAACTTTTAGCTACAGGGAAAAGGGAGAGAAGATGAAAATAATGAAAATCAGAATGGAAATAGGGAAATTTTGCTGAAGAGAATTAAAAAATGATTGCAGCAGTACAATGACAGAGAACAGCCAGAAATTTAAACCAGACATAGACTATATGATTCTATTTATATGAAATATCTAAAACGAGCAAAGAGATCCAAGATTATCGGTAGTTAATAAGAAACAGAGAGGGAAGAAGGAATGTTGAGTTTATTATTTAATCCTTAGGTTTCTGTTTACATTGATGAAAAACTTTTAGAAATGAATATTGTTGCTGTTGCTAAGAGCCGACGAGTCAGTTCTGACTCACAGTGTCCCTATATTGAGTTTCCAAGGAGAAGCTGGTAGGTTTGAATCACCAACCTTGTAGTTAGCAGTCCAGTGCTTATCTTACAGTGCCATACCTGGACTATTTAGAAATGGACAGTGTTGATATTTGTACAACATGGTGAATGTGATTAATGCCCCTGAATTGTACAGAAAAAATTGTGACATATAAGTGTACTTACCTCAACTAAAAACAAACAAATAACACTCAATATATACATACAAACACACACACACACAAAAAAAAAACAAAAACAAAGATGTCACAGAAGATGAACAGGTAAAACAGAGCAAATTCCAACTCAAGTTAGTTAAAACCAAGACAGGTCAAAAGGAGGAGGGAGCAAGATGGTGGGCCAGGCAGAAATACTATATACACCCTCTACACCAGGGGTGGGAAACACCCAGCCTGTGAGCCCTATAATCCCATGAAATCATTTGGTCTGGCCCTGCCAAGGCAACTGCAGGTGAGACTCAAAATTCTATAAATCTAGGAGCTTTTTTCATAGCAACATAAATTTACATTAAATTATATCATAAATATCCAAATGCCCCTTGCAGTAAAAAGGTTCCCAACCCCTGTTCTACAACAAAGATGTTGCTGTTGTTCAGTGTTGTCAAGTCAGTACTGACTCGTTGTTGTTGTTGTGTTGGTTCCGACTCATAGCGACCTTGCATAGGGTTTCCAAGGCTGTAAATCTTTATGGGAGCAGAAAGCCTCATCTTTCTCCCGCAGAACAGCTGGTAGTTTCGAACTGCTGACCTTGCTGCTTGCAGCCGTGACCATATATAAGGTTTCCAAGAAGTGGCTGATGTGTTTCAATCACCTTATCTTGTTGATTCAAATTGACCTAGCAGTCCAGTGCTTATCTGACAGTACCATACCAGGTCTCAAAAGATAAGGACAACCAAATGAAACATATGTATTTTATAGTCCTGGAATCCTGAGCTTCAGATGAAGGGATAGAGAAGTGGACTGAATGTTTACTACGAGAGAAAGCTGAACAGAGCAGCAAAAACAGCGACAGTCTGATGACCTGTGCCGGCTGACTAGATTTAAGCTTTTGTGAGCAGCTTTAGAGACAAAACAGCATGCCGGCAATGTAAAAACATACCGGTGAATTGCAGAGATAAAGGTGTGATTTTTTTTCTTATTACCCACACTTCCCTGGTGCCCAGAGACATGGCCAGCCCCCACCCGCATACTTCCCCAGTGAAGTTCCTGCTCTCCTCATGGAGGTGAACACCACAGTTGTGAGTCCCACTAAAGGAAGGGGTTGCTATCCACATTAATACTGGTGCCTGGATTCCACTGGCACCTGTTCCAAACCTGCAGCTCTGGCCCTGGCCAGCCCTGGACCAGCCCTAACCAGGAGGAGTAGCTGAGTGTTAAAAAGGAAAGAAAAGGATGCAAATGATCTGTGTCCACTGGACAGGAAAGGTGGGGTGTGGCCATCTTGAACTTTTGTGGGTGGCTTTGAAGGCAGAGGACATTTGGTGGTGCAGAGGCATACTGCTTATTGGCATAGTTGTTATTAAATGCCTCCAACTGGTTCCGACTCACAGCAGTCCTGTACAGGGTTTCCAAGGTGCGGCTAATGGGTTTGAAACACCAACCTGATGGTTAGTGATTCAGTACTTATCCTATAGTACCACACCAACACAACTCTTGGTGGAGAGAAAGGTGCCATTTTTTCTTATACCCCACCTTACCCTAGTGATAAGAGACATGGCCAGTCCCACATACACTCCCATTGAAGTTCCTGCTCTCAGGCCGTTGGAGTTGCATCCAGGTAGGTTGGGAGCTAGCAGCACCAACCCCAGCAGTTGGAATCAGGTGTGGCTTTCTCAAGACCTGGAGAATTGGTTCTGGCCAACCATAGACTAGTGGGATCTCTTGCCCTTGACAACCCTCTGGGATGGAAATACACTGCTTTGGGGTCTGCAAGAACTACTTCTTGATTGGGTCCCCAGAACAGACAACACCTAGCAACAGGAACTCCATTGAAATGCCACTGCCTCATTTCTAGCCCACCCATCATCTGAGGTTCTTTGTTGGCAGGAAACCCCAGATGTTCTTCTACTCTCCAGGTCTGACACGTGCCCTGGTTTTATCCTTTCATTGTTTTTGTTCGCTTATTCTTTTTTCCTCTCTTCCTCTCTTTGCCTACCTATGCTGCTTTATCCATTTTACTTTTGCATTCAGTTTTTCTTCTGTTCTTCTGATTTTCTTTCCTTTTTTAATCTTTCTTTCTTTTCTACTCTGATCTTTTTCCCTTCTACTCACCCTTCTTCCTAATTGTGTTTACTTCTTTTTCTTTCTTTCCATTTTTGGTATTTTATATTTTTCCTATTATTTGTTTATTTGTTTGCTGGATTGCTTTCTTTTTCTCTTCTTCAAGTGTTTTCTCTTCTTGCCTCACTCAACAAGGGACAGCAACTGTGCCCAAACAACCCAAACCCTCTACAACTGCACCCACTGGGCAGGAGTCAATACCAAGTGCTATACACCTGGTCAATGACAATAACCAACATCAGCCAAACCCATCCTAAATCGGGCTGTACAACAGTTAACAGAGAACTGTGCACATGCTTCCATCCCCTAATCACACCCATCGGGAGGCAGTTGGTAAGTACCTAAGAATATGCCAACAAACAACCATCAACTTAATACAAATACAATAGCACCATAATGTGTTAGAAGAAAAAGACCATTTCTGTTCATATGAAGAAACAATAGAGTGGCTCAAACCAGTGACCAAGAGGTAGAGCTACAATACATTTGGGGGGGGGGGAGGCATTGGAGCTACCTCAAAAATAATTAAAGAGAATGATATTTAGGTACCTCCAAATGATTGACAGATAGGTCAAGGAAAACAAGGAAGAACTCAGGAAACCAGTACAGGATCAAACTAACAAACCAGATAAAGATTTGAAGACAATACAAAGCCTGCTAATAGACATCCAGAAAATTAATACTAAGATTTTATGAAAGGACAAAGGAATAGAGTTGACTTAATGGAAACCTGAATTAGTGAGCTTGAATAAAAAAATTCTCAATACAAGTTAGCTAGAAGACACATCATAAAAAACAATGAAAAAAATCAAAGAAAGTCTAAGATTGATGTGGGACACCATGAAAAGAAATAACTTCCAGGTGATAGGAATTCCAGAACGGGAAGAGACAAAGAAAACCACAGAAAACACAGTTTACGAGCTGTTGGAAGAAAACTTTTCCAACATCATAAAAGCATTCGAGAAGACAAACATTCAAGAAGCTGAATGAACCCCAAACAAGACAGACCCCAAAAGAAAATCACCAAGATATATCATATATCATAATCAAACTCTCCAAAATCAAAGACATGGAAAGAGTCCTGAAAGAAGTTCTTGAAAAATGAAAGGTTACCTACAAAGGAGAACCAATAAGATTCACCTCTGATTTCTCAGCAGAAACCATAGAGGCCAGAAGACAATGGGAAGATATAAGCAAAACTCTGAAAGAAAAAAAAATTGCCAACCAAGAATCATATACCCAATTAAACAGTCCCTCAAATATGACAATGGTGAAATTAGAACATTTCCAGATATGTCCAACAGAAATTAAAGAAATTTGTAATAATGAGGTCAACTTTACAAAAAATATTAAAGGGAGTGCTTGGACTGAGAACCAACAACAGCAGACATCATCTTGAAATTGACATGCATGGCAACACCACCCAGAACTCAATCCAGGTATAGAAGTATCCAAAGTAAAACAAAGCTACTAGACTGAAAACAGAGAAACAGAAATATCAATTTATAATGAAGACAAATATAAAGTAAAAAGAGCAAACGGTGTAGCTGTAGAAACTCCAAATGGCAAGGAACTCAAGTCGATTTCAAGATAATTAATAAATGACAGGGTAACCTCAAAGAAAATTAATTCACCTTCACATTAAATAAGAGAAAGGAAAATCATTGAAAGAACAGCAATGAAGAAATTGACAGGAAAACGCACAAACAAAATTAACACCGCACAGAAAATTATGTGGAACAAAGAAACCAGCCTGCCATGGAAAAAACACAGAGCAAAATGACTGCAATCAATTCATTCCTATAGCTAACTACACTGAATGTCAGTGGATTAAATGTACCAGCCAAGAGGCAGAGAGTAGCAAAATGGATAAGAACACAGAATCCTTCAATACAGTGTCTACAAGAAAAACACCTTATACAGAATGATAAAAATAGATACATAAAAAAAAATTAAAGGATGGAAAATTTTATCAAGCTAATGGCAATCAAAAACGAGCAGATGTAGCAATATTATTTTCTGATAAAATAGACTTTAAGACAAAAACCAGCATAAGAAACAAAGAAGGACATTATCTCATGATTAAAGGGTCATATGAACAAGTAACATAATCATAATAATATCTATGCTCTCAGTGAAAGAGCCTCAAAATACATAGGTCAAACTCTAATAACATTGAAGAGATAAATAGACAATAATTGTTGTTGTGTTGTTGTGAAGTACCATCGAGTCAGTTCTGACTCAGTGACTCTGTATACTGTATAGGGTTTTCCCAAAGAACAGCTGGTGAGTTTGAACCACCAATCTTGCAGTTCAAACCAACCTTGTGGTCTGGTGCTTATCTTACATGGCCACACCAGGACCCCATACAATAACAATAGGGGATTTTAATACACCACTTTTGATGAAGGCAGAACATCTAGAAAGAAACTCAACAAAGACACAAAACAACTAAGCAACACAATCAACCAATTTGACCTAGTAGATTTATATGGAGCACTCAACCCAACAAAAACACAATATACATTATTTTTTATTGCACATAGAATATTCTTCAAAACAGACCACATGCTAGATCACAAAGCAAGCCTCAAAGAAATGTAAAAACATTGAAATAATACAAACCATTTTTTCAAATTACAATTCTATAAAATTGAAAATAAACAACAAGAATATCAAAGGGAAAAAAACAAAACAAATACATGGAAATTGAATTAACACCCGCTTAGAAGCTACTGGGTAATAGAACAAATAAGATAAAATAATTCAGTGAATCAAATGAGAATGGAAATACAACATACCCAAAACTTTGGGATACAGCAAAGCAGTGCTTACAGGACAATTTATAGTAATAAACACACACATTCTAAAAGAAGAAAGAACCCAAATGAACATACCAATGCAACATCTCCAATAATTAGAAAAAGAACAGCCACCAAAGGACAAGAAATAATAAAGATCAGAGCAGAAGTAAATGAAATGGCAAACAGAAATGCAAAAGAATCAACAAGACAAAAAGTTGGTTCTTTGAAAGAACTAATAAAACCAACAAACACTGGCAAATCTAATAGAAAAAAAGAAGATGCAAACAGCATGTATAAAAAACAATATGGGTGACATCACAACAGAACCAATGGAAATAAAAAGGATAAATAACAGAATAATATAAAGAATTGTACTTGAACAAGTTTGAAAATCTAGAAGAAATGGACAAATTCTTAGTAAAAACATGACCTACCTATGCACAGAATAAATAGAAAACTTGAACAGGCCTATTATAAAAGAAGAACTTGGTCAGTCATTTAAAAACTCACAACAAAAAAAGTCCAGGCCCACATAGTTTTACTAGTGAATTCTACCAAACCTTCAGAGAAGAGATGACACCAATTCTACTCAATCTATTCCAGAACCTAGAAAAGGATGGAAAAGTCCTGAATACCTTCTATGAAGCAAGCATAACCCTCATACCAACACAAGACAAAGAAATCACTAAAAAGAAAAATATAGACCAATATCCCTCATTAATATAGACACAAAAATTCTCAACAAAATTCTAGTGAATATAATTCAACAGCACATTAAAAAAACAAAACAAAAAAAAAAAAAAAAACATTGTGACCTAGTGGGATTCATACTAGGTATGCTAGGATAGTTCACTCTTAGAAAAACAGTATAATCCACCACATAAATAAAACAAAGGAAAAGAACCACAGGATCATATCAGCTGATGCAGAAAAAGCATTTGACAAAATCCAACATCCATTCCTGATTAAAAAAAAACCAACAACAACACAAAAACATTCAATAAAATATGAATAGAAGGGAAATTCTTCAACATAATCAATCAAGGGCATATACATAAATCCAACAGCTAACATTACTCTCAATGGAGAAAAACTGAAATCATTTCCTTTGTGAGCAGGAACCAGACAAGGATGCCATTTATCTCCACTCCCATTCAATACTATGTTGGAAGTCTTAGCCAGAACTACATGGCAAGAAAAGGAAATTAAAGGCATCCAAATTGCCAAAGAAGAAGTAAAGCTCTCATTATTTTTAGATGATATGATCTAATATATAGAAAAATCTCAATGACTCAGCAAGAAAATTATTTTAACTTATTGAAATATTTGGCAAAATGGCAAGGTACAAGAACAACATACAAAGATCGGTCAGATTCCTTTACACAAACAAAGGCAGCTCTGAAAAGGAAACCAGGAAAACAGTATCATTTACAACAGCCCCCAAAAGATTAAATGTTTAGGAATAAATGTAACCAGAGAAACAGAAGACCTATACAAAGAAAACTACAAAACACTACTACAAGAAACCAAAAGAGACTTAAAAACTGAAAGAATATACCATGCTCCTGGACAGGAAGACTTAATTGTGAAAATGTCAATACTGCCCAAAGCAATCTATAGATATAATGCCATCCCAGTTCAGATTCCAATGTCATTCTTTAAACAGATGGAGAAACTGATCACTAACTTTATATGGAAAGGAAAGAGACGTCTGATTAGCGAAGCATTGCTTAAGAAGAATAACAAAGTTGGAGGCCTCTCATTCTTTGATCTCAACATCTACTACATGGTCACAGCGGTCAAAATAGCCTGGTACTGTTTCCATCTTGTCTAGATGGGTCAGGTGAAAAGAGATGGCGATGGATTCTTTTGATTTAATAATGAGCAACAGTTATAGTGACTAATTGCGACTGTCACAATTATGAAGATAGAAGATGTGTAACAAAAAGTAGGGGAGTGGTTAATCTTGCATTCCAAGAACAGAGGACCCTGGGACCAGCAAGAGGGAAGAAGAGCATGGATGAAGCGTGGGATCCTAACCAGAGAGGCAGTGACACCAGAGTCTGAGGCAGAGACAATGACACGGAGTGACAGAGAATCTGAGGACTCTAGACTCACAGAAAGGGAAAAGCTGTGTGCTGACAGGTAAGTGGCTGGTTTGCAAAATGTGTCCTTTGGCTGATTAAATGATTAGATATTCCTGTGTGTTTCTGCGTACATCAGAAAAAGGAATTGTAATCATTACAATGAAAAAAAGATGTGATTGGTTGAATGCAAAGCTGATGTTCTGTCATGTAAACTATCACTCAATTCACAATAAAAGTTTGAAAAAGAAAAAAAAAAAAACAAAAAAAAAAAAAAAAAACAACTAACCCAGTACTGGTAAAACAATAGATACATAGATCAATGGATCAGAATTGACAACCCAGAAATAAATCTATCCGCATACAGTCAATTGATCTTTGACAAAGGGCCAAAACACATTAAATGGGGAAGAGATAGTATCTTCAACAAATGATGCTGGCAAAACTGGAAATCCATATGCAGAAAAATGAAACAGTACCCATGTTTCACACCATACACACACACACACAACACACACAAACCTCAATGTGAATTAAAGACTTAAATGTAAAATCTACAACTATAAAGATTATCAATGAAAAAAGAGGGATAGATTTAGGAGCTCTGACACATGGCATTAATACACGTCAAACATAACTAAAAACACACAAACAGTAGAAAACAAAACAGATGCCGGAGACCTACTGAAAATTAGACACTTGTGTGCATAAACGATTTAGCCAATAGGATAAAGGGAGAGTCCACAGAGTGGGGAAATTATTTTTACAATAACATACCAGACAAGGGTTTAATGTCTAAAATTTATAGAAAACTATAATACCTCTACAAGAAAAAAGATAAACAACAAAATTATAGAATGGTTAGAGGATATGAACAGACACCACCAAAGAAGACATTCAGGCAGCCAACAAACATCTGAAGAAATGTTACTGATCATTAGTCATTGCTGTTGTTTGTTGTCTTAGTGCCATCGAGTTGGTTTGAGTCATACCGACCCTAGATAGGGTTTCTGAATCTGGTGTGAGACGCAAATCAAAACAACAATGAGCTATCATCTCACTGCAGAATTAATAGCAAAGTTAAAAAAAAAAAAAAAAAAAACCAATGCTGGTGAGGGTGTGTAGAAACTGGGACTCTTCTACATTGCTGGTGGGACTTTAAAATGATGCAACCACGTGGGAAATGATATGGCACTTCCTCAAAAAGTTGGAAATAGAAGTATATTCCAGCAATCGCTCTACTTGTTATATATGCACAAGAAAGAAGAGACATGACACAATTAGATATATGCACAGCACACTCACGTTCATCATAGTATTATTCACAATAGCAAAAAGATGGAGAAGGCCTAAATGCCCATTAATGCAACAGTGGATAAACGAACTTTGGGACATACACACAATGGAATACTATGCAATGGTGAAGAATAACAATGAATCTGCGAAACACCTCATAACAGGGATGAACCTGGAGGACATTATGCTGAATGAAATTAGTTCATCACAAAAGGGCAAATAATGTATGGGACTACTATTGTAAAAACTCAAGAAAAGGTTTTCATGTTAAAAGAAACATACTGTGATGCTTTCCAGGGGTGGGAGGGAAAGGAGAGTAACTCACTGACAGATACGTGTCAACTAGTGTGACAGGGATGGTACTATACAAGTAAAGGATGGTTGGCAAAAGAATGATAAAGACAGGTGAAGCCACACAGAGGTTTGCAAAGGTTAAAGGGGATAGAGGTAAACTGTGTTATATACTCAACTCTGGAACAACAGTTATCTGCAGGCAGGTAACATGGATAGATACATAGGTTGAACAGGTATGTGAGGGAGACTGGGAGTGTTTCCACAAATATATAAGGATTTCATAGAGACCATTTGTACACGGGTATTTCCCTTTATTGCAAACACATCTATGAACATAGTGGAGCATTGTTGTAGTTGTTGTTAAGTACCATGGAGTCAGTTCTGACTCATAATGACTCTCTATATAGGGTTTCCAAGCAGTGGCTAGTGAGTTTGAATTGCCAACCTTGTGGTTCAAACCAACCACACGGTCCAGTGCTTATCCTACAGTCCCACACCAGTGGAGCATACAGGGGACAAAATGATGAAAACTTCTTAGATATTATCAAATATCTTACGGCAATGAGTTGCTGAGACTGGAGGCTCAGGATTATTATTTCAGGAGACACCATGGTCAACTGGCATAGCATAGTATATAAAGACAGTGTTCTACATCCTACTTTGCTGAGTAACATTTGAGATCTTAAAAGCTCATGAGCAGCTGTCTAAGGTGCAACTATTGGTCTCTCCATGTGCAGAAGAAATAAGAATGGTAAAAATTTGAAGATGCTTGGCATCAACTAGTCCAATGGACCAATGAAACATGTAAACATCAGTCACCATGACTCTATGACCAGAACAATTAGATGGTGTTTGGCTACCACTATCAAGTGTTCTGAAAGGGATCACATTAGAAGGTCCCAGATAGAGTGGAAGGAAATGTGGAACAAAACTCAAAATTATAATTAAGATCAGGCTTATTGGTCAGAAAGAGACAGTGGGTACTTCTTGGAGGTACCTAAGACTTTGGCTCTTGAGAACGCTTCAGGTCTGGAATAGAACTCACCCTCATGGCCAAGCAGTAGATAGGTATATTGGGGGAAGAACATTAGTAAGGTATGCTCACCATAGAATGGTCAGTCATTCAAGATCAAGGAAAAGTTGAGGAATGGGAAAGAGGGTGGAATGGGAATAAAAGCCACAGGGAGGAAGTGGGAAAACTGTTGTTACATAAATGGGATTGTAATCATTGAGATGAAACAAAATGTATGATTAGTTGAATGCAAAACCGATGATCTACTCTATAAACCTTCACTCAACTCACAATAAAAAGTTGAAAAAAAAAAAAAAAAAAACCAAAACAAGACAGTTCTAAGTTTGATCCAGTGTCTAACACTTTATCAAAAATGTTGCCAGTGAATATTAGGCTTCCTATGGCTAGAATAAAGCACTGGATAGCAAGGTTGGTTTGAACCACAAGGACGGCAGTGCAAACTCACCAGCTACTCCTTGGAAACCCCTGTACAGGGTTGCTATGAGTCGGAACTGACTCAATGGCACTTAACAACAACATGACTAGGGCTGGCGTGGCTCTGTAGGATAAGCACTGGACCACAAGGTCGGTTTGAACAGCAAGGTCAGTGATTAAAACTCACCAATCATTTCTTAGAAGCCCTATAAGGATCATTCTGAGTAAGAACCGACTCCACAGCACTTAACAATAACAACAATGGCTAGGACAGAAGTACCCTTTTGATAAGAGGTACTTCACTCTTAGATCCCAGAGATCATTTTGGTCAAAGGAGCTGCATACTATGGCAGAGAACTTGTCAAAACTTTTCTATTAATTCCCATAAGAAGCTCATTTATCCTGCATGATGCCAAGACAAGTCCTGCTGATAAACTGCTGCCATGATGAGCAGCAGGCAGAAAGGAGAGACCCGGTCAGACAGTACTCCACACCACAGGGACAGATCTTGTGAATGATAAAACAAACTACTCAAGGAAAGTCAATAAATCCTACAAGACATCTCAAGTCTTATGCAGGCACAGTCAAAGGTGTTGATGGGGGGGGGGGAGGGAACAAGAAATGTTGACTGGGTCAGAAAGTGGAAAACTGTGTGAGTCTGTTTCACTTTGGTACAAATTATCAGCTCTTGGATGGCTCACTTCCCTGCAGTCAGCTTTACTAAGAGAACATAAGCCAATGCTCTGTCTCCTCACCTTGGATCAACCATCCATCTTGAAAGGTATGAAAAAGGCATCTTGCAAGGATTCTTATTCAAAAACTCTTCAAATACCCTTTAAAAATGGCATCTAAAGCTAACACTATAAACTTTACTCAAACACATAGCTTCACTTAGAATTTCCTCTATCTCAGTTAAAATCCTAGATGCATGGTTTTGGTAGGTAGACTCCAAGACTGTTGTTGTTCAGTGCTGTAGAGTCATTTCCAACTCATAGCAACCCTATGTAGGGTTTTCGAGAAGCGACTGGTAAGTCTGAACTGCTGATCTTGTGGTTCAAACCGACCTTGAGGTCGCGTGCTTATCCTATGGCAACAAACCAGGATACCAGATTCCAAGGTGGTTCCCAACAACAGCTGCCTCCTGATATTCAGCACCTCTCATATAGTACCATGCTTGACCATTCAAACCAACAACATACAGAAGAAATGGTGGCATGTCACATGTGAGATTAAGTTAAAAAGACTTCAGCTTCTATCATGGGTGTCATATTCTCCCTGTGTGTGTTTGTCTCTTTCTTCTCTAGGGTTCCTTGGCAAGTTGCCAAGTTGTGAGCAGCCCTATGAAGAGGACTGTGTAGTGAGGAGCTGAAGACTTCAACCAACACCCAGTGAGTAATTAAGGCCTACCAACAGTCCCATGAATGGGCTTAGAAGTGGCATTGCTAGCCACACTCAAACTTGGAAATCACTGAAGTCATAAGTCACAGCGTGACTACAATCTCATGAGAGAACCAGAGCTAGGACTTGCCAACTGAGCCACTCCTGGATTGTGTGTGAGATCATAAATGTTTGTTGTTTTAAACTGCTCTATTTGGGGATAATTTGTTACATAGTAATAGAATAACTAGAGACTTTAGATTTGCATAAGAAGATGCTACCTCTTGACCACATACTCACTTACAGTTTATAAAACCACTTATATTTATTTCCTTATCTCCTGTGAGGTCAGAGCAGCATTATTTTAATAAATTCTTAGTTTGGGAAACAGGCTTGGAGGAGTAATACCAGCTGTAAACTGAAGTACTGAAACACAATCTCAAATCTTGTACTCCACACCCAGTCTGCTTCCTGCATTGCACACACTTCTAAAAACCTTCCAAGTTTTTCATTTGAGCAATGATCATTTATCCCAAACACTCTTTCATTCCATTAATATCAAGGACTTTGGGAAACCAGGAAAATGAAAGGAACTTTTAAACGATGTTTTCGGGGAAGTTCTAAAGACTGGAGCCTGCAATAGAGTGTGGCTGCAAGGTGGCTGACTACCCTAGCAGGAGCGCACTAAACCATGGGGTGCACCAGGTCTGCTTTGCTTAAAGCCTTCCACAGTCACATGCTGCTCAAGTTAGAAACTTGGAAGACATCCCTAAGGTTTCCCATTCCATCATCTCCCGAGGCTGATTTATCACCAAATACAGCTCAGATCAGTAGTCATATTTCTGCCTCCACCACTACCACCCCAATCAAGACCCATCATCTCCAGCCTGAACAATGAGCTGGCCACTGAGTAGGGGGAGGGGAGGAAGTGAATGGAGCATAGGAGGAGGCCAATGTGGTATACATTGAAGGAAAAGTCTGCAAATTGCTGAAGAGAGACAAAAGCCCCTACAAGGGCTAAAAGACTAAATCTTGCCAGCCCCTACTCTCACTACATTCTATTCACAGGCTTTTTCTTTCTTTGCTTCTGGCCTCCCTTCTTTTACTTTCTTTATCTCTCCCTCCTCTTTATTTTCCTTCCTTCCTCTTCCTTTATTTTCCGTCGTCCTTTTTTTTAAAGGAAATACCAATATAATACCAATTGTGCAACTGCTATGTTGAGTCCACGATAATCTGTCTCTTGAACGCACTAAATTAATTTAGGGCTGCAGTGCTTTCAAATACGGGAAGTCACCAGGTTGGTGACAAGATCCACTCCTAAATGTATCGCTAAGTCTAATTTGTAGGTAAGTTGGAGCAGGTAAACAGGTTTTTATTTAGACTTACTTTAGTGTAAGAAAGGAGCCCTGGTGGCGCTGTAGGGTAAGTACGGGACTACTAACTAAAGGTCGGCAGTTCAAACCCACCAGACACTCCATGGAAAAAAGATGAGGTTGTCTGCTCCCATAAAGATTTATCATCTCAGAAATCTTATACAGGGGTCACTATGAGTCAGAATTGACTTGATGACAGTTTGGTTTTAGTTTTTAGTGCAAGAAACGTCTTTCTAATGATTTAGTAGCTGAAAGTGAAGACAATTGTGATGAAGAAGTTACTGTCAATGGGAGCTGATACAATAGTCTCAATGTGAGGGTAAATTAACATAACATTAAAAGTAAAGTAGGATGACAATAACAACAACAACA
Source organism: Chrysochloris asiatica (assembly GCF_000296735.1). NCBI lineage: Eukaryota > Metazoa > Chordata > Mammalia > Afrosoricida > Chrysochloridae > Chrysochloris > Chrysochloris asiatica. The sequence continues at coordinate 4,959,186 of NW_006408553.1, forward strand.
ACAAGGAGCTGTCCATAAGTCAGCTGTGGATAACTTGGGAACTGCCTGTAAATTAAAATGGCTTGAAAATGAGCAGAACAATAGCTCATCATCTCCCAAACCCTTATACACCTGACAGCTTCATGAGCCAGCATTTCTCAGGTGCCACAACTGTTTTAGAAACCGGGCTTTTTTTTTTCCACTGAGTCTTTATTCAGCATCTCTTCATGTGCCAAGTTCTTTATCTCCAGATGTACTCCTGATAGCACTTTGAGAGGCTGAGGCAAGGAGAGAAGCTAATCAGTATTATTATGTATAAATTTAAAGATGCTGAAAAGAAGGAGCTCTCACATCGTGCAAAAATCAAACATCTAGTCTGAGCTCATTCCCCTGACTCCTCCAGCCCTGACCCCAGACTCCGTACCCAGGACCCAGAAAGGGGTCTATGTCAAGGGCTGCCTGGCTCAGTCTCTACAGTTTTACTGCTTCTCCACCTCTGACTCCTGATACCTTAGATCAGTTGTTTCCAAATGTATTAAATATAAATAACATATTCCAGGCAGTAAATACATTTTTCAGTAAATACCATATGTATTTTCCATTTTTAAAAAAGTAATTGATGCTTTTGAGTTATGGTGTTGGAGGAGAATATTGAAAGTGCCATGGGCTGCCAAAGGAACCAACAGATCCATTCTGGAAGAAGTGCAGCCAGAGTGCTCCTTGGAGGCCAGGATGGCCAAACTTCATCTCTCATACTTTGGACATATTGTCAGGAAGGACCAGTCGCTGGAGAAGGATATCATATTTGGTAAAGTGGAGGATCAAAGAAAACAAGGAAGACCCCAACGAGATGGACTGGCCAAGTGGCAGCATCGATGGACTCAAGTGTGGCAACAGTAGTTAGGTTGGCCCAGTATCAGGCAGTGTTTTGTTCTGCTGTGCATAAGATCACTATGCTATGCATAAAGGCAATGGCACCTAACAACAACCATATGTATACATTTATTCATTTATAAATTATAACAAGTTTTATAATAATACTGCATTGTTGTTGCTGTTATTTGCTGTGGAGTCGTTTCCAACTCATAGTGACCCTGTTTCTGAGGCTGCAAATCTATGCAGGAACAGAAAGCCTCATCTTTCTCCTGCAGTGCAGCTGGTGGACTTGTGGTTCTCAGTCCAGTACTTATCCTACAAAGTCACCGTGTTCCCCATACTGTACTGATGGTGGTGGTTATGTGTCATGGAGTTGGTTCCAACTCATGGTGACCTGTATAGGGTTTCCGAGGCTGTAAATCTCTATGGGAGCAGAAAGCCTCATCTTTCTCCCACAGAACAGCTGGTAGTTTCAAACTGCTGACTGCAAGCTCGACTCATAACCATTAAACTACCAGAGCTCCTACTTTATTATGTACTCACAATCCAATATCTGCAAAGGTACTCTGAAAACTTAGTCTCCAGGGCTCAGGACAGACTCAGCCCAAAGGATGGCGGGGCTGGTGAGTCCTCAGTGGCAAATCCCTAATTGGGTTGTACCCTTCCACATTGGTCTCTGAAAGAATCGTATGTTTCTATTTTCCTTACTTTGGAAAAGGAAATGTGAAAAATATAATTAGGCTATACCAATCAGAAAACTGGACTCCTGGTGTGGTGCTTTGGACCAGCACTGGACTACGAGCCACAAAGCCAGCAGTTCAAAACCACCAGCGGCTCCTCGGAAATCCTATGGTAGCTATGAATCGAAACCGACTTGACAGCACTTAACAACAACAAAACCCAGAAAATTAGCTTCCTATTTATCAATTTGAGGGACTGTGGTGGTTTTCAGGTTACTGTGATACTGGAAACTGTGCCATTGGGTATTTCAAACACAGTAGGGTCAGCCATGGTGGACAGGTTTCTGCAGAACTTTCAGACTAGCAGAGGGTAGTTAGGTGATCTGCTTCCAAAAACGACACAATGAAAATTCTGTGGATCATAGCGGTTCTGACTCATAGCGACCCTGTACAGGATTTCCAAGCCTATAAATCTTTATAGGAGCAGAACACCTCATCTTTCTCCCGCGGAACGGCTGGTAGTTTCAAACTGCTGACCTTGTGGTTCGCAGCCCGATTCATAACCACTATGCTACCAGAGCTCCTTAGAGTGTTATATAGTGAGTGTTTAAAGATGAGCCTCCGCCCCCAAGGTTGAAAGACACCAAAACACACAGTAGCTGCAACAATGGACTAAAACATATTGATGACTGTGGAGATGACACAAAACCAGGCAACTTTCTGTTCTGGTGTTTACAAGGCCACCGTGATCGGAGATGACTCAACGGTAACTGACGATCAGAAAACAAAAGCACACAAATTAAAACAACTCCAAATGCAGAAAATCCAGGAAAGAGGTCTAAGTTCTGTTGGTTCTTCTGTTTTAATTTTGCCTTTTTTTTGCTGGTGACTCTTTGTGAAGACTTGACATAGAGGGTCTTTGCAGAGATCTGTCTGCGCATATACATTTCATTCCCACCCCTTGCCATCTAACATTTTGTTTAAGAAAGAACAGAAGGTGGTAAATCAGCATAGGTGCAGTTGTGGAGCCCAGAGAGAGAGGAGAGGGAAGGAAGGTAGTACTAAGAACATACTACTCGACTCAAGCAACTTAGGTAGAATAAAGAACCTTTTCCACCAGGAAGAGTTCTATCTTACACATATACGCAGGGTTAAGTCAACCACCAAAACCCTGCAGGGAGAGGTACCTGGTCTCCATCTCGTCTGTCGGTCCTGAAGGGCTCTTTGAGGCTGGTGGAGTGATCCTGGCTCCAGGAACCAAGCTTCCAACACCTCCAATGGCTCCTAATTACAACCACTTTCTGAACATTTACTATGGACCAGATCTCATACTAAGTACTTTATAAACATTATCTCATTTAATCCTCAGGACAATTCTATGAGCTAAGTCTTATTATCCCCATTAAAGAGAAGGAAACTGAGGCTTAGAGCAGTGAAGTCATTTGCCCCCAGGTGCACAGCTGGCAGGTGGCCAAACCCAGCTTCAAACTCAGCTCTGTCTGATGCTAAAACCCTGCTCTTATCCACTAGGCCATAATGTTCAACACCCTTTGTAAACCTCAGTTGCTTGCTGAGACCTGTTCCTCATTCTGCTCCCAACTTGTCCATTTTCTCTTGCTTCTGGACTGATGATAAGCCTTCCTGGATCTGAAGTTGGTGGTCCCTCTCACGGGACATTAAGCATAGTTTTGTTAACTATACATTTTTGCTTCTCCACTTAATTGAGGTTTGCATTTCTGCATCCCTGGCTCCTTATCCATACAGACTCACAGTATCTAGGTTGTTGCTGTTAAGTACCGTGAGTTGGTTCTGACTCATAGTGACCTTCCACAGGGTTTCTGAGGCTGTAAATCTTTACAGGAGTAGAAAGCCTCATCTTTCTCCTGTGGAACAGCTGGTAGTTTCGAACTGCTGACCTTGAGGTTAGCAGCCCAATTCGTAACAACTATGCTACCAGAGCTCCCAGTATCCAGGTAAGTATGCCTATTCTAACCACGGAGCATGTGACCCTACGAGTGGGGCATTGACTAAACACCTCTTGAAACATTCAGATGCTTTTGAGCACGTTGTTGTTATCATGGTTAGTTGCCATCAAGTGGATTCTGACTCAGGATGACTAGACATATAACAGAATATAGCACTGCCCAGTACTTATACCCACATATCAACTAAAAAGCATCCTAGAAAGACCAGGCTTACTGATCTAATAGAGACTGGTGAAACACCATCCTCCACTGTCCCCAGCCCGAGACTATGGCTCTTAGACATCCTTCAAGCCTGGAACTGAACTCACCTGCTTGGCTCCATTTTCAGCCAAATGAGAGACAGATTATAAGGTGGGCAATAACACTAGGGGGGTAAGTACTCCTTAGAACAATCAACCATAAGCAATCAAAGTTTGCGCAGGAAGAAAGCACAGAAGACAGAAAGGGATAGGAAAGACAGACACATGGAACTGGGAAACGCAGGCAGGAAGTGGGAAGAGTGCTGTTAGGGTAGGTACAGGGGATTGCAATCACAAAACTTAATGTGTCTGAATCTCTGTAAACTTTCACCCAAATTGCAAAACAAAGTGAAAAATAAAATCAAAAGCATCCTCAGTAAGTGGAGAGGAGTCCTGGTATGTGGCTATAGGATAAGCACTGGTCAGTGGTTCAAACCCGTCAGCTGCTTCTCGGAAACCCCATATAGAGTCGCTATAAATTGGAACTGACTTGATGGCACTTAACAACATGAGCAGTTTTTAATCAACTGAGAGATACTCTTCTTTGCAAAGAGAAAAAGAACACCTCTCCATTGGTTAAAATGCTAGCTCTCATCACTACACAAGTCTCTCCTGCCAAACCTGAGATCTTCTTTCCTCCTGAGCAGGCAAAAACTATGGCTTTGCACCACATGTCAAACTAACATCTTCATGTGCAGAAAAGTCAACCCTGGCATTGGTGGTGACTTGAGGAGGCGAACCTCCAGGGAGATGAGGTCTCCAGGTCATGCTGCACAGCTTCCAGGGAAATACACACTGTTAATTAACAAGGAGGGAACTAATTAAAAGTGAGCAATGCTCTGCAGCCAAGTACCTTCTAGCTAAGCAGTAAGCGCAGGGCCCTGAGCAGATTGCCAGATTGCCCAGTGCAGTTGCTGCGTGGGAACTATCAGCTACAAGGTGAGGTCAGAAGTCTGAATCATACCATGCTGAGCTGCAACACTAAGGTGGCTTCTGGGGTGAAACAGACTCAACTTTATTTATAGTGAAAAGGAGCACTGTCCTTCCTGAAAAAAGGATCCCTGTACCTTATTTGCTGTAGGAGGAGGGAAGAGGAGCATGAGGAGTAATGGTTACCGAATGCCTCTACCTTGTACCAGCCAATGATTTAAAAACACTTTTTACATACAGAGTTTCCAGACCAAAACTTTATGAAAAGCCCAGTGGATCAACAGGTAAAAGTGCTCACTTGGAACCTAAGTTAGTGGTCCAGTATGTCCTCAGACAGTCTTCCAGGGGGCTCCACTAAGCACTGCTAGAGAATCTTTGGATCACATGCATTACCTGCTTTCTCACTTAAATTTCATGGGAATTTAAATGGGGAATCAAGGAACCCCAAGAAAAGAAAAGTGGGGTTCAGAAGGCTACATAACATGATCCAACATCTGTCAGGCTCATACATCCTGAAACACCACCGACAATCCCATACTTTAATCAACCTCACATTTCAAAGGGTAGTTAGAGCTACAGCATACACATAACTAAACAACACTGGCATAGGGTCAAGGAGTTCGGGTGGCACAGTAGGTTAAGCACTGGGCTGCTAGCAGCAAGGGCAACAGTTCAAACACACCAGCAGCTCCACCAGAGAAAGCAATCTGCTTCCAAAAAGACTTACAACCCTGGGAATCCTATGGGACGGTTCTACTCTGTCTTATAGAATTGCTGTGAGTCGGAATCAACCTCACAGCAATGGGTAGCAAAGGAGAAAAAGTCCCTGGGTTGGCACAAACAGCTGGCGCTGACTACGAACATAAAAGTTGTTGTTTGAACTCAGCCAGTGGTATCCCAGAAGAAATAGACAAGGTTGATAAGCATTTGTGCAGATTAGAAGACCCTACGGAGCAGTTCTACTCTGTAACATATGGGGGTCACTATGAGCTGGAACTGACTGGAAGGCAACAGTTTGATTTTCTTGGTTTTGTTTTGTAGTTTTTAGCAATGGGGAAGGAATGCACCACTCACAAGCAGAGCCAAAGATTTAAAACAGAAAGAGCATGGAAGCTGAGGATATATAGGATAGGGAAAGTTCTGGAAACATGACCAATCATAACCTCTAGAGAGAACTGGCAGTGCAGATATCAGTCCCTAAAAGTGCAAAATCATCCTGAAAGTGGCCTGGACGTAGGGGTAGGAAGGAAATGCAGACAACATTCCCATCTCTCTCCATCTTAGGGTCCCTGGATGAGACAGTGTTAATGCTAATAGTGACAGACTAAGAAACTGACCAATGCCCATTTTTCTCTGCACTTGGAGCTCTTCTCTCCGATGGGGAGACATTCTGTCATCTCCACTTCCATTCCTGGGTCAGTCAGCAAGATGGGTGAACTTGATCTGCTCCACATCTCCTGAAAGAAGGGATTCAGCACACTGGTCCACTCCAGGGTTCTCTGTCCCTAGGACCTCAGCCCCAAAGGAATACCACCTGAAGCATCCTAAATCGAAGGGTGTGGACATGCACATTAGGAATGCTGTGGAATGTTTTGCTAACATGTTTTGTGGTGAAAGGGGTTACGAAACTATTCAAATTACAATAGCAACTCCAAAGGTTCCTTAGGAACCTTAGCAGGGCAGTGTGTTTGTTACTGGGGAGGAACAACTCAGAATATGAAGGTGAGAATGGTTACATAATTCAAGGAATATAATCAAGGTCACTAAATTATGATGGTGGTGGTAGTGATGTGCCATGGAGTCAGTTCCAACGCATAGCTACTCTGCATAGGGTTTTCGAAGCTGTAAATCCTACGGGAGCAGAAAGCTTCATTTTTCTCCTGTAAACGGCTGGTAGTTTTGAACTGCTGGCCTTGAGGTTAGCAGTCCGACTTGTAACCACTACACTACCAGAGCTCCTTAAACTGTGCATGTAGAAACTGTTAAAAAAAAAAAAAGAAAAGAAAAAAGGAATGGAATGACAGCTTTTAATCAAGACAAGAGACAAATAAACTCCTCACAGTTCTCCTCTTCCTTCCCCACCTACAAGAAAGAAATTCACCACAAAGTGGCTTTCCTTTAGAAAGTGGTTATTATACAACAGGATGAGAGAAATTTTAGAATTGTTTTAGAAACTCAAATCAATAACAAAGCTTTTGTTCTTTGTGTTATGTGCAGATAGTCCCTGACTTATGACAGGGTTCTATTAGAACAACTTTGTCCTAAATTGGTTCTGACATAAGCCTCATTTTTTTTTCTTTTAAGTTTTCATTATTATTGCCTTTTAATCTATTTATCTTTGGGGAATGGAAATATTGCATATAAATTTACAGATATGTTGGCAACAGCAAATTACAGGCTGCATCATTGCATGGAGCATGAATTATTAACAATATTATTGTCATAGAATAGATTCCAATCCATTGGTTGTTGTTGTCGTTAGGTGCCGTCAAATCGGTTCCAATTCATGGACCGTAAGCACAACCGACCAAAATACTGCCTGGTCCTGCACCATCCTCACACAATCCTTGTTACCCTTAAGCCCATTATTGCTGCCACTGTGCCAATCTATCTCGCTGGGAGTCTTCCTCTTTTTCAGTGACCACCCCCCTTCCCCCCTTTACCAAGCATAATGTCCTTCTCCAGGAACTGGTCCCTCTTGATAATATGTCCAATTCACAGTAACTGAATATTGGGTTTCCAAGACTGTAAATCTTCACAGGAACAGACAACCTCAGTTTTCTTCCACAAAGCGCTTGGTAGGTTTGAACTGCTGATCTTGCAGTTAGCAGTCTAATGCTTTTCACACAGCACAAAATCACAATTATAAATGCAGTTTGTCATGTGTATTGAAATGGAACAAAAAAAAAGTAGGAAAAAAAAACTGACAATGGGAAATTCAATATTTTGCCAATGCAAGATGCATTATTATTTTTATTTTATTTTTTTAAAAGTAAGACCTAGAATGATTGCAGAATATTTTTACGGAAGGAATTATTCTGGCTCCAGTCTAGCATGCCTACTAACACCTCTCCTGGCATTCATTACCCTTACTTTAGCTTCCTACTCCAGAGTGCCAATCCTATTTTGTAGTCAACTAATCTCTGCTAGCAGGTGGGATGACTAATCATTAAGGTATTAGTTAAAAATATTTTAAGATATTACTCCTACAAAGAAACGTATCTGCAATAGAAATCACCCTATGTCTACACACATACTGATGGCAAAGAGAACTTACATATTTCAAGTTTGTTTTATAATTTAATATTATTTAACATTCTACTTTGCTTGCTGAAAGCTAAGATAACTTAAAACACTAATGATGAAGATCAAAGATCACAGTTGCACCTCAGTGTAAAGAAAACAGAAATCCTCACCACTGAAGCAATAAATAACACCCATATAAATGAGAAAAGATTGAAGTTGTCAAAGACTTCATTTTGCTTGGATCAACCATCAGCACTCATGGAAGCAACAGTCAAGAAATCAAATGACGTATTACATTGGGAAAATCTGTTTCACAAGACCTCTTTAAAGTGATGAAGAGCAAAGGTGTCAGTTTGAGGACTAAGGTGCACCTGACCCAAGCCATGGTATTTTCAATAACCCCATATGCATGCAAAATTTAGACAATGAACAAAGAAGACTGTAGAAGAATTGATGCATTTGAGCTATGGTGCTAGAGGAGAATATTAAGAGTACCAGGAACTAACAAAAGAACAAACAGATCGGAGTTGGAAGAAGTACAGCCAGAGTTCTCCTTGGAAATCAGGATAGATAGCCAGACTTCATCTCTCATACTTTGGATATATTATCAGGAGGGATAAGTACCTGGAGAAAGACATCATGCTTGGTACAGTGGACAGTCAGAGAAAAAGAGGAAGACCCCCAATGATATGGACTGGCACAGTGGCAACAGCAAAGGACTCAAATGTAGTAACGATTGTGAGGTTGGCCCAAGACTGGGCAGTGTTTCATTCTGTTGTGCATAGGGTCTCTATGAGTCGAGATTGACTCGATGGTACCTAACAACAATAACAACAACAACAACATTCCACTTATATGTTCTCTCTGCATCACTCACTCTTAAAGTATTCTATACTTGGTGGGTGGGAAGGTACAGAGAAGAAGGACTCAATGCTTAGGGAACACTGAGTTTCCTTTAAGGTGATAGTAAAATTTGAGAATGGATAAAAGTAATGGTTGAACCTTTTGATGAACATAGTAAAGTCACTGAACTGTGAAGACTGTTGAAATTTTGTATGTTTTATAATATATATACCATACACATGACAGAGTTTCAAAAAGTTTGTGTAAAAATGGGCATCAGAAAATCTTAGAAAAATTCTATTAATTTTAATTCCATTTTCTTTCTTTGAACTTCCATCTTCCTACTTTTGACCCCACCTTTATCTGCACCCTCCTCTACCGTCCTCCTACATTCCTTTGATGTCTTTTGTAAGTCAGATTCTATCAACAGCATGCCCACTTTGCAGGTAAGGAAATAGAGGCCCAGATGAAATAACTTGTCCCAGTCACCCAGCAACAAAATGGCAAAACTGAGTTTCTAGTCCACACAGTGTGTCTCCGCAGCCTGTGTTCTTGATCACTATGCCATACGGTCGCTCTGCAGTTTAATATGTGCTGTGTTATAGCACCATGAAGAGAAAGCACAAAGGTAAAGATGGTTGACCCGGAAACAGAAGATGCCTATCCAGGGACCTGTGCTGGAGTGTAAGAGAGTAACAGAGATGAGTTGGGAGAAGTTTTATACCAAAATGCCCTTATATCATGACAGGGGATTTAAACACAGTTAACCAGCCATCTAAGTTTTCAAAACAGGAAGTCACATGATCAGAGTTTAAATTATAACAAAAGGGCAGTGTTGAAATGAAACTTGAGAGGGAAGATGTGCACTGGAGAAGCCAGGAGGCCACTGCATGTTCTAAATGAGGAATTTGAGCCAAGGCATGGAAGATAGAGAGTGTGGATTCAAGAATGTCTTCTTGGGTAGCATCCATAGAACAAGGAGTCCTGGGTGTTACAAATAGTTAAGCATTCAACTACTAGCGTAAAGGCTGGCTGTTTAAGTCCACTTAGAGGTGCCTTGAATGTCAGGAATGGCAATCTACTTCCCCCTAAAAGCCTTGAAAATCCTATGGAATAGTTATACTCAGCACACAGGGGGTCGCCATGAATTGGAATCAACTTGACAGCAACTTACAACACACTATGTATAGCACTCAGAGACTAATCAATGAAAAGGGTCCTTCAAGAAAGAGTTCCAAATTTTAACTTGTACAATTCAGAGATGGAATTGCTTATGAAAAAGGCCAAACATACAAGGGGAGATTTATGAGAGAAACAAGCTTGGTTTTGGACACACTGACTTTGAGTTGCCTGCAGGGATGATGACAGGTTGAGAAAGGAGGGTTTTGGAATGAGAGCTCTGACTGTTGCTGTTATGTGCCGTGGAGTCAGTCCCAACTCATAGCAATGAATAAAAGATTGAAGTTGTCAAAGACTTCATTTTGCTTGGATCAACCATCAGCACTCATGGAAGCAACAGTCAAGAAATCAAATGACACCTGTACAGGGTTTCCGAGGCTGTATATCTTTACAGGAGCAGAAAGCCACATCTTTCTCCCACAGAACAGCTGGTAAGTTTCCAACTGCTGACCGTGAGATTAGCAGTCCGATTTGTAACCACTACGCTACCAGAGCTCTGACTACATTTGTCAAATTATCTGCATAAGCAAGTGCTACTTTGCCAATCCCTGAGCCTTGATAAAACGTCACATTTATGTTTATTTTGACGCTCTGAAGTGCTTTCATATCTCACATCTCCTTTATCCTAACAGACCAGTCTGGCTTTGAGTTCTGACATTATTTAGCTTTTCTCAGCCTTTGTTTCCCCCTAATAAGAGCATGCAGAAATGCCTGTCTTCCAGAATCCTCATGAAGACTGAATAAGATAGTGCATGTGAAATGCTCATCAGACTGTTTGTTGTTGTTGTTATGTGCCGTGGAGTCAGACTGCTAAGCACAACGTTAATATTCAATCAGTAGGAGCCTGTTAGATAAAGTCAAAGCCACATCAGGGAAATAAGGCCAACAGTGACAGAGTCTTGAAGCTTAGAAAAATTAACCTCCAAGATAGAGCAGATGTGTACGCAAAGTTACCCACACCAAACCAAGCCCACTGCTGTTGGGTCGATTCCAGCTCATGGCAACCCTCTAGTTCCGAAGAGAACTGCCTCATCGGGTTTCCAATGTGGTACTGTAGGATCAGCACTGGACTGCTAACCACAAAGTTGGCAGTTCAAACCCACTAGCCTCTCCTTGGAAACCCTATACAGGGTCACTATGAGTCAGAGCTGACTCAACAGCACTTAACAATCTTTACAGGAAAAGACTGCCACATCTTTCTCCTGAGGAAAAAATTACAGACCTCTTTGTTTAGCAGTCAAGCACTTTAATTACTGTGCCACTAGGGATCCTTGTACAAGCTGGCTAAAAGCACAGTCAGAACGAGAACCCAGAATCTAAACTACAAGGCTCTTGCCTCTAAATTGCAATACCAAATTTTCAAATCATAATAACTCTTTCAAATCCTTATCACTTCTCAAAGCCCAGCTGATTAAGGAGGAAAAAAAAACAACAATAAAAATAAACATAATGAATCTGAAAAGTTCATGGTTCTCCTGGGCAACTTTCTTTATGATTCTTCAGCAACATTTAGGTCTTAGGACAAACTATATTCTGTGGTGATGGGTACGGGGCTGCAAGCAAGCTTTTCTGCACCATAGGCCTGACCAGCAGGGGACTCAGCACAATTAAGCTAATGTCTGACATGCAAAGTCACTGTGAAAGGACAGCAGATAGTGTCAGACCCTCACAAGGTATTTTTCTATTGCAATTTTCCAAAACTTCAAAATCATATCATTCAAGACATCATTTTCTCTCTCTTTCTTTCTGTTTTTTTTCCTCTTGGTTTTGGAGCTATCCCTAAGGTTCAAACACAATATATATATTTTTAAGTAAGTAAAAGCTGCTTCTTAAAATAAACCTTCAAGTTATATCTGGTGCAAGAATTCCTTGATCTCCTCATTTGGCAACACATCATTACCCTGATACATAAAAACTCTTACTTCAAAGCTGTCTAGAATAGGCATAACATGTCTCCTCCTGGAAGATAAATCAGAATATGACCTTTTTGATTACAGATGTGCATCTACAACCATTGCTGGAAATCACTATGACTGCACTACAAAATCTGAAAGACTCCAAACCAACAAAGCATTCCATTCTACACAGATGACCACCTGCATCACAGCAGACACCTGTGCAGCGGGGAACTGGGGTTCTAAAAGTGCCTCACTTCTACACCAAAAAGGGAGCAGGGTGATTCTTGCTTTTAAGAAGTATATACCACACAGTAACATGAACTGAGGAAATAACTTTTCTGAAAGCCAGTAATGATGTTATAATTACAACAAATTTTGTCCATTCCCTCATCAAACATGCATTGAATACTTACTGTGTGCAAGGGACTATGTCAGCTATCACAGGAGAAAAGGAAAAGGGCCTAGCCGAGGTCCCTGTCCTCACAAGGGTAATGAACAATGGGAGGGAAAGGTATAACAATCATTACAATACTAGGAGAATGTGATAAATCATTAGTGATAGAAACAAAATGCTGCTGTGGTTCAGAGGAGACAAAGATTGTTTCTGGTTGGAGGGATCTCAGCAGAAACTTTCAAGGTGGGTGTAATTTATGAGGTCGAGATAAGGACACTTGGGTGAATGCCCAAATGATCCTGGGTATAAGATATGCAGCAGATCTAATTAGGCTTTTTCCATTCCCACCCCAATTCTACTATTAAGGATGCATATTGTCTTAATAAAGAAAGAAATGAGAGAACTCTAAAAATTCACCATTTTATGGACCATGTCTAATTTTTTTCTACATTTTTCCCTAGTCTGATAGTCTCAGTGTTCAAATCTTTTTCATATGCCCCAGAGCAAGGTGGAAATCCAATGGTCCTGGTCACAGTCCTTATTTATCTATTTTAATATCAAGTTCTGCTATGTAGAAAGGAACATCAAAGTTTACAAGACAAAACAAAAACAAACATCCCAAGTTAATGGGTCTTAAGACTGATAAGAATGCAATTCTCCTGGGGAGCTGGGAGTACAAGGAAGGTTCGGCTTTTAATGAACATTGCTTTGTCTCTATTAAAAGCCTATAATGGGACTAGGTTTTTAAGGAGTTTCCTTAGCTATACAGTGTTGCTTGCCAAGCCTACAGACCTTAATTTCTAACTCTCTGACTCAGTGATACAGACTGTCACAAGCAAAACACCATGAATTGTACCTTTGTCAAACATCCCACAACCTCAGTTTAAGAATCAGACTAAAAATGCTGAAAATAAAATAAGAAGAAATCAACCCCACGGCTGACAGTTGGTCACCAACTCACGGAGACCCCATGCATAAAGAAACTAAATGCTGCTGTGATCTGGAGGATTCCGTTGGCTGACTTTTTGGAAGTAGATCATCAGGCCTTTCTTTTCAGTCCTTCCACTGTGGGTTAGGTATTGGGTTGCTAACTGCAGGGTTGTTGTTGTTGCTTTTGAGTCAAACACACTTTATTCAGCACAGGAATGTCTGAACCGGGAGGCCTTAAGCAGGTTCCCTAACAAAAACTCTGCTTCAAACCCTGCTGTAAACAGAGCAAAGAGCAAGTAAACCACAGTAGGAGAAAGAAGAAGCTGTCTGCTTCAGTAAAAAATTACAGTGGTTTGTTTTCGGTATTCTGGAAGCAAAGGAGCCCTGGTGGCACAATGGTTAAGCATCTGGCTCTTATCTGAAACATTGGCAGATTGAGCCCACTAGCAGCTCTGCAGGATAAAAGATCTAGCAATCTGTTCCAGTAAAGATTGTTGTTGGTGTTAAGTGCTGTTGAGTCGATTCCGACCCACAGTGACCCTATACAGGGTTTCCTAGGTTGTAAACCTTTACGGGAGCAGAAAGCGTCAGCTTTCTACTACGGAACGGCTGGTAGTTTCGAACTACTGACCTTGCAGTTCACACCCCGATTCGTAACCACTAGCTCTGGTAGCGTAGTGGTTACGAATCGGGCTGCGAACCTTAAGGTCAGCGGTTC
>NW_006408553.1:4973182-4976482 GCF_000296735.1 Chrysochloris asiatica
ATTTACACCCTCGGAAACCCTGTACAGGGTCGCTATGGGTCGGAACCGACTCAACGGCACTTAACAACAACAACAACGCTCGCTACCAGAGCTCCTTACAGCCAGGAAAGCCTATGGGCAGTTCTACTCTGTCATGCAGGGTCACTATGAGTTAGTATCAACTTTGCAAAACACAAGAAGTATGAAAAACAACAACAACAACACAAGAAGTTTGGAAGCTCTGCTGAAACTTGTTCAGCATCATAGCAACACACAAGCCATCAATGACACACGGATGAAGGCCATTGAGGTACACTCACCGGGAATAGAACCTGGGTCTCCCACATGGAAGGTAAAAATTCTGCCATCAAACCACTAGTATATCCTCATACTTGAAAACTAGCACTGTAGCTTTGAGCGGAGCCCAAGGGAATCTAAAAATAATTCAAAACACAAACTGTTACCTTCAGATGTCAAGTTGCATGTAATTTGTCTTTGTCTTTGTTTGGCTTCTGCCTCTAGCAAGTCAGATAAACAAGTATGCCTCCTCAGCACAGAAATGTTTTCTTTCTAGTCGTGAATGGATCGCACTAACAACAATAATGGAGTCCTAGTATAGTGCTGTAAGATAAGCACTAGACTGCTAACCAAAAGGTAGGCAGTTCAAACCCACCAGCCACCCTATACAGGGTTACTATGAGTTGGAATTGACTCTTAAAGTACTTAACAACAAGAAGAGTCCTCTACACCTACCAAGCCAGGGTCACCTCCGGGGCACATAATCCCAGCTGCTAAACTGATGAAAAAGTAGTTTCCTTTCAACAAATGTGAAAATGCTTTACAAAGAACAAACCAGAACGCTCACTATGGATGGCATCATTGCCACATTTATCTTCATTATGACTGGCTCTAAGAACCTGTGAAATTTTCAAAGTCATATAGTTTGAGAAAACTAAATTAGCGATGATCAGGAAAAAATAAATCTTTGTTTATACAGAAATTGTAGATCAAGTCCAAGTTGGTTTCCAGATCATAGACAACCTGACTTTTCTTCCCAGTTCCTTTCTCCTACTATCCTGTTTCCTCTCAGCAGCACCTCAAAACACACACTCCCTATCTCTTACCTGCTGTGCTGGGTGTGTTTCCAGGTGACATCCCTGC
This sequence comes from Chrysochloris asiatica, assembly GCF_000296735.1. NCBI lineage: Eukaryota > Metazoa > Chordata > Mammalia > Afrosoricida > Chrysochloridae > Chrysochloris > Chrysochloris asiatica. The sequence continues at coordinate 4,974,323 of NW_006408553.1, forward strand.
TCCTGCCTCTTTCCAGAGATCTGCACCCACCACAGTCGCTGCCAAGTGGGTGAGGGTGTGCCTTCTTTCTCCCCTCAGAAGGAGGGATGGACCCCTCGCATAAACAGGGACATTCCCAGCTGGTTGACATGGCGCAGCATGTAGTCTAGCTCAAAGAGATGAGCTGAGCCAATAGTAGTAAAAGGTCCAGAGGGAAACTGCTAACTAAAAGCAGGGGGAAGCAGGCAGCCTGCAGAGTGTCGCTGAGTCATACGAACACACCAGAAACAGAGGTCCACAATCCTGGGTGAGAGTTGCCCTGATGTGGGATTACTATGAGAGCAGATTAAAGTTGCTTGCCTCCACAAAGTCTCAAACCAAACCAGTTGCTGTCAAATCAATTCTGACTCTGAGTGACCCGAAGTGTATCAGAGTAGAACAGTGCTCCCAAAGGTTTTCAAAGGCTGTTATTGAAGAAGTAGATCCTTAGGCCTTTCTTCCTAGATACGTGGATGAATGCAAACCTCCAACCTTTTGGTTAGCAGCCAAGAACACTAACTATTTTGTACTACCCAGGGACTCCTCCAGAAGACCCCAGCCATCAAATCCTACTTCTTCACTACAATTCTGCCCAAATCCACTTCTTCCATGAAATCTAATTGGGTCTCAAGAAAAAAACACTAGTCTGGGAGGCAGGAGACCCAGATTCCCTCTCAGGTGTTTGAATTTCCTTACCTAGGAGGGGTGAGGTAAATGTTATCTGAGGTCCCTATTACCTTTAAATTAAAATGTACAATTAAATGGAAAATGCTTATTTTGCTGATAAAGTTACAGAATCAAATGTCAATCAATCAGAAACGAAAAGAATCAATTTCTAAAAATACCAGGTGATTTAATAGAAAAAACTGAGCACTTCACCAAAATTTAACCTACAGACACTTTTCTGAAATATATTTCACGAGTGAAGCAAAATGAAAGCAGATAAAATATTTGATTTACTCTTGCTCAATACTAAAAATACCAAAGCTACTCCAAAACTAGGGGAAAAAAAAAAAAGCTAAGATCTTTGGACAATAAGCAATAAAGTAGGAAAAAGTAGATTGTCCACAAAGCTAGCCAGACTTTACATGTCGTCTCATAGACATTCAAATGAAAAAGGGGTTGGTAAAGAGAAAAGAATCACAAAAGGATCCATGAGAGCAGTTTTGTTCCACAAAAAGATTCCACTCCACTCTGACTTGTGTGAAGCGATTTCTTCCAGCACAGCAGGCTTAGAATTCTAGCTGTGTTCTCTGCCTGCCACTTCCGGCAGCAATCTTAACGCCTAGAACTATAGCTGTGTTATGAGTTCCAAGAACCTAGATAAACGGCTACTTGATAAGGTTAACATTTATTGGTAAATGAAAAGCATCATGATGAGAAAGTAAAAAAACAAAACAAAACAAAAAACCTTAGACTAATTCCAGGAAGCTCATACATACTTCTTCACGGAGAAGATCATTTATAAATTTTCATGAGCCCAAATCAACTTAGAGGTTTATTTTTTGTGTTGCTTCTGTGTTTGTGTGGGTTTCCCCCCCACATGATATTCTAGTGAGGAAGGCAGAACTTAAAACTCAAATGAATAAACTTCCTAGGAAACATCAAATAATTCATTAGTCTGCTCAAATTGTCCCTAGCCTCACATCTACTGCAAATTAAGAAAGTATATGGATATCAAATGGAATTCGGCCATGCTCAGCAGAGGAATCCTGGATCAGGAAGCAAAATGCCTAGCTCATCCCTAAATAGATTTATAACTTTGAACCAGTCCCTTCATTTATTTAAGTTCCTTTATTTGTAAAAAAAATCAGACTAGATAATTTCTGATGTCTCTGTAGCTTTCTATCAAAATTCACTATTCAATGTCAACAAAGTTTAAGCATCTTCATGTTCCATCGCCATCATCACTCTGAGGAGGGGATGGTGAGTTTGAATTGCCAATCTTGCAATTCAAACCGACGTTGTAGTCCACTGCTCGTCCTACAGCACCACACCAGGACTCCATCACTCACCACTTGACAAATCACTGAACTTCTCTGGGTCTAAATTCCTCAAGTGTAAAGTAGCTCTGGTAGCATAGTGGTTATGAGTTGGGCTGCTAACCTCAAGGTCAGTAGTTCAAAACTACCAGCTGTCTCT
>NW_006408553.1:4976582-4985524 GCF_000296735.1 Chrysochloris asiatica
GATGTCTCTGTAGCTTTCTATCAAAATTCACTATTCAATGTCAACAAAGTTTAAGCATCTTCATGTTCCATCGCCGTCATCACTCTGAGGAGGGGATGGTGAGTTTGAATTGCCAATCTTGCTATTCAAACCGACGTTGTAGTCCACTGCTCATCCTACAGCACCACACCAGGACTCCATCACTTACCACTTGACAAATCACTGAACTTCTCTGGGTCTAAATTCCTCAAGTGTAAAGTAGCTCTGGTAGCATAGTGGTTATAAGTTGGGCTGCTAACCTCAAGGTCAGTAGTTCAAAACTACCAGCTGTCTCTTGGGAGATGAGGCTTTCTGCCTCCCATAAAGATTTACAGTCTCGGAAACCCTATACAAGTCACTGTGAGTTGGAACCAACTCCACAGCACATATCCATCACCACCAAAGAAGTGATAACACTTTACCCACCTCAAGGCAGCAATCCTGGACGTTCCACCTCTTCGAACTGCAGCAAAGTTGAAATTTTACATCAACTGTGACTTCTTTGAAGAAAAGAAACTTTGGGGCAAGTGAATTCAAGTACGCTTGCACAGTCCCAGTCTGCTGGAGCAGACCACTTACTCTACCCCAATTTGGTATGCTCACTGCAGTCCCATGATACTTTCTAGACAGATTCAAGTAGTATTGTATCAGTCCATTTTTATGTCACAGTCTAGTTCAGAGCGCAATCCTTTTCCAGAAAATAGTTCCTCGGGATATCTCCGCCTGCAAGGGTTCCTGGAAGGGAGTGGGAAAGCCGGTACCCTCTGAATCCATATACTTCCTGCCTGTAGCTAAATTTTTATTTTTTTCCTTTTCCATTCAGAGGAAAACTGATGATGTCATATCCTGAATCAACACTATGTTATGTGCCGTGGAGTGGGTTCCGACTCTTAGCAATCCTGTACAGGGTTTCCAAGGCTGTAAATCTTTACCGGAGCAGAAAGCCTCATCTTTTTGCCCACGGAACAGCTGGTAGCTTCAAACTGCTGACCTTCCTGTTCGCAGCCCAATTCGTAAACACTATGCTACCAGAGCTCCTTGAATCAATACTATATTTCACAATAAATTCTCTACCTAGATTGCCAGCTTTGACTTGTAGGAACTTGTAGTTCCTTTTCATTTTTCTCTTTCTGAGTCAACAAAACCTAATTTTTGGAACTATAAAATGCTTGCTTTCAGATTATTATGTCACTGCGCTGCAGGATAATGCTGGACTGTAAGGTCAGTTTGAACTGCAAGGTCAGTGGTTCAAACCCATCAGCCGCTCCTTGGAAACACCAGACAGGGTCACTGTGAGTCAGAACTAACTCAACTGCACTTAACAACAACAACATAGACCTTAAAAACAAACACACAAACAAAATTCTCATTTTGATCCTGGAGGTTCAGCAATGGCTGCTTTATTCAAGCTACATCCATGCTCCCCCAGAAAGAATACAGATCCCAGTTTCAATGAATAGAAAGCCGTGGCGCAACTTGTAACAATTGGGGGTTTCTGGGAATGAGAACACATGGGTTTGGCATTTCCAAAATCATAATCCATGCTACAAAGCCCTTTACAACTGTCCTCTCCTTTTCTATTCCCTTAAACATCTCTCTCTATTAAGTTCTGATTACTACAAAATAACTCCCTAACCTGTCTCACTATTCCAAATCCTCCTTCAAGCTGCCATTACAGTTTTACGACACCACTGTCTCAATCATGATTTTAAAAAAGTAAATAATTGTAAACTCCTCACGCTGACTTTCAAAGACCTTCCAATACACCCTCCCCCAACCTTCCAGCCTTGCCTCCCACCAGATTCCAACAGTAGGGGGCGCTTCGAACCTAAAGAGGTAGTAGGTTCCCATCGCCATGGATGTGTCTTGAAGTTGTCATATCCCTGGGCAGAGATGAAGTAGAAAACTAGGTTTCACTTCTAGCAGTTAAACTATAAGCCATCAAGCCTCAGGGACAATGTTTATGCCAGCGTTCTCTTCTTGATACTATATATAATTGAACTAAAAAACAAGTTGCTTGTCTATCATACTCTGGACTTCCTTGCCACTTATATCTTTGTTCAGAGTCCTGCTGCGGTGCTGTGGGTTAATGCACTGGACTGCAAACTCAGTTTGAGCTGCAAGTTCAGCAGTTCAGGCTCACCAGCTGCTCCTAGGAAACACTATACAGGGTTGCTATGAGTCGGAACTGACTTGATGGAACTTAACAACAACCACAACATCTTTGATCATGTTTTATTATTTGTCTAAAATAATCTTCTCTTCCCTTTCATTCCCAATTTTCAAAATATCTCTTTTCTTACTGCTTCTTCAAGACTTACATGAAATTGCCAGTGTTCAGGAGGCCTTTCTTTATTGCTGTATCTTCTATTCTATTCAGTTTCTAAGCACGTTAGACTTTCTCTTTCTTGTGTTTCATAGCCTATTCTGTCTCAGATTATGATAAATGATACTCATTTATGTATTTCATATTCCTTTAAGTGATGATAGGCTCTTTGAGAGCAAGGACTGAATCTCGCTCATTCTGTATATCAACAGTATAGAAGGGACCGAGGATCAATGCCAGTGTGCTGTGCTCCTACAATATATGCATCAAAATGTCCCTTGCTACAGGAGTCCTGTAGTGGCGCTGTGGGTAAATGTGCTGGACTGCAAGGTTGGTGGTTCAAGCTCATCAGCTGCTCGTTGGAAACCCTATACAGGGTCGCTATGGGTCGGAACTGACTCGACAGCACTTTACAACAACAACAACAACAACAATAATAATAGCACAGTGGAGTACTGGTATGGTGTTTGTTGTGGGCTAATGCATCTAACTACAAAGTCATTTGAACCGCAAGGTCAGTAGTTCAAGCTCACCAGCTGCTTCTTGGAAACTCTATACAAGGTCATTATGGGTCGGAATCGACTCAATGGAATCGACTTAATAACAACAATAGCACAGTAGTTAAAGTGCTTGGCTGCTAACAAGATGGTTGGCAGTTGAAACCCACCAGCTGCTCAGAGGAGAAAGATGTGGCCATCTGTTTCTGTTAAGATTTACAAACCTGAAAACTATGTGGGGCTATTCTACTCTCTCCTAAAGGGTACTCTGAGTTGGTGTTTTGGGTTTTACTTCAAACATTATACAATTTAATTGGGGAGAACAAAATAGATATATGAAGAAAATAACCTTGAATATAATTTCTTTAAAAAGACCAAACTAAGACAATATTTAAAGCCATAAAAACAGGATAATTAGTATATTACCAAAAAAAAAAAAAAAAAAAGGCATCCCCAAATTTCCAGACAAATCTCTCCCAAATCCCAAGTCCTCCAACAAATCAACTATTTTTTCTTTCTTTTTTAATAATTAGTACTCAGATCTAGTATTTGTTCTCCCTTCTTTTCCAGGTCAGTATCAGTATATTAATGAAAATATCTCATAGTCAGTGATGCGGGGAAAATTAAGTTTAACAATAAGACACAGCAAGTTCATAGTTGTGTACAATATTAAAGCTGCAAAAGAAAAGCTGTAGAAAGCAAGAGTAAATTCTAGGCACATCAATCACTACTCCCTCCCTGTCATTCCTGTGAATGACGCATGTAAGTGGGGGAACACACTGATACTGACCCTGCAGTAGCCATTAAACTAGCGGCTGGGGAAGATTAAATGAAATTCACCAAGCACTATTTCTCGGCAGGACGAAAGGCAGAAGGAATAGAAAATTGAATCAGAAATGGAAAAAATCCCCCAAGTGGCCTAAACTCTCTCACACATACCTAAAATGCATGGGGAATGACAGTTTAAAGAGGCATAAAAAATGCTGGGCAGAAATCAAATTGTAATAATAGACAGTTTATTAGGATTCATCTTGCATTTGGCAATCATTTGTCCCCAAGTCAAGTGGGGAATTTGTAATCCAAGCAGTCTTAATGATTACAACAATATAGGAAGAAGCTGCAGACCCAAGAAAGCTGCCAAAAATGTGTGCTGGTTGACACTGCCTAAAAATGTTGCCAGGTTAAAGTAAGTCAAGGCACAGTCAGCTGTGAGGACCAGAAAAGGGGGCTAGCAAGGAGAACAGCAAAGGCCTAAAACCATCTGTGGTGAGGGAAAGAATGAGTAAGGGGATAAGTTTCTAGTACATTTCAACAATCTTAACCTCACTCCAAATTATCACCAGACCATGCCTACTGCCCACATGTGGGCTACATCATAGAATGAATAAGAAAATAAATTCTCTCACAGTTTTAATTTTGTGGAATAATTAATGAAGCCCTCCAGCTTTCTGGAAAATGTAAGGCTGTTCTTCTCATTGCATCTCAAGAAGGAATCATTATCCAAGCTGCTCCTTAAACTGTTTCCCAAACCTCATGATCTAAGATAACTTAATAGCTTAGAATTTCTGCTCCAATGGCAGCAGCAGTAGGGAAAAGTTTGACTGCTATTTATAATGGACCACTTTTAATGGACAGTTCATCAACACTTCCAATTAGAAAGCTTAGAAGTAAACCATATATCATTCACTAGATCAATTAAATATCCACTAATAATAACAATAAGAATTTATTGCACTCTGCAATGATTGGAGTCCTGGTGTGGCACTGTAGGATAAACGCTCGATCACAAGAGTGGATTGAACTGCAAGGTTGGCAATTCAACCTCACCAGTCGCTCCTTGAAAACCCTATATATGGTCACCATGAGTCGAAATCAACTTGATGGCACTTAACAAGAACACAGTGATCAATAGACCCAGATTAACAGCTGAGAAGTAAGACCTTGATTCATATAACTAGAACAAACATAATTTTCCAATTCGATTTTTGGCAATTTAAAAACTAAATAGGATTCCAGTTGTAAGACAGTGAAATGAATCCTTGCTTGTATCTCTCCTCCTTTGTCAATTCCCACTGGTACTACAAAAAATGAAAACAATCAAGAAAGATTTAGCTCAACTGGGCACCACAGGAATTATTATCCTGTTCCCAGATATACCTAAAATAGTGTGTAAGATGGAAAGCAATCTGCATGGGAAAACAAAAAGATGTGGGGACCCACTTGTCCTGTGCACTAAGTGGCTGCATTCACCAGCACTCGTCCCTTGGCCTTGGCAATAGCAACCTTGCCACTATATTGCTCCTCTGAAAAACAGGCTAGCTTGCCAGTCTGTCCCAAACTGCATACTTTCAAGAAAAGTCTTCCCTGTTAGCTCACCCAGCATGTATTGTACCCCCAAGTTCACCTCTCCTTATTTTGCTCAGGGGCAAAAGAACAGTGACCTACAGTGGGAAAGCTCACACCAGCTCTCAAAACAGCCATCAGGACCTTCATATAGAAGCGCTGACAATAAAACATCATGAGACATATGAAGAGGATCTTAGCTTAATACAGCGGGGTCCAAGGTGGGAAATCAGAACACATGGACATGGATGGAAAGGTCAACTCAGGAAATAAGACTAATTGTAATTACTTGTCTCAATGAGATTCAAAACGGTTACTGCATGCATAAAATAAAAACAGGCTGTTGTTTTTTTTAAAAAAAAAACAAGACAACAGTGATTTAGACAATAATATACTAAAAAAATAATACCTAAAATGAAAGACTCAACAGAGATATTATATAGCAAAATGGACATATTTGAGAATCACATTTGTGACTTATAAAACCAAGTTGAGTAATTCTCTCAGTGCCCTGGGAAAAGTACAGGCATGGGAATTATGAGACAGGGGAAAAAAGAGGTAATAAGGCAAAACCTAGGAGCTACAGCAGTAAACAAGAGTTGGATACGGGTTGAAATCTAGTCATTCTAGCTGTGTGACCCTAGCAAGTTGTTTAACTTCCTGGGCCTTGGGTTTTTTCATCTGTAAAAAGAAAAAGAAACATGGCTCTAAAAGCTATCAAAAATTTTCCCATAAAGACTTGCAACAGTGTCTGTCACATAAAGGATACAAGAAATGTTAGCTATTATTAACATTTGGTTCCAGAAGAAGAAAACAGACCAAATGAAGAAGCAAGAATTCAGGAAATATCAGAAGAAGCTATTTCCTGAGCTATAGACTGGAATTTTAAGATCAAAAGGGTTCCAGGCATACATATGATAAAAAGAAATACATTAAGACATATTCTCGTAAAATATCTGAATTCTCTGGATACAAGCTGTTAGAAGGTAAATGATTGTCAACATAGAAAAGATCCTTAGACTGGTGTTTGGACTTCATTTGCAATAAGGACTTCAAGACAAGAGTATTCACAGAGTTCTGAGGGATGGATGGTAGCCAGACCAATTGTTAACATGATGTTGTTGTAAACTGCCATAAAGATAGCTCTAACTCATGGCAAACTTATATATAACAAAAAAAAGATTGCTTGGTCGTGCACTATCCTCACAATTGTTAGTATATTTGAGCCAGGACTTCAAACCAGTACTTCCCAATAAAGTCATAGCTAATAAAGTAAAACTGGAATGTATCTGAATTTGTAAAATGTAGGCGTTCTAAAATAGCCAGAATGGGAAAACTTATATGGGTTGATGCCCTGCTAGAAACTTGATTTCCCTTGAGAAAACAAGGGCAGTTTGTATGTTGCTTAACAACTAAAATCTCTTGATCTGCAGAGTCATAAACAATGGTGTCCTGCTCAAAGATGGTCGCAACTGTTCTATTTAGAATGTGTGTTAATTTCCACAGTTCTGGCAATAATCTTATCTCCCAAAACAGACTCCTGAAAGGGCTCACAATGCCTCTTTCAAGACTCCCATTCCAGGAGGCTTCAGTCTTTATTCCTGTTCTGGCATACTCACATTTTACAAATGTGGGTCTGGTCTGATTTCACTGCATCAACCATGTTCAAAACAATTTGAAGCACTGGTTTCACGCTATGGTGTAGCCACCATATCAATCCATCTCATAGGAGGTATCCCTCATTGTCTCTGCCCTGCCCCCTTTTATCACACATGATGCTCTTCATGGGTTCCACTGCTAGTATTTGAAATACTAGTGGCATAACTGTCAACATCACAACAACAGACAAGTTACTGTAGATTAACAAATTGACAGATAGGTGATAGAATGATCAACACAGTTGAGAACTTAAAGTATTTTTTAACAGATATGTAGGAACTTAGTACCACGTAAGTACCTTTTCTGAAAAAGATGCTATTTTTGTTCAGTGCTGTAGAATCAGTTCCTACTCATAGTAACCCTGTATAGGCTGTATAAGACCACTGGTAGGTTTGAAAGTCCAACTTTATGGTCAGCAGTCCAGTGCTTATCCTACAACATCATAACAGGACTCCATATAATTCTGTGAAAAATGAACAATTAATTAATTTGACCAAATAAAAAATGAGAAAGAATAAAGAAGGCAAAAACTAGTAGATAAAAAATAATAGTAAGCAATATAATCAATACAACATCTAGTTAAATCCAAATCATTATGCTGTTGTTGCTATTGTTAGGTGCCATCAGTCAATTCAGACTCACAACAACCTGATGTGCAACAGACTGAAATATTGTCTGGTCCTGTGCCAGCCTCACAATAGTTGTTCTGTGTCAATCCATCTCATGGGGTGTGGGGTGTTCCTCTTTTTCTCTGACCCTTCATTTTAGCAAGTATGATGTCCTTCTTCAGGGACTAGTCCCTCATGGTAACATATTTGAAGTATGAGAGATGAACTTTCCCTATTCTGACTTCTAAAGAACACGCTGGCTGCATTTCTTCCAGGACAGACTTGTTTGATTTTCTGGCAGTCCATGGTACTTCTAATGTTCTTCTTCAACATCATAACTCAAATGCATCATTTCTCCTAAGGTTTCCATTATTCATTGTCCAACTTTCACCATGCATATGTTGTTGCTGTTGTTGTTATTTGCCACGGAGTCAGTTCCAACTCATAGCGACTATGAGGTTACTGAAAATACCATAGCTTGATCAGGCACACTGTAGTCCTTACACTGACAGCTTTGTGCTTTAACACCTGAAAGAGGCAGCAGATTTTCCTAATGCAATATGTCATTTGATTTCTTGACTGCTGCTTTTGTAAGTATTGCTTGTGCATCCAAGTAAAATGAAGTCTTTGATAGCTCCAATCTCTTCTCCATTGCCATTTGGGATGCGCACAAATATGGATTTAGCCAAGTAACCATCTTCCAAATTTCTTGGCATAGACAAGTAAGTGCTTCCAACACTTATTGAGAAATTAAAAGTTGTATTCCATCAATTTATGGAGCCTTGTTTTTTGCCAATACCTCCAGTGTAGTTTGGACTTCACCCTTCAATTCCACTGCTTCTTGGTCATATGCTACCCCTTGAAATGGTTTGAACATTGACCATTCTTTTTGGTACAGTGACTCTGGTATTCCTTCTATCTTCTTCTGATGCTTTTTGAATCATTCAATATTTTGTCCATAGAATCCTTAAATATTTCAACCAACACCTCGAATGTTTTCTTTAAGTTCATTCAGATTGAAAAATGCTGAGCATTTGAAAGCCTTTTGGTTTTCTAACTCCGGGTCTTTGCACATTTCATTATAAGACTTTACTCTGTCTTCTCGAGATGTCCTTCGAAATTTTCTATTCAGCTCTTTTACATTCTCATTTCTTCTATTTGATTTAGCTTAACTATGCTCAGGAGCAAGTTTCAGAGTCTCTTCTGATATCCATTTTACTCTTTTCTTTGTTTTCTGGTCTTTTTAATAACCGTTCTTCCTGTATGATGTTCTTGATGTCACCCCACAACTCTTCTGGTTTTTGGTCATTAATGTATCAAATCTGTTCTTGATATAGTCTCTAAATTCAGGTGGGGCATATCCAAGATCATATTTTGGCTCTTGTGGGCTTGTTTTACTTTTCTTCAGTGTTAGCCTCAGTTTGCATAAAAGCACTTGATGGTCTGTTCCACTGTCTTCTTTTAGATATTCATATTGTGCTTCTCCAGCAT
>NW_006408553.1:4988476-5001632 GCF_000296735.1 Chrysochloris asiatica
TCAAGGTTCGCAGCCCGATTCGTAACCACATAAAGATTAAAGCCTAAAAAAATCCAATGGGGCAGTTCTACTCTGTCACATGGGTCTCTGAGTCAGAACTGACTTGACGGCACCCAACAACAATAAAAGACTATAATATGAGTATTCATTAAGATATGTACCACCGCATTACTTGTCATTGAAAACCAAATTGAAATATCTTATCATACTGATCACCCTGGTGACTGTAATGCCTCCCAGCACCTTGGATGGGATGGTGCCCCTCCCACACCTTCTAAGGACAGATGACCCTGGGTTGTTGTACACAGTAGATACTTGATCTAGTTCCGATTTATTGGACAGATTAGAATTTCTGAGACCTTAAGTCTTTACAAGAGCAGACTGCCTCATCATTCTCCCGTAGAGCGGCTAGTGGTTTTGAACTTATCCACCTTGTAGTTAGCAGCAGCCCAATGCTTGACCCAGTGCACCACCACAACTTCTGAGAAAAGTAGATACAAAAATGAGGCTCACTGTTTCCAGAACATACTAAATGCTTCATTAATGCCTGTTGTTGTTGTTATGTGCCGTGGAGTCGGTTCCTTCTCATAGCGACCCTGCACAGGTTTTCCAAGGCTGTTAATCTTTACGGGAGCAGAATGCCTCATTATTTCTTCCGCGGAGCAGCTAGTAGTTTCGAACTGCTGACCTTGTGGTTCGCATCTCGATTCGTAACCACTACGGAGGAAAAATCAATCTGCAGGCGTTCTGGTAGCACAGTGTTTATGAGTCAGGCTGCTTACCTCCCAGGAAGCCTGGTGATCCCAGGTTAAATGCCCCACCCGCGTGTTCCCCTACCATAGTGCTCCTGACACCAAATAGAATTTACTATCCCCCCCATCGGTTTGAGACTATAAATTCATTCATAGGGAAGATTATGTCTTTTTCATTTTTGCCTACATTGTAAGTCACGTCTGTGACATATAAGGTACAAGCACACTTATATACTTTTTCTGGTGGAAGAGAAATAAAGAATTTTCTACTGTTGCTATTTCAGTCTCTCTAAGCTTTCAATTAGGAGCTCTGGTAGCGTAGTGCTTACAAGTCGGGTTGCTAACCTCAAAATCAGCAGTTAGAAACAACCAGCCGTTCTGTGGGAGAAAGATGAGGCTTTCTGGTCCCGTAAAGATTTACAGCCTCAGAAACCCTATACAGGGTCACTATGAGTCAGAACCGACTCCACGGTACACCACCACCACCACCACCACCACCACCAAGCTTTCCATTGGGAGAAAAATGAGGCTTTCTGCACCTGTATTCATTTACAGCCTCGGATACCCTATACAGGGTCATTATGAGTTAGAACCGACTCAATACCACACAACTATCACCACGCTTTCAATATTTATTTTAATAAAAATGTGTTTTGTGCTAAAAAATAAATACAATTGGTGAATGTTTCTGTTTTCTCATTCCTTAAAATAAGTCTCTGGGATGAAAGGATGGAGGTCCACTTTTAAAGTGTTTCCTTTTAAGTTCATGCCAGATATCGCTTTTGGCAGTTCTCATTTAACTCTAAGAACATTTGACAGAAATGGTCCTTAGTTATCAGCAAATATTGGAATGGAGACAAGACATGTTTATACATGAGAAGAGAAAACTTTGGCAGGGGTAGATCTTATTTGGAAATTATTTCCTCTCCAAGGAGACTGTTGAGTTGTTTCTTGTGGAAAGAGGAGGAGTATTTAAACGACAAGAAATCGTTTTTCTGAATGCTCTCTTATGTAAACTACTTGGTTTAGACAAGAATTCCATCCGGAGTACCTGAGAAAGAAGAGTAGAAACACAAGGGGTGCTCACAAACACACATACACATACGTAGGCTATGGTTCACTGAGCCTATTAGTGAAGTAGAAAGGAAACCCGTTTAAATTCCCCGAAAAGAAAACACTGCCAGTCAAATGAGAGCTGGGTCACTTAAGTCATCACAAGAGGGAAAGAATATTCATTCCACAGAAGACTGAAATGGTATTAGTGACAAAGAGATCCTTAAATATTTTAAACAATAAACTCGGTACCATGGCTCTGTATAACAACAGTCTCCTAAGTCCCAGATCTCTCACCCTATTTTCTACTTTCTTCCACAAGTGCTTGCTGCCCTCCCCGTTTTCAACCTCCTCACATTGTGAGTGACACCTCGTGAAATCCCAATGGAGTTATACGGGCAGAGATGATGACTAATTTGTGTGGGGGTGTTTTAAGAGCCTGTGCAGAGGAACACAGCACATTTATATCTCTGAGCATGAAGTTAAATAGGCAACCACTTCTGCTAGCCATTTCCTCCCCATCCCATCATCTTTATTTACTTATCTACCTGAAACCTTTTAACTAATTTTCATTTTGAGAATATCAGTTATTGAAAGCAATGCCAAATAAAAAGTAATAAGAAAAAATAACATGTCTAAATGGTTTTTAATATCTAAATGGCTCAAAAACTGTCAGATTAATTTGATTAAAATAGCACTTTTTATAAAATAATTTTATAAAATAAGCACTTAATGAGTTGATTTCTGTTTTCTATTAAATCCAACTTGGTTTTCACATTTTATGTTGAAATAACGGAGGTATGAGCTATTCCAAGAATATTCAGCCAGAAGTATCGTTGTTCAACAACAAGCAGATCACATGGTCTAGCCTATGCCACTGGCAATAAGACCCAATTTAAATTGTACGATGTCCAAGTCTGAGAATTTCAGAAGCAGTTAATACATACATGCAAAAGGTACATGCAGTCTCAGATGTTATAATGAATTGTCATTAAAAGAATACAAACACTCATGAGCTTCTTAAAAACAGAAATAACAAAGCATTCTCAAGTTGTCTCATCTTTATCAAATGCAAAGTTTGATTTTGATGACAGTTCACAAAAGTGATCACACTGCATTCCGCCACTACTAACTACTGTGTAATGTACAGTTGACTTTCACAAACTGCTTACACAAAATAAAAAGCAGGCCTGTTTAGAAAAACATGTAAGCCTGACGCTGCTGTTCCTAGAAGGGCCTACTTTGTAAGGCTAACCCTTGGCTAGCATCTGGAAACTACACTGATATGAAGACTTTCCTAACTGATAAGGTTGTTTGGCTGGACCGTGGCTGTTTGTACAAACAATATGATTTATGACGAACACCTGCTTTCCTTCTGAGAGCAAGGAATTTTAGTAACAGTTGCTGGACAGAAAATGCCTACACGACCAGCCTAAATAAGAACACTAAACTCTCAAACAGATTCCCTGGGCAGAAACACTACATACATTCAGCTGCATTTCATGGGAGAAGGAAGAGTGTATCCTCACACTCTCACAGAGGAGCAAGCATCCAGGAAACCTGCATATGGCAGCATAGGAAGCCTGAGCTGGAGCAAAGATACATAGCCTTTGTTGTTGTTGTTAAGTGACATCGAGTCGTTTTCCACCTCATAACGACTCTGTACAGGGTTTGCAAGGAGTGGATAATGCGTTTGAACCACTGACTTGTGGTTCAAACCAACCTTGCAGTCCAATGCTTTAGCTCACGGCACCACAACTTTACTGACTAGCGATTCTCCTGGTGAATCACTAAATGTGTGGGTAGTCCTGAGAACTACCCCAAACAATGCTGGAGACAAAAGATTCATTTTTCTGGCTATATATATATATATATTTTTTTTTTTTTTTTTTTAAATGGGAAAATTAGAATGCCAACATCAAATCCAGTCTAATCAGTTTGGGGTTTTAGGAGAGAGCTATAAAGATGTTTGTTCTCCTTTCATGAAACACAGTATAACCAGACACTGCTAATGTCAGGTTTTCTATTATGGAGACACTATGGCAACTGCTTGCAGGTTATTTTTCTGGTATTTAGTTTTTAGAAAGCAAATCGTTTAGTGACCAGAAGGACATGACTGTCAAACTACAGATTTAGACAGAGTTTGAATAATAAATCTGTTCCTTGCCAGAGGCAACAAAATAAAACAGAGCAGACAGCTGGAATATATGCTACCACCATGGTGATTAGGATTCTATTACTCTAATTCGATTTTAAGCCAAACATAATTTAATAGGGCCCATTCTCCACAATTTTTAAATACGTAGTTTGAAAGATATTCAGAAAAAAATTATCACTGGATAACTTTCATTACTGGAAGTAATACATATTAAACAGAAAAACTTAAATATTAAAAATCAGAATATGAAATTTTAATGCCTCCTTCTGGTATAGCACTATAGAATAAGCACTGGACTGTTAGCTACAAGGTTGGCAATTCAAACTCAAAATTCACTCCTCAGAAATTCTAACAGGGTCACTATGAGACCTGACTATCAGAACTGACTCAATGGCCCTTAACAACAACAACAGCCTCCCATGGTAAACACAAACAAGCAAATAAACAAAAGCTTTGCAGTTTCCTGATAATCCTGGGAAAAGAAAACCCTGTTTCCAACTACTTTTTTTGTTGCTGCTACGTGTTGTTAAGAGTAGGTTCCAACTCATAGCAACCTTATATACGGTTTCCAAGGCTGTTAGAAATTTTTGTGGGAGCAAAATTCCTCATCTTTCTCCCACAGAGCAGCTGGTGGGCTTGAACTGCCAACCTTGTAGTTCTCAATCCAGTGTTTATTCTCTAGAGCCACAGTGCTTACAAATACATAAAACAGAACCAAAGGCCCTATTTTAATCCCTCTGATGTTAGAAATTCTACAGATGATCTGAAACTGACTTAACCTAAATTTGTTGTTGTTGTTGTCAAGTGCCACTGAGTCAGTTCTGACTCATAACCACCTTGTATAAGGTTTCCAAGGAGTGGCTGGTGAGTTTGACCCACCAACCTTATGGTTTAAACCAACCTTGCATTCCCATGCTTTATCCCACAGCGCCACACCAGGACTTCAACTTCTCTAAATATCACATTAGGTTTCTTAGAGCAGTGAGCTATATGAGGGAAATGCCAGGAGTAAATTACTAAATTTCTAGCAGTTAAATATTCAAACAATTCATGGGCAATATTTGAACTATATAATATTTTAATTATATACAAAGGACAATCCTGGACATTAGACTGAGGTTATTATTATAAAGAAAAACAAAGAGATCGACTGTTTTTCTTCATCCATCTTTTTGGAAAACTACTTGCAAGCAACTTGAGTCTCCAAATGAGAGCTGTGTGTCTAAGAAACAAGAACAGTCCTATGAGAAAGAAAGCAAAGAAACAGACCATGAGGGGAACTTCACACCCCTTTCCTTTAAAAAGAAAGAAAAAGCTTTCAAAGACAATGAGTGAGCCACGGGAGTAGCTAGTTCATTTTTTTAGACAATTTCCATTTTTAATTACTTTGCTCCTATGACAAGGGTGAAATCACAACTGCACATGGGCTCCTAAGGGTGGATGCAAAGCACCCCTTTGGCAAGAAAATTCATTTTGGAACTGTTAGAATCCTAGTTCCAGACTTGACAGAAGAGAGACAAAGCTTCATATTTACATGAAGAGGCCTTATCCAGTACAGCAGTTAAATGACCACCATATTTCATTTAAGATGGTCTTCTGGGTAGACCAGAGATAAGATAAAGGAAATCACAGAAAAATGCTCTTATTTAGAACTGCTGGGGCCAGTGGTAGACCTCACCCGGTCCATGAAGAAGACCCAGGTGTGATTCCCAGCCAATATATCTCAAGCACAGCTACCACCCACCTGTCAGTGGAGGCTTGTACGCTGCTCTATTGCCGAACAGGTTTCAGTGGAGCTTCTAGACTAAGACAGACTAGGAAGAAAGTTCTGGTGATCTAGTCCCAAAAATCAGCCAATAAAAACCCAATGGATTACAATGGTCCAGTCCCATTGTACATGGGATCACTATGACTGGATGGCAGCTAACAACAACAGTGATGAACAATGAACATTTAGCTAAAGATATACATTCATAAACACGCCTCTCATGAAAAATAAGACTGTGAGAATTTTATCACAGGCTTATCCTAGTATAGCAGCCACTTGCCTATAATTTTTTTAAGTTTGATATTAACTGATGATGAGAAAGAAAAATGAACCAACATCAATTCTGCCAGATGAGACTACATGGTAAATTTCTTGATAGCAAGGATTTGTCTAACTTATGTTTCTTTCTTTCCTAATGCCCAGTACTGTGCTTCAAATGAAATAGCCATTTAAGATCTGTTTCTGAATGAGTATATTAAGGAGATAAGATAATAAAACAATACAGAAAGAAATCAAATGAAATAGCCATTTAAGATCTGTTTCTGAATGAGTATATTAAGGAGATAAGATAATAAAACAATACAGAAAGAAAAAAAAAAAAAAAAAGATGAAGAAGGAATAAGCCAAATCATCAGCCTAAACCACAATAAACTTTTCCTCCAAAAGTTCCCAGGCAGTCAATGGTGGAAGACAGAGGAGCTGATGAAGAAAGAACACTGTAAGCACTTTCTTTTTTTTTTTTTCCACCCTAAAATAACAAAATAAAATATACACAAAAGCAAATAAGAAAGGCATACAGTCTGAAAAATGAAAGTATACATATATGAGGTGTCACAGATTTTTAAATCCAAATAGCCCTAAACATTTCAGGATATATGTTTGCATATTATTAGATCAAGTCACTATAGTACTTTACTCTTCATTTAAACAAGACAATAAAGGTTTATAAGGAATCAAGAAAAGGTTAGATCTATTTACGCATTTAATTCACTTGCACAAATGGGTTGTTGTTGTTGTTAGGTGCCATCGTGTCGGTACTGACTCATAGGGACCCTATGCATAAGAGAATGAAACACTGTCTGGTCCTGGGCCAACCTCACAATTGTTGCCATGCTCAAGCCCATGGATGCTGCCACTGCCAATCCATCTCGCTGGGGGTCTTCCTCTTTTTCTCTGACATTCCACCCTACCAAACACAATATCCTTCTCCAGAAACTGATCCCTCCTGACAATATGTCCAAAGTTATGAGAGACGAAGTTTGGCTATCTTGGCCTCCAAGGAGCACTCTGGCTGCACTTCTTCCAACACAGATCTGTTTGTTCTTTCGGCAGCCCATGGTACTTTCAATATTTTCCTCCAACACCATAACTCATATGCATCAATTCTTCTACAGTCTTCCTTATTCACTGTTCTTCTTTCACATGCATATGAGGTTTTTGAAAATACCATGGCTTGGGTCAGGTGTACCTTACTCCGTAAGCTGATATCTTTGCTCTTCAACACTTAAAAAAGGTCTTGTGCAGCAGATTTGCCTGATGCAATATGTTGTTTGATTTCTTGACTGCTCCTTCCATGAGTGTTGATAGTTGATCCAATAGGTATACACAGATAAATTCAGTAGACAATAGGATTTATTTTTTAGTATTCTTTATTTAATTTCTATGTACATGAAAGTTTATGCATCAAATAATGAAAATATTTCTTTAATTACATTTTGATAAATGAGTTAAATAAGGTTTTAATGTATACCAAGAGTATTATGTTTCAGTATTGGGTTTTTCACTTTTCTCTTCTCAAAAATGTTATTCCTACAACAACAATCTAGATTTTCAGAAGTTAATAGTCATGCACAAATTAATAAACACTATGATTTCTAACGGTATTTGTGTCTTTACATCTGTTGACTTTTAAGAAATTTGTGAACAAGGCCTTCAACAGAAATATTGAAACAACAATGACTCGCTGCTCTCCAGTGAAACCAAAAAGTACCGTGAAAAAGTAAGAGTAGGTTAGAGTTTCAAATCACATGGATTAATGGCAGGTTTGGCCAGTTCAATTAATGAATTCTGTCAATAAACTGAACACTTATATATAGAAAGTTGAATTGGCAAAAATTATGTGACAGATATATTGACAGTAACAACAATAAAATGGAGTAGCTGCTGAAGGTACTTATGTACAGCCAAACACCTTATGGAATTTTGTTCCTTGGTTTAGAAGTTTAGGGTCATGATTTTCTGTGACAACACAGTTAATTGGCCTAATAATGTGTTTAGCGCTTTTGCTCTAGCTCAGAATTCACTGTGTAGTGACTGGGATCTTAGAAGCCTGTAAACAGCCATCTAAGGTGTACAACAATTAGTGTATATTCCTATGAAGCAACAAAGGAAGAAGGAACATCAAGAAGAAGAGAAAATAGAATGAGTGGCTAACTGCTTCCATTAACAGCTGCCTCCTTTGCCATAAGACCAGAAGAACTGGATGGTGTCCAACTACTATTACTAAATGTTTTAATCAGAGAGTCTATAGAAGAATCATTGTCAAAAGGGGGAAAATGCAGGTCAGAACTTCAAATTCTCTGGGCTCCAGACTTTTGGATTCATGAAGTCCAGAGGAATGCCTGAAACTAGCCCTGAGATAATTTTTAAACTTAAGCTACAAATATCCTTTAAAATCAAACAATAATTTAACTTTACTAGTACAATATATAGGAGGCCTGGTGTGACGCTGTGGGTAATGCACCAGACTGCAAAGCCATTTGAACTGCAAGGTTGGTGGTTCAAGCTCACCAGCTGCTCCTCGGAAACTCTATACAGGGTCGCTATGGGTCGGAACCGACTTGACGGCACTTAACAACAACAAGTACAATATAGCTGTCTTGAGCACTGTACCCTTTTGAGATCTATCTATATGGGACCAAAGTAACAACAGCAACTCAAAAGATTAGATAGGAAACTTGGGGGAGGGTGTGAAACAATGAGTTTATGCTAAAGAGGGAGGAACAACTCTGAAAAGGAGGGTGAAAATGGATACACAACTTAAAGAATCCAATGATCATCACTGAATTGTACACGTAGAAACTACTGAATTGGAATATGCTATTGTGCATATGTATATTCTCAACAACAACCAGAAAAGAGTTTTGTTGTTTTTTAAAGCTGGAAAAATTTAAAAGAATTGAGTAAGCCATAAAGTCAATTAGAATTTTCTTAATCAAAATTTCTACTAGATCATTTAGAAAATAAATACTTGGACTATTCTCTGACAATGCAGCGCCATACAGTTCTCCCAGGTCAGTTATTTTATGAATATTTTCCTTCCACCTCACTCAATCATTCCGGGGATGGTTTGAAGTGTGGGATAAGTACTCTTATCACAGAAATATAGTGAACAAAACTAGTCTGTATGAAATGCTTAAGTCCCCATTGCTTCCCAAATGCCTACCTGTTAATGTATTCCACTGGCCTGTTAGTCAGCTGCAGCTAAGACTGCCGTCCTAGGATGTGGTTATAAGCATCATCTGTAGACCACTCAAAAATGATGCTTGGAGGTGACTATGATCTAAGCCTGGTTTAACCTTTTAGCAAAGGGTAAATGAAGCAATAGCAACTCCCTTTGTCTATGTAATGTTCTCTTTTGTCTTCCTGTCATCATCTTTTTCTATTTCCCATAATCACTTTTCCTTGTAAGTCAAAGTTATTCTATCTTCCCAGGAAGTCCTGCAAGTATCTCTAACCCTGGAATCTTATACATTCCTGTGAATTAGTTACAGAATATTAGTGAACTACTTTCAGTTGAGTCACAGAGACCTTAAACAACAGATCAGAAATTAGCTTTTCATATGTGACAAATTCAGTCTAACTCATTCAACATGCAACTGAGGGCCCCTGCAGAAATACAGTTTGAACAAAAGGAGTCTGTATGAAACAGTGAACTGATTACAGATATCCAGAATCAGGTTGTTTGAAAAGGCTGCTAAAATTTCCATGTTTCTCTGTGCTTGGCCCACAATTTGATCCTTTGTTCATTTAATTATTTACATAGCCTTGATTTAAAAACAAAAACATAAACAAAAAGCATTGCCAACAAGTCGATTTCAACTCATGGAGACCTCATGTGTTACAGAAGAGAGTCACTCCATATGGTCTTCTTAGCTGTAAATTTTTAAAGAAGTATACTTCTTTCTTTCTTTTTCTCTCATTCTTCTTGTTGTTACGTGCTGCTGAGTCAGTTCTGACTCACAGCAACCCTGTGTAGGTTTCCAAGGAGCCGCTGGTGTGTTTGAACCACTGACCTTGTGGTTAGCAGCCCTGTGTATCCTTTAGTGACACACCAGGACTCCTTCTTTCTCATGTTGCTGTGGGTAAATGCCATCAAGTTGGTTCTGACTCATAAAGACCATGTGTAGGTTTTGCAAGGAGTGGTTAGTGGATTTGGACTATCAATCTTTTGGTTAGCAGTACAGTGTTTCTCGTCTAGTGTCACACCAGAGCTCCATTCTCAAAGAGACAGAAAACGACTTGGGCTACTCAGAGATGTTACATTGTTGTCATGTGCCATCCAGTTGGCTCTGCCTCATAGTGAACCCAAGAACAACAGAACAAAACACTGCCTGGTCCTGCACCATCCTCACAATTGTTGTTATGCTGCTGCCCCTATGTTAATCCATATCATTGGAGGTCTTTCTCTTCCTCGATGGCAGTCTACAAGGCATACCTTCCTGATAACATGTCCAAAGTGCTGGAGACAAAGTCTCGCTATCCTTGCTTCTAAGGAGCATCTGGCTATACTTAGTTTTTAAAAGATGCATATTTTCAATCGAGTGAAGGTTTACAGAGCAGATCATCAGTTTTGCATTCAACAAATCATATACTTTGCTTCATTACATGGTTGCAATCCCCTCCATACACCAACAGCTAACAGCATTTACCTCTATTCACTTTAAGCACTGCATTCATTCCTGTGTCTCCCATCACTCCCATCTTTCCTCTGCCAACCTCCCTCCGGTTGTATATTGCCTGCCTGTCACCCATGTCAATGCATGTCTACCCTCCAGCACATGAATCATTTTCTCCTCCCCCCAAAGCCATCAAAGATTGTTTCTTTTATCAAGAACTCTCCCCACCTCTTTTATTTTATGTACAAATAAATAAAATAAACCCTCACAGGAATATACAATTCAAACTTGCATTTGTTATCTCTAGTTAATTCTAGTGGCATGTCTGATGTGAAAAAGTGTTAAGTATGAATGAGGACCTTGAAAAACGTAAGAGTGCCTTATATGGCACAGTTCAATCCTGTGACCTGTGCTTGCAAACATAGCTTATGACTTGATCTTCTGACTGGGAAGATGCAATATTACTGGAAGTAGATGAGTAGTGGTTTTGTTTAAAGTTAAAACTAATAAAAATGTCTTCCCTCAAACCACTTTCCCATAAATTGTTATCATTCACATTGCTTCTGACCACTTCCAGGTAATGATTTCACAAAGGGAAGGGGAGAAAATCCTTCATTTTCACAACAATGCTCTGTTTGCAAAGTCATCTAGCACTTAAGAGGCTGCTGCTGTGCTGCTACTATTACACCAAACCCAAAAACCCACACTCACTGTCATGGAGTCTGTTCCGACTCATAACAATTAGCTATACTTCTTCCAACCTCAAGGTCAGCAGTTTGAAACTACCAGCTGTTCCACGGGAAAAAGATGAGGCTCTCTGCTCCTGTAAAGATTTACAAAGCCTCGGAAACTCTGTGCAGGGTCACTATGAGTCGGAACCAACTCCATGGTACGTACAACAATAAACTTCTTCCAAGACAGATTTGGTTGCTTCTTATTGCAGCCATGGTACTTTCAATATTCTTTACCAACACCATAATTCAAAGGCATCAATTCTTCTTTAATCTTCATTATTCATTGTCTAGCTTTCAAATTAGTATAAGGCAATTGAAAATATTATGGTTTGGATTAAGTGTTATACAGAGATCTTTTGTAGTAGACTTGGCCAACTGCAAATTTAATTTCTTGACTGTTGTTTCCATGAGCATTGATTGTGGATCCAAGTAAAATGAAATCCTTGACAACTCAATCTTTTCTCCATTTATCATGATGGTACTTATTAGTCCAGTTGTGAGGATGTCTGCTTTCTTTATGTTGAGTTGTAATCTATACTGAAGGCTGTATTGTTTGATCTTCATCAGCAAGTGCTTCAAGTCCTCTTTGCTTTCAACAAGCAAGGTTGTGTCACCTGCATATCTTATGTTGTTAATGAGCCTTCCTCCAATCCTAATTTCATGTTCTTCAGTCAGTCCAGTTTCTCAGATTATTTGTTCAGTTTACAGATTGAATAAATATGGTGAAAGGCTACAACCCTGAGAAAGAACTTCCCTGATTTGAAACCAAATAGTATCCACTTGTTCTGCTGGAATGACTACCTCTTGGTCTATGCACAGGTTCCTCCTGAGCACAATTAAGTGTTTTAGAATTCCCATTCTTTGCGATATCATCCATAGTTTGTTATGTGCCACACAGTCGAATGCCTTTTCATAGTCAGCAAAACACAACTAATCATCTTTTTGGTATTCTCTACTTTCAGCCAAGATTCATCTGACACCAGTAATTGTATTCCTTGTCCAATGTCCTCTCTGAATCCAGTTTGAATATCTAGCAGCTACTTATCAATGTGCTCAGCCATTACCTTCAGTGAAATTTCACTTACATGTGATATTAATGATATTGTTTGATAATTTCCACATTTTGTTAGGTCACTGTTCTTTGAAATGGGCACTATGGATCGCTATGGTTTACCAGGTGGCTATCTTCCAAATTTCTTATCATAGACTAGTGAATGTTTCTAGAGTTGCATAAGATTGTTGAAACACTTCAATTAGGCTTGTTTTTTGTTAATGCTTTCAGTGCAGCTTGAACTTCTTCATTGTTTACCATTGGTTCTTGGTCATATGCTACTTTTGAAATGACTGAATGTTGATCAATTCTTTGGTACATGTACTCCGTGCATTCCTTCTGTCTTCTTTGGATGCTTCATTCATCGCTCAATATTTTGCCCATTGTTGTTGCTAGGTACCATGGAATTGGTTTCCCTATGTACAACAGAAGGAAACACTTCCTAGTCCTGTACTATCCTCACAATTATTATGTTTGATTCTATTGTTGCAGTCACTGTACCAATCCATCTCACTGAAGCCCTTCCTCTTTTTCACCGACCCTCCACTTTACCAAGATTGATGTCCCTTCCCAGAGACTGGTCCCTCCTAATAACACATCCAAAATATGAGAGACGAAATCACCCAACCCTCACTTTTAAGAAGCATTCTGGCTTTACTTCTTCCAGCACAGATTTGTTTGTTCTTCTGACAGTCCATGGTACTTTCAATATTCTTTGCCAATACCATAATTCAAATGCATC
>NW_006408553.1:5007343-5014963 GCF_000296735.1 Chrysochloris asiatica
GAGGTTGGCCCAGGATCGGACATTGTTTCGTTCTGCTGTGCATGGGGTCGCCATGAGTCGGTTCTGACTCGATGGCACCTGGCAACAACAATAACATACTTCATACATTCCATGTTCTGATTATTAGTGGATACTTGCAACTGTTTCTCATTTTAACGCAGGTCCCATTAACAAATGAAGGTCCTGAAAGTTTTGCTCCATCTACAGTCATTAAGGTTAACTCTACTTTGAGGAACCAGCTCTTCCTCAGTCGTATTTTGATTGCTAATCTTTTGGTATTATATCAGATAATGTTTCACTGTTATTCATAAGGTTTTCAGGGGCTAATCGCTAAAAAATTGACCACTTATTCCTTTTTCCTAGTTTGTTCTTAGTCTGGAAATGCCACTGAAAACTGTCCACAATGATGACTCTGCTATTATTTGAAACATCAGTGGCATGCTTCCAGCATCACACAAATCAGCACAGTATGACAAACTGACATATGCAAAGGGACACTATAGTCCTGCTAGATTATTAAAATGAATTATTCATCCTCCTAAATTTCTAATAATACATCCTAATATTGTAAACCTTGACTCTCTACCCAAACTCAGATGGAGACTTAAAAGATAAACACAAGGGTTGTTCTTTGCAAAGAATGCTAGCTGTAGACTAAGGTGGGATCTTGGTGCTGTAAGAGATAGATGGATAAGGTCTAGGGAACAAGGTGCTCTTGTGGCTTCACAATGTCATCAACTGCCAAGATGCTCCCCTCAGAAAGAGTAACTTTCTGTAAACAGGTTGCTGATGATCCCCTCAGTAACTGGGTCATCAGCAACCTGTTTCCTAGAAGTATTACTCAGAGATTCTCAGAAATACTTCCTGAGAACTCATACCTGTACTTCAGAGTACATGCTCTTGCTAGCTCCATACCCAAAAATATAATGTACATAGGAAGATGTCCTGCATTCTACTGATCAAAAAAGTTCATGCTGACCACGATGTCAAAGGACGATGTAAAAGCAAAAGCACTGTTTTGCTGAAAGTTTGCTCATCACTTGCTGCATTTTTTTGGAGCATTACACAACACACACCCAAATGAGAGACAGAAATAAAATCTCTTACGCCTACTTTATGGTCCAAGTTTGGTTACTTTTTGGAATCAGAGATGCATTAGATATTTAGTAATGTTGTTGTTGTTAAGTGTCGTCGAGTTGGTTCCAACCCATAACGACCCTGTACAAGGTTTCCGAGGCTCTAAATCTTTACGGGAGCAGAAAGCCTCATCTTTCTCCCATGAAGCTGCTGGTAGTTTTGAACTGCTGACCTTGCAGTTCACAGCCCAATTTGTAACCACTATGCTACCAGTGCTCCTTTTAGTAGAGAATCGTGCAGGGTATTCTAGGGACTTTCTGTTTTAAAAAAAAGAAAGAAATGAAAATTAAAAACTCCTTACAAAGGGAAAGAACACATTGATAAACAAAATAATCAATTTCTAGCTAGTAAGTACCAGCTGTTCCATGGGAGAAAGATGAGGCTTTCTGCTCCCGTAAAGATTTACAGCCTTGGAAACCCTGTACAAGGTCGCTATGAGTCAGAACCAACTCCACAGCACATTAAAAGCAACAACAACAAGTAATGCTAAAAAGTGAAGGCAAGAGCAAAATTTACATAAGGAACAATCAGCAAAAACTGTCTGGCCCTGAGGGAATGAGTTTGTTACTAGGGGGAGGGTGGTGATAGAGGAGGGAGACAGAGAGAGTAATTATTATTGGACTACGTTTCTACCATATCCCAAGCACTATATTATAGTCTCCTACATGATAAAATATATTATATCTCATTAACTTTTGAGACTGAAAGTCTAGAAGTGACCAAGGTTAAAAGCAGAACATTATAGCATTTAGTATTAAATGTTTCAAATAAAAAGCACGTTTCAGTTAAACTTCAAACACTGATTAATCAAATAACAGGGAATTTATCCATTTCAC
Source organism: Chrysochloris asiatica (assembly GCF_000296735.1). Taxonomy (NCBI): domain Eukaryota; kingdom Metazoa; phylum Chordata; class Mammalia; order Afrosoricida; family Chrysochloridae; genus Chrysochloris; species Chrysochloris asiatica. Next base: position 5,009,317 of record NW_006408553.1, read on the forward strand.
TATAGTTGGAATGTTTACCTTAAGGAAGGCAAATGTGAACTCCAAAGTTTCTGGCACCTTCTTCTAACACTTAATAAATATGAAAGTAAGCACTATATGTGTGAATAATAAAGTTATGTTCTCACAGATCTCAATGTCCAATATCAAACCAATAATAATTCTAAAGTCTTGGTTCACAGCAAACTAAAAATTATACCATCTTTCTGATCTGTTACAAAATCCTATTCTGTTAGTAAATATTTCTGGAAAATGTTCAAATATTTTTTATGTAAATTGGTTTACTGCTATCAAAATAATTGTTATTGTTGTTAAGTGCCATGGAGTTGTTTCTGACTCATAGTGAACCTGTATTGGGTTTCTGAGGTTTTTTTTAAATCCTTGCAGGAGCAGACAACTTCATTTTCTCCCATGGAACAGCTGGTGGATTTGAACCACCGACCTTGTGGTTTACAGTTCAGGGATTATGCTACAAAGTCACTGAGCTCCATCAAAATAATAATTGTACACAATTAAAAAACTGAATGGTATTACAAGACTTGAGCCCTGGTGTGGCACTGAACTACTAACACCAAGGTCGGCAGTTCAAACCCATCAGCCTCTCTTGGAAACCCTATGCAGGGTTGCAATGAGTCAGAACCCACTGGACAGCACACAGCAACAGAAGGATTACAATTTAAAATAGTCCATTGCCTTTCCCACCCTCCCATTCTTAAATCCCATTGACAATAAACAATCACCTTCTACTCTTTAAGTTATGTTTTCTAGCATTACCATTATATTTTAAGTAATGGTCATCAAACACTATTTCTTATCCATTTTTAATACTATCTACTGACTTTGTCCAATGGAGGATGAAAATTTGACTTTCTTATCTTCTACACATACTTCTCCTCCCCCAGCAAACATCCTTTCAATTGAAAAATGCTACAATTTAGGCTCCATGGTATTGGTATTACATCATTGTTTTGTTGTTGTTAGGTGCTGTCAAGTCAGCTCATCATTATGTCTGTTTAAATTTGTTCATGGCCAAATGCAATAGGATACGCTGATTGTATTTTTTGTCTTATACAATCTTTTGCTTTCTACTCAATTTTTCATTTGCTTGAAATTTTTTTTTAAGGATTTCTAACTAATTTTCCCCCCATCCAGAACGAAAAAACTCATTGTATCACAGATAAACATATCAGGTGATCTATCTGACCAATCTGGAAAGGTTATTCTTCCAGCCTAATACAAGTGACCTGGAACTTTTCTTTACCTCCCAGAACTTCTTTCACTTTATTCTATTTCCTGGATAGCTTTTTTTTTCTTTTTTTCAACTTATTCTTTCTTTGATAAAGCCCCTCATTCAGGAACTTCCCAAGAAAGGGTGTACAGGAGACCAATTTTGACTGACACCTTGCATGGCTAAGGTTTCCTTATTCTACCCTTGCACTTGTCGCACAATTCAGCCAGGGATTCCAGATTAGAAATCATTTTTCATATTGAAGGCATAATGCAGTTTCTGATAGTTTCACTATTGCTGTTGAAAATTCAGATACTAATCTGCTTCCTGAGCCTTTGAATGTGACCTATATTTCTCAGTTAAGACTTTTAGGGGAAATTTTTAATTTCCAGAGTTTTTCAGATGTTTTGAAATTGGTCTTTTTCAATGCATTGCACCAGGCTCCCAACGGGCCCCTTGTTATCGGGAAATGCATGTCCTTCAATTCTTGAAAACTATTCTATGTCACTTTTCTAAATGTTCTCCTCTTCATTTCCTGTTTTCTTTTCTTGGCTCTTATCACATATTGGTGGTGGTGGTTAGGTGCTGTGGAGTCAGTTCCAACCCAGCGACCCTGTACAGAGTTTCCAAGGCTGTAAATCTTTACAGGAGCAGAAAGCCTCATCTTTCTCCCGCGGAACAGCTAGAGACTCTGAGGTTAGCAGCCCGAGTCATAATCACTATGCTACCAGAGCTCCTTGTATCACATATTATATCACATATTAGACCTTCTAAATGGATCTTGTTATTTTGTTCTCTTTTTCTCTTGTCTTCCATTTCTTCATAAACACTCTGGCCCTTTACTAAATTTTAACTACTGTTATAATATCAATTTCTAAGCACTTATTCATGAAAGCAATGCCTTCTCCAATATCACAGAGATGATTAATTATAGCCTTTTGAACTTTGTTCCTCCTTGGTTTTTCCTTTATTTACCCTGTGCCCCTTCTCCTGACTGTTTGATTCCTACTTTTTCACATTGTAGACTATCCTCAAATGTGTGGCTTGACTGTCCACTGTGAGACTTACAGGATGCACAGAAGCACTTTGTGAGAAGCAGGGATTATGTGGTGTGGATAGGTGATTAAGCCATTTTGGTGGGCATGGAAGATTTTGAATGACATATCTCTTCAATTGGTCAATTTCCCAAAGAAAATTCCCTAATCCTCTAACCCAAGGACAGGGTGTTGTGGTGCAGATATTTTGTAGATGTGTTGATTATCTATAATCAGTTGACTTTGAGTAAGTGATTACTCTTGATTATGTGGGTAAACCTCCTCCAGTCAGTTTGAGACCTTAAGAATACAATTGAAGTTTTCCTGAGGAAGGAAAAAAAAAATCCTCTGATTGAAGTGCTGTTGCCCACAAAGTTTCTAATCTGCTAACCGGCCCTACTGCCAGCCTCAATAATTGCGTGAGTTCATTTGAAAAATAAATCTCTTCATATGGTGTTTGTTTCTCTGGAGAACCTTGACTGATGCAGATTTCCTCTCTGCAGGTTCTTAGCTTTGAGTGTCCACCCCTCAAATTGCTTAATTTATCCACTGCCCATTTTCTTTCCATCTTCCAGAAATGTGTTGATATCTTTCATCCATCAAGCTTCATCTCCCATTTTCTTTTCCCAAGTGGACTTATATCTTTTTTTTCCCCCATTACTTATCATTTTGAGTAGTTTTAGGATGAAGCAAAGACAAGCAAGTATGTTCAAACTACCATGTATGAGTGTAAATTCAAATATACTTTTTCTCATAAAGATCTTTAGGTTGAAAATCTTGATTAGAGAAAACTCTAAAAGCACTATCATTTCTACAAGTTAACTAGCATTGGACATACTCTAGTGTCTTCATTTCCTACTGCTGCTGAAGTATAAATGCCACAAGTAGGTAGCTTTCAAGAACAGGAATTTATTTTCTCACATTCCTGGGGGCTAACCATCTCCCTTATTATAGGTAATCATAAGCATTTCTTGGTTCCTTGGCTTACAGATGATCCACACATGGTGTCTGGTTTCCCTCCACATGTGCATGTTTTGTGTCTATTTGCTCTTTTTATAAATCAGAAGTGGGTCCATTTAGAATCTACCCTGCTTGGGTCCAATATAATTAATATAACAAAGAAATCTATATTTCCAAACAGGATGATATCCAAAGTTTTAGAAGTTAAGATTCCAACATATATTGGTATAGGGAGGTGGGGTGAACACACTTTAATCCATAACACCTGGCAAAAAGAACTATACTTAATTTTTTATTCCATAAATCATAATTTATAAATGACCTGGATGGAATTCAGGTGGGATAAACAACAGTAATTAAAGGCTTTAGAAACTGGCTTTTAAAAAGAGCTAAACAATTCAGATTATTCCATGAAGAGAAGACTCAGGGGCAGTTAATAATGGTTGTGGTAAAGGATTACTATAGGCATAAGACGGTTCATCCAATTTCTCTGTTTCCATTCGAACAGAGTAAGAAAACAGATTTCAGACAAGGATGTGAGAAAAAATTCACTGGCAGCGCAATGCATTAGCTATTACCAGGAGAGGGTGTAGAATTTTATTTTCTGGAATTATATTAAAAGTGAGGTCTACTTCTCAGAGGTACAATCCTGTATTAGATGACATCTGAAATTCCTTCCAGCTATATGTTTCATTTCCTTCCAATAGGACTATATACAGAAAATAATCACTGCTATACCAAGGTTTCTTCTCCACCCCCTCTCTGGCTAACCAAAGCTTTCTTCTAGGAATAAGATGGATGATTTCTAATGCACATTTAAGTTCAATTTCAAGATTCACACTTGCAATTTCCAATCATTTTTAAGTGAAATAACATTAACTTTCCAAGCAACACATTAAGAGCATGACTACATTCAATATGTGGGTGGCACTGCAAAATTGCAACTAAAATTAACACTGATGATATTTTAGATTTGCTTTGTATTAAAGTTGCATTTCAAAAGAGTATTCGTTTTTTCCTATTTGAAAAAAAAAAAAAATCTCATGACAATAAAGACAAACTAGAGCTAAACAGAATTGTCATAAAATCAGAAAATAAAGCACTTTTTCTTCCCATTCACCTTCCCAGTTGTTGTTGTTAAGTATCATCAAATGAGTTCCAACCCATACCAACCCCGTATAGGGTTTCCAAGGAGCAGCTGGTGAGCTTGAACTGCCAACTCTGTAGTTCAAACTGACTTTACAGTCCAACGCATTAACCTACAGTGCTACATCAGGACTCCTGTTGTTTTTGCTGTTAAGTACCATCGACTCAGTTCCGACCTATAGCGACCCTGTATAGGATTTCCAAGGAGCAGCTGGTGAGCTTGAACTGCCAACTCTGTAGTTCAAACTGACTTTACAGTCCAACGCATTAACCTACAGTGCTACATCAGGACTCCTGTTGTTTTTGCTGTTAAGTACCATCGACTCAGTTCCGACCTATAGCGACCCTGTATAGGATTTCCAAGGAGCAGCTGGTGAGCTTGAACCACCAACCTTACAGTTTAAACAACTTTGCAGTCCAGCACATTAACCCACAGCACCACATCAGTACTCCTAGTGCCCTGAAAACAACTCTTCTTTGGAGAAGGCACTGACAAAGATAAAAACAGGAGAGTAGTTAATGAGGGGGTCACTGTGAGGGATAGAGCAGGGGAAGATATATGTACTTAAGACTATAGGAGATACATCATGAAGACATGTCAGAAGTTCAACCACATGCAACATTTCTTCCATGGTGTATTTGATTATTATGATGTTGATGTGTGTCTATTTGTTCTCAGTACAGAATTATTTCCCAGTATGTGGTGTTAGAGCATTAGAGATCCTGATAAAACAGAAATAAAATAAAATTTAAGCCTGACCGCACACAACACACAAAAGTCAATTCCAGGTAGAATGAAATCTAAATGAGAGAAACAAAGTCTTAAAAAAAAAAGACAATATCTTCCTAACCTCAAAGATTCATAACAGGACAGAATATGTACTAACCATAAAGAGTGATGAATTGGACCACATTAATAATTTAAGAACTCTGTGTATTAAGAGATATCCTAAAAGAAATAAAAAGACAAGTCATAAGGTAGCAAGAGATATTTGCAATACCAATAATGTTGTTGTTGTTGTTAGGTGCCATCGAGTCGGTACCGACCCATAGTGACCTTATGCACAGCAGAACGAAACACTGCCCAATACCGGGCCAACCTCACTACTGTTGCCAGGCTTGAGTCCATCGATGCTGCCACTTGGCCAATCCATCCCATTGGGGGTTTTCCTTTTTATCTCTGACCCTCCACCTTACCAAACATGATAGCCTTCTCCAGCTACTGGTCCCTCCTGACAATATGTCTGAAGTATGAGAGACGAAGTTTGGCCATCTTGGCATT
>NW_006408553.1:5017953-5031094 GCF_000296735.1 Chrysochloris asiatica
AAAAAAAAAAAAGAACATCCACACCTGTATTTCCGTGGTTCTGTTGGGCATTTGTGGCTGTTCTGATCCTTCCCCTGCTTGGTGTCTCCCAAGGTGGCAGCTCCAGGAACAGCTGAGCATCTTGTATTAGAAAGCAATGGATTTATTGATTCTGCCACAAATTCCCCTAGCTGTAAGCCTTCCAAGCTTCTAAAAATTCCTTTATATGTGGTTCAGAGTTCTAGCACCATCCCCTGAGCCTGCTTGGTCTGGTATTCTGTGTTGTTGCTGACAGAGCTCCTCACGGCAATTCCACCCAATCTGCCAACTGATACATAACTTTTATCCAAAATATATAAAAAATATTCCTACAAATCAAAAAGAAAAAGATAATCTTACAGAAATGCAGAAAAATAATGTATGAAAACAAGATCTACTTAATGTAGCAAGCACTCGACCTCAAGGTCAGTTTGAACTGCAAGGTTGGCAGTTCATATTACCAGCCACTCCTTGGAAACTCTATAAAGGATCACTATGGGCCAGAACAAATTCAACAGCACTAAACAACAACAACAAAAAAAAAATGCAAATGAAAACTACAATAGCATGCCACTTTGTACATACCATACAAAAAAAAAAATCAGTGTCTAGTGAAACTGACAATTAACATGCCCTATGACCAGAAATTTCCACACCTCAAAATACCCACTGAAAATGTGTTACTATTAGGTGCAGTACAGTTGGTTCTGACTAATTGGAGCTCTCTGTACAACAAAATACAGCAATATCCTCACAATTATTTGAGCCCATTGTTAACATCCACTTTGCCAATCCATCTCATTTAAAGTCTTTCCATTTTTAACTGACCTTCTACTTTATCAAGCATGATGTCTTTCTTGAGGGACTAGTCCCTCTTGATAACGTGTCCAAACATACAAAGATAGAATCTTACCAATCTTGCTTCTAAGACACATTCTGACTGCACTTCTTCCAACACAGAATTCGTTCTCTGACAGTCTGTGGTATATTCAATATTTTTTGCCTATACTATAATTCAAATGCATTAACTTTTTCTTTGGTTTTCCTTATTCACTGACCAACTTTTACATGCATACAAGGTAACTGAAAGAATCATGTCTTCGGTCAGACTCCTCTTAGTCCTCAAAGTGACATCTTTGTTTCATAGTGCATCTTTTGTAGCAGACTTGTCCGATACACTGAGAGTCTTCCTCCAGCTCTGATCTCACATTCTTCTTTGCAGAGGCCAGCTTCTCAGATTATCTGCTCAGCATACAAATTGAATAAATACAGTAAAAGGATACAACCCTGATGCACATCTTTCCTGATTTTACACCACACAATATCCCCTTGTTTCATTTGAACAACTGTATCTTGTTTTATGTATAATCCATACAATTGAGTATCTTTGCATAATAAAATACAAGCATCATTCTCTGCTTTTAGCCAAGATACATTTACTATAAGCAATGATATTCTTCACTACAGATGGTCTTCTGAATCCACTTTGAATTTCTGATAGTTCCTTGTCAATGTACTGTTGTATCTGTTTTTGAATAATCTTCAGAAAAATTTTAATTGAGTGTGATATTAATGATATTGTTCAATAATTTCTGCACTCTGTTGGATAACCTTTCTTTAGAATAGGCACATACATGGATCAGCTAGCCAGGTAAGCTGCCTTGAAGATTTCTTGGCATGGATGAGTGAGTGCTTCCAGCATTGCCACATTATTGGAAACATCTCAAATGGTGTTCCAATGACTAGAATCTTGATTTGTCACTATTGCCTTCAGTGCAGCTTAGACTTTTTATATCAGTAGCATCAGTTATTGATCATATAACCTTTTAAGAAGGCTGAACATCAACCTATGTTTTTGGTACAGCGACTCTTTGCATTGCTTCCATCTACTATTGATGCTTGTTGCACCAATCGTTTCCCTATAAAATCCTTCTATTTGGTCCTTGAGGCTTGATTTTTTTTCTTCATTTCTTTCAACTTCAGAAATGACAAGCATGTTCTTCCCTTTTGGTTTTCTAATTCTAGGTCTTTGCACTTTTCATTAAAATAATTTTTTCTTCTCAAACCATCCTATGAAGTCTTCTGGTCAGCTCTTTAATTTCATTATTTCTTCCCTACGCTTTCGTCTTCAACATTCTTTAGAGTAAGTTTCATTGTCTTTTCTGACATCCATTTTGGTATTTTCCTCATTTCTTGTCTTTTTAATGACCTTTTGGTTACTTCATGTATGATGTTCTTGATATCATCACACAACTCATCAGGTCTTTGATCATTGTTGTTGTTGTTAAGTACCATGGAATCAGTTCCAACTCATAGTGACCCTGCACAGGGTTTCCGAGGCTATAAATCTTTATGGGAGCAGAAAGCCTCATCTTTCTCCTGCGGAACAACTGGTAGTTTCAAACTGCTGACCTTGAAGTTAGCAGCCTGATTCATAACCACTACACTACCAGAGCTCCTTCTTTAATCATTAGCGTTCAATATGTCAAATCTGTTCTTGCATCGGTCTCTTAATTCAGGTGGAATATATTCAAGGTTGTATTTTGGCTCTCATAAACTAGTTTTAATTTTCTTCAGCTACAACTTGAATCTGCATATGAGCAATTGATGGCCTATTCTGCAGTTGACCTTAGCCTTCTTCTGGCTGATAATATTGAGCTTCTCCATCATCTAGCCCCACAGATGTAGTCAACTTGGTTCCTGTGTACTCCATCTGGTAAGGTCCATATCTATAGTCATCATTTAGGTTGTTGAAAAAAAGGTTTCTGCAAGGAATGTCTTACAAAATTATATCATGCAATTGCCAGCATAATTTCTATCACTAAGGCCATGTTTTTCAACAGCTAATTTGTTTCCAACTTTCTCATTCCAATCACCAGTAATTTTCAATGCATCTTGACTGCATGTTTGATCAGTTTGCAACCACAGAAGTTCGTAAAACTCTGAATTTCTTCATATTTGCATTAGTTGTTAGTGTGTACATTTGAATAATAATGATATTAACTGGTCTTCCTTGCTGGTGTACTGATATCAACCTGTCACATACAGTATTATACTTCAAGACAGATCTTAAAATGTTCTTTTTTTGATAATAAATTCAATGCCATTCTTCTTTAATTTGTCAATCCCAGCATAGTAAACTATATGGTAGTCTGATTCAAAATGGCCAATACCAATCCATTTCAGCTCAGTAACATCTAGAATATCTATCTTCAAGCATTCCATTTTATTTTTGACAACCTCCATTTTTCCTAGATTCCTATTTCATACATTCCATCTACTGATTATTAATGTATGTCGAAGCTGTTTCTTCTCATATGTATCCAGATACTTGTACAAGAATGTTCATGGCAGCATTATTAGTAATAAAACTACAAGTAACAAATTTCACAAACATGAAATTTAACCAAAGAAGCCAGATACAAAGGATTGATTCCATTTAAATATGATTATTATGAGTCAATTTAAATAAAGTTCAAAAAGTAATTTAAAATACATATTTAGAAGTGAAACTATAATGAAAAGTAAAGAAGTCATTACCTTACAAATAAAGATGGTGGTTACTTTAAGAGTTGGAGGAAGGTATTATGATCAGAAAAAGTCAGAAATAGAAGTTCTGCAGTTGTAGCAGTGTCTGTTTGTTGTTGTTGTTTTGTTTGTATATTTATGTTTTATGCACACTGGAAAATTAACTACTGTTGATAATTTAGTATATATCTTTCCAGATGAGCATATATTCTTTTTTATAAGGTTAACACACACACACACATAAATAGGAATCCAAAATGGACCTATGCAATATAAAATCAAATGCAGGAGTGATAAAATAAGATATTAATGTATCTCCTTCCCAAATTAGTGACCCAAGATTCCACTGAGTGCTCTCTCAGTGCACAGTTGCATCTCTACTGTTGGCATTTAGGGGTCCTAACATGGGAGGGCTTTCCACCTCATTCTCATGACTTATCTCTAGTCACTCAAAAACAAACCCTGCCCAGTCAATTTATATACAGCTCACTGTCCCTATTCTACTGTTTCTTTCTTATAAATGAGTAGACAGCCAAGAATCATTAAAGCAGGGAACCATAGAGAACTTTGAACTTCAACATAAATCAAGATAAAGAAATGACATGTGTGTGGGAGTGAGAACAACCCCAGAAGCAAGAGAAAGCTCAGAGAAATGAAGAGAAGTTATTGAAATGCAATTATTATTCTCAGAGAGCTGGAGAATATTTCATTCATAAAATGAGTACAGAACATTGTATATGAGGTAAGGGGACAATCACTGAATAAGAATAAGCTAATAGAATACAAACATATACACACAAAGTTTTTTAAATCAATAAGAGCTTAGAAAACAAAGCAGAGATCTTCCAGAAAATTTTTTAAAAATTAAGAAATTACAGTAATCAAAAAAGATAATTTCCAGCTTGTCCAATAGCTAATTGTTGTTGGTAAGTATCATTGAGTTGATTCTGACTCATAGTGACCCTGTATTGAGTTTCTGATGAGCAATAGGTAAGCTTGAGCCATCAAACTGTGGTTCAAACCGACCTTGCAGTCCAGCTCATTAACCCGCAGCATCACATCAGGACTCCAAGCAAAGTTCCAAAAACCCGAACAGAGAAGGTGGGAAGATAGTTACAAGAAAATAATAGAGAACAGAGAATTACTCATAGCTGACAAGTATGTCTCCAAAACAAAAGGATCACTGGGGAGCTAGTTCAATGCATGAAAAAAGAAAGAAACACACAGACCTAACTACAACATGGGAAAATTTTAGAACCTCAAAGTAAAAAAACATACATGCTAAGAGTAGAAAAAGCACAGGCCACATACAAAGGAAGGAAAATTAGGCTGGCATCAGACTTAACAACAGCAACTCCGGATATCAAAAGGCAGTGGAGCCATAGCTTCAAAGCTCTAAGGGGCAAAAAATAAGGTAACCTGTAATTTTATACCCAAACTACCCATCAAGAATGCAGACAAATGAACTTTTTCACTCATGCAAGAAAGATTTTTAAGAAATTACTTGAAGGTTGTTGTTGTTATCTGCCATGGAGTCAGTTACGACTCACAGCGACCTTGTACAGGGTTCCGAGGCTGTAAATCTTTACAGGAGCAGAAGGTTTCATCTTTCTCTCCCGGAGCAGCAGGTAGTTTCGAACTGCTGACAATGGCCTGATTTGTAACCACTATGCTACCAGAGCTCCTTTACTTGAAGGTATATTCCAAGAAATTGAAAAAAAAAAAAAAAAAAAAATTTGCCAAACCAAAGAAAACCAGGGAGGGATATAGGAGCTCTGGTACCTTACTGGTTACAAATCAAGCTGCTTTGAGGTCAGCAGTTGGAAACTACCAGTAGAAAGGAGAAAGATGGGGCTTTCTGTTCCTGTAAAGATTTATAGCCTCAGAAACCCTGTACAAGGTTACTGAGTCGGAACTGAATCCATGGCACGTAACCACCACCACCACCATGGGGAGTAGTTTTGACCTAGGAGCACAGATTAGATTGCTGTACAAGGTAGGTCTCTATGGGGAAAAAAAGAAACTTGATAGAATGCATTGTATGATGAGTTGGAGGAAGAAAGAAAGTAACTATATGATAAAAGCAGACAGAGAAAGAAGAAAAAGAAATTTAAAATTCCAAGGTGGGAAAAAATACAAATGAACTAGACATGTAATTATTCTTCATGGTCCTACGCTGTTGTCAGGTGCCATTGAGTCAGTACTTACTCATAGTGACCCTATGCACACCAGAATGAAACACTGCCTGGTCCTGGGCCAACCTCACTACTGTTGCCACGCTTGAGCCCATAGATGTTAGCACGTTGCCAGTCCATCTCACTGGGGTCTCCCCTCTTTTTCTCTGACCCTCCACCTTACCAAACATGATATCCTTCTCCAGTGACTGGTCCCTCCTGATAATATGTCAAAAATATGAGAGACGAAGTCTGGCCATCCTGGCCTCCAAGGAGCACTCTGGCTGCACTTCTTCCAACATAGATCTGTTGGTTCTTTTGGCAGCCCATGGCACTTTGAATATTCTCCTCCAACACCATAATTCAAAAGCATCAATTCTTTTACAGTCTTCCTTATTCCCTGTCCAGCTTTCGCATGCATATGAGGTTACTGAAAATATCTCATGGTCCTATGGTGACTAATATTTAGTCATAATATTATAAACACTAGTGATTTTCAACTTTTAGAAGCTGTCTATAGATAAAATGGAATCCTAGTGTGGCACTGTAGGATAAGCACTGGACTACTAGCCACAAGGTCAGTTTTTCAAACCCACCAGCAATTCCTTGGAAACTCTATAGAGGTTTATTATGAGTCAGAACTAAGTCGATGGCACATCACAGCAACAGTTTTATAAATATGGATAATTTGACTTTATTAAGGATTGAGCAAAAAATGTTACCAATTTTGATAACTGGAAAATCAGTGCATGTGTCAGATCAGATGTAGATGGGCAGAAGTGACAGGAATGCTAAGATTCTCATCCTATAACACAGGGACCAAGGGATTCCAACTAAGGGTGATTACGTATAATATATAATATAACTCTATTATTTAGATTACTTACATTGAGGAACTAAAAATTGTGATGCAACTATGTTGGGTAAAGCAGGGAGGAGAGTTGGAAGACTGTGGCAGGAAACCAGTAATCACTGCCAAAAATTGCTAAGTCAAGGAATTACTGTGCAAACATCAAATTTAGAAATGTGACTACAACTACCATAAGAAGCAGTTACAGGAGTTTGGCAAGAGGAAATGGGTATGGGAAGTGATGGGGCAGGAGGGAATAAAGGGCTTTATTTTTCTTTAAATTAAAAGCCATTCTACACTATTTGTTCTTTTTAAACCACGGGCAATACATTGATTTGATGAAAAAAATTAAGGGGATCTCTATTATAAAACATATTTAGAAGGAAAATTGGTGGTGGTGTGGTGGCTGTGTGCCGTGGAGTCGGTTTCGAGTCATAGCAACCCTGTACAGGGTTTCTGAGGCTGTAAATCTTTACGGGAGCAGAACACCTCATCTTTCTCCTGAATTAACAGCTGGTAGTTTCGAACTGCTGACCTTGCGATTTGCAGCCTGATTCGTAACCACTATGCTACCAGAGCTCCTTTATTTGTTTGATGTTTGAAGGTTGAAAGAAGAGCCCATGAGGACGTTCAGGATTCTGGTGTGAGTGATCAGGCAGGTGGATGGTGGTGTCACCAATCAAGATGACATTCAGATGGGAGACCTGGCTGCCAGGTAAAATGATGAGCTTGGTTTAGAACCTATGGAGTTTGAAGTGCTGTGGAACACACAGGAAGACATTTAGATATGCAGGTAAGTTGGGGCTGGAGATGAATTTGAGAGTCATTTCACTACAGGTTAGTAAAACTGAACAGAGTAAGTGAGATTGTCCACGAAGAATCACATCTGCAGTGAGATTAAAGGAGTGGGCCAAGATGAACATCAGCATCAAATGAAGGGTGGAGCCACCAGAAGACAACTAAGAATGCTGAGTGTTATGAAAGCCAAGAGAAGGAGAGTGACAAATAATCAAGTGTAATATAGAGGTCCTGGACGATAAGAACTTAAAAGTGTCACAACTCTCAAACTTTCCAAGATTTCATATGCTGCCTCTAAGTACTCAATGACTCAAGTATTTGAAGTCTATCCAATATGTTGTTGTTGTTGTTGTTAAGTGCCATTGAGTCAATTCTGACCCCAAACGACCCTGTATAGGGTTTCCAAGGAGCAGCTGGTGAGCTTGAACCACCGACTATCCAATATGTTACTGTTGTTAAGTGCTGTCGAGTCAATTTCAACCCATAGTGACCCTGTATAGAGTTTCCTAGGAGAAGCTGGTGAGCTGGAATCACTGACCTCGCAGTTCAAACGGCTTTGCAGTCTGGCACATTAACCCACAGTGCCACACCAGGGCTCCAATATAGTGAAGCATAATTCCTGATACCTAATAAAAAAACAAAACAAGTTCTTGACACTATCTCAATTAGAAACATCTGTGAGCATTCAACCACATCTCTGTGGTTAAGATAATGTTTAGTGCTTCAAAATATATACTTTTTTTAGAATTCACTTAGTGTGTTACAGGTGGTTAGGTTTCCAGGGAATGAAGAAGATCCATTCCTACTCACATTTGCTTTAAAATGAAATCTGTTATCACTCTGCCTAAAAATCGGGTATGTCTGCTTTGTGGGAAATATTCAACCTGGTATGTAAACTATTAAAGATGCAACTTTTTGAAAATACACCAACTCCACACATTCATCCCCTTGGTAACCTAGCAGTAGGGTAGAGTCACAGAAATGGAAGAAGTAAAATGTTAATCTCCACCTTGCCTCTGGAGTCACATTTTTAAAACAACCATCTGGAATATACATTCTGTGGTGCATTTTCCCCTCAAAGATAGGAAGAACAACAATAAAACTGAAAACTGTGATGAGTATGAATAGCATCCTGCATGACCAAACTCCATGAAAAGCAATATTGCATCAGTGAATGAAATACTGATTTAACATATGTTCTTTTTATTTTAGAGGGGAAAAGCATAATCAACAATCAGTATTAATCAAACCCAGTGGATTTGCCTTTGGCATCAGTCCAAAGTCAGTATTCAATGTCCCTGAGCCACAGCAATGGAGACTGCTGACCAATAGAATTGTTCTCCAGTCAATTTAATGATTTGACACAATCAGAAGTCAGCATTCTTGTGACTTTTCAGTATGCAAGCTTCTATCTGCTGCAAGCAGGCACAAAACTAATAGATGATTCTCTCTGTACCCTCCCACCCCATGGATCATTTCTTTAGTGTCAACACCCAAGAAGCTCGAAGAGCCAGAGCAACGCACCATTTATCTTGAAGCAAATCTAACCTCAAAAAGATTTGCCAAGTTTTGGGTCAACTCAGAGATTAAAATAAAACATGATAAAGTTTCCAGATGGTAAACTAAAAAAGATGCAGGTGCAGTAAATCATATATAAAGTTACGGATACCTGTGGGTAGGCTGGCAATAAAGAATAACAGACCAAAAAGGTCATTATCCAGTAAAGAAGGTATTAAACCTTGACTTAAACACCCTTCAGAAAGGAAAAGCAAATTAAATCCTGGGAAAATAGATCTAATATGATCTAGTCAGTTGAAAGGAAAGTAGTGTGATTATTGAGAAGTGTGGAATATTTCTTTTTCTTTTTCTTTTTTTTTTTAAGTTTTATTGTGAATTATGTGATAGTTTACATGGGAGAACATAATTTTTACATTCATCTTATCATATATTGTTTCATTGCCATGATTACAATCCCCTCCACGTATCACCAACCAATGAAAGGTTAAATCCTACAAGCCTGCCCCCCTCCCGCACCCCCCGACCCAAGTCATCAGCACACTGGCCCTCTCCCTCCCTGGGTCCAGAGTCCCCAGCTGTGGAATATTTCTAATATTCCATATAAAATTCTTCTACAAATTTTGTTGACTTTATTTTTAAAATATATTAAGAAGTCATCATGCTCTTACTAGCTCACTCATTGCTCCAAACTACCAGCCTCCTTGATCTCTCACAATAAAACGACCGCAGCCTCAAGTTTATTCCTGCATCCATTCTTGTCTCTATTCTAGCCCACTGCAGCCAGAGTGAGTCTTTCAAAACTGAAGTCAGATTGTGATATTCACTTGGTCAAGACTCTCCAATGTCTTTCCACCACACTTAAAAATAAACCCCAAAGTCTTCACCATGGCCTAGGCACCAAAAAACAAAGCAAACTCGCTGTTGTTAAGTTGATTCCGACTCACAGAATCTCTATAGGGGAGAGTAGAACTGCCGCATGAGGTTTCTGATGTTTTTCATCTGTATAGAAGCAGGCTGCCTCATCTTTCTCCCACAGAGTGGCTGGGGGATTCCAACAGCCAACCTTTGGGTTAACAGCCCAACAGCTAACTCACTGTACCATTAAGGCTCCTATTGTTGTTATTGTGTGTCCCTGAATCAGTTCTGATTCATAACGACCCTGTGTGGTAGTGTGGTTGTTAAGGTCCATCAAGTTGGTTCTGACCCATAGCGTCCGTGTATAGGGTTTCTGAAGAGCAGCTGGTGAGCTTGGACCACAGACCTTGCAGTTCAAACTGACTTTTCAGTCCAGAGCATTAACCCACAGCGCCACACCAGGACTCCTAAATGATCTGTCACATAGATTCATCTCTTACCTCATGCCCTACCTTTCTCCCCTTGTTCCCTTTGCTTTAACCACACTGATATCGTTGCTGTTTGCTGGGGATTAAATTGTGCCCCCCCCCAACAAAATATGTTAAAGTTCTAACCCCTAACACCTCTGAATGTGATCATTTTTAAAAATAGTCTTTGAAGAAGTTAACACGACTTTAAAGAGGTCAACATGAGGTCATTCTGGAATATTGTGACCAGTAATTCTGTATGACTGAGGAGCCCTGGTGGCGTAGTAGGTTATATGTTGGGCTGATTACTGCAAGCTCAGTAGTTTGTATCCATCAGCTTCTTCTCAGGAGAAAGACGAGACGTTCTGCTCCCATCAAGATTTACAGCCCTGGGAACCCAATACAGGATCACCATGAGTTGGAACTGACTTGACAGCACATAGCAGCAGCAACAACAGCAACCCTGGATGACTAGTATCATAAAAGAGGAGAAAACAGAGACAGGTAGGCCGAGGACAGATGCCTTGTGACAATGCAGCTACAAGCCAAAGAGCACCTGAAGCTACCTGAAGCTAGGAGAGCGGCATGGGATAGTTTTCCTCTCAGAGCCCTCAGAAGAAATCAACACGACAGATACCCTCTATGGACTTCCAGCCTCCAGAACTGTGTGGCAATAAATTTCTATTCTCATATGCTGTTCTGTTTGTGATACTTCGTTACAGCAATCCTAGGACACTGTTCTTGACACACACCAAGCATTTGCACTTTCTATTCTCTGTTTCTGTAACATTCTTCCCCAATATGCCCACACAATTTGCTCCTTCATTTCACTCAGGTTTTCTTCAACTGTCTTCCCCAGTGAGGCTTCTCTTGATCATCCTATCCAAAAGAGCGTACCCTGTCATCTCCATTCCTTTACTTTGCTGTATTCTTCTTCTTGCCAGTTCTCAATGCCTGCCACCCTTTTAGTTACATACCTCTGGTTTATTGTGAGTCTCCTACTTCAGAATATAAACCCCATGAAGGAGGGACTTTATTTTGTTCACCACTATGTCCCTAGTAGGATCCTGTGTGACACTGTGGGTTAATGCTCTGGACTGTAAAGTATGTTTTAACTGAAAGATTGGCTTAACTGGTGGTTCAAGCTGACCAGTTGCTCCTTGGAAAACCTATACAGAGTCGCTATGGGTCAGAAATGACTCGACACTTAACAACAATAACAACATATCCCCAGTATCTAGAACACTGGCTCCCACATTATGGAATGTTCTCAATAAATTTGTGTTGAATAGAGGTATGAAAAAGTTTAATCCCAATTCTGTAATAAATGTCTTTCTGGTTTTAGGAAAATCACTAATCTTCACCTCCCAGATGAAGAAATTAGACTGGATGGCTGGTAATACCTTCTCTCGTTCTAAAATTTTAATATTTTCTTAATCAGTTAAATACTACTAGAGCTGTTGGGAAACTATAATGTGATTAGTACATAATCTTTTTGCTATAAATGATACTAAGAACTCAGGTATACATTAAAACTAACTTTTAGCATGCTATCACAGAAATTTTATTTATATAATTAGAGACTTGGGGCCCCTATAGAAGAGCAAGCTGAACACCAGAATTACCAAGTATTTTCTGAACATTCTTGAGTAAGAATATGCTAACACAAAAAATAAATATGTATGATCTGGAAAGTTAACTAGCATCAATCAAAATTAAATTATGTATTTTACATTTTGTGTCTCTTACCCAAAGTTTTATTTTTAAACTTTTTTTAGCACTTTTCTTTTGCTTCTGAAAATGGCAAACATATTTAGAAAATACAATACTCACTAACTGACTCAACACTCAAACTATTAGCGTCAAGGGCTCTCCAAGAAAAGAAAATTCTTTCCACACTGACATTTAATTTAGAGTTTGAGGTAGAATATTGAACAAGTTTTAAGTCTAGTTATCTAAAAACATTGCTTTATCAAAAGGTGAGACCATTACAATACATGTTACAAGCACTCTTGTGAAGATATTTTTAAGGGAATCCTTTTTTCTTTAGGGGTACAAAAGAAAAGGTATGAATCAATTTATATAAAAGAACTTTCTTATTATTAGCCAAACTGAAAACATTCTGAACATGACTTGAAAATTCCCAAAGAAAACCATTTTATAAAATCTTATATTCCCAAGGATGCCCTTTGTTACCACTCCTATTCAATATTGTGCTAGAAATCTTAGCAAGAGCTATACGGCAAGACAGGGAAATTAAAGGCATCCAAACTGGCAAACAGGAAGTAAAACTCTCCCTATTTGCAGATGATATGATCCTATACATAGAAAACCCCAAAGAACCAGTAAAAAAGCTACTAGACCTCACTGGAAGATTCAGCAAAGTAGCAGGATATAAGATCAACGTACAAAAATCAGTTGGATTCCTCTATACCAAAAATGACAGCATTGAAAAGGACATTAGGAAAGCAATACCATTTACAAAAGCCACCCAAAGGATGAAATATCTAGGAGTAAATGTAACCAGAGAAACAAAGGACTTACACAAAGAAAACTACAAAACATCACTATAAGAAACCAAAAGAGACTTACAAAAATGGAAGAATGTACCATGACCCTGGATAGGAAGGCTTAACATTGTGAAAATGTCAATACTGCCCAAAGCAATTTATACATATAATGCAATCCCAATCCAGATTACAACGACATTCTTCAAAGAGATAGAAAAAACAATTACAAACTTTATATGGAAAGGAAAGAGACCCAGGATAAGCAAAGCACTGCTTAAGAAACAGAATAAGGTTGGAGGTCTCTCACTCCCCGACTTCAAAATTTATTACACGGCTACAGTGGTCAAAACAGCTTGGTACTGGTACAATGAGAGATACATTGATCAATGGAACAGAATCAAGAATCCAGAAATTAACCCATCC
>NW_006408553.1:5033747-5055635 GCF_000296735.1 Chrysochloris asiatica
TGTGCTGATGACTGGGGGGGAGGGGGTTGGTTGACGATGCATGGAGGGGATTGTAACCATGGCAATGAAACAATATACAATAGGATGAATGTAAATCTAATGTTCTCTCATGTAAACTATCACACAATTAACAATAAAACATTTTCTTTTTAAATCTTATATTCCCTTAACTACACACATAGGTAAACAGTTAAGTTTCAGTGAAACTGGACCTTTCATATATATATATATAATTGTTTATTTCTCAAGGAACTATAGAAGAAAATTAAATATTTCAACCCCTTATTTGAACAACAAATATGGGAAGAGAAAGGAAAATTATACACTTATATCTCTTATGAACACAGATAAAAAAAATTAGCAAACTGAATGCAGTAATATAATGCAGTAATTTAAAAATCATCACAGTCAAATTGATTTTATCCCAAGTACCGAGCTGGCTCAATATTCTGAAATCTGAAATTTCATTTCACATATTAATAGACTAACATATAAAAACACTTTACTAAAGGGGAAATTCAAGTGGTCAAGGAACACTTGAAAAGATGCTCAGCACCATTAACCATTATTATTGTTATGCGCCAACAAGTAGATTCTGAGCACCAAGTGGAGAAATGCAAATCAAAAGTACAAGGAGATACCACCTCACCCCAACTAGAGTGGCAATAATTTTTATATATATATATAACAACAGAAAATAACAAATGTTGATCAGGATGTGGGGAGATGGGAGCCCTTACCCATTACTGGTAGGAATGCAAAATGGTACAACCATTGTGGAAAACAGTATGACAATGCCTCAAAAACTGAGAAAAAGAAGTGCCATTATCGTTGTTGTTTAAGTACATTCTAGTAGGTTCTGACTCACAGCAACCCTGTATAGGATTTTCAAGGAGTGCCTGGTGATTTGAACTGCTGACCTTGCAGTTCAAACTGAACTTTCAGTCCCGTGCTTACCCTACAGTGCCACATCAGGACTCCAAGAACTACCATAAGACCCTGCAATTTCACACCCTCCCCATCCACTGCCAGCAAGTTGAGTTGAACTCAGAGTGACCATATAGGACAGACTAGAACAGCGCCTTTGAATTTCTGAGACTCTGAAACTTTATAGAAGCAGACTGCCTCATCTTTCTCCCAGGGAAGATTTGCTGGGATTGAACTGCTGACCTCAATGAGCCACCCAACACTTAACTCACTGTGCCACCAGGGCTGTTTTTCACTTTTGTTATTGTTATTGTTGCTAAGTGCAACTGACCCAATTCTAACTCATAGCATAGGATTTCCCAGGAGCAGCTGATGAATATGAACCACCAACCTTGATTCAAACCACCTTGCAGTCCAGTGCTTATCCTACAGCACCATGCCAGGACTCCAAGGAGCCCTGGTAGCATGTTGTTGTTGTTGGTAAGTGCCACTGAGTTTGTTCTGACACACAGTGACCTTGTACAGGGTTTCCAACAAGTAGCTGGTGAGTTTGAACCACCAACCTTGCAGTTCAAATAGACTTTGCAGTTCACGTGCATTAACCCACAGCACCACACCAGGACTCCTAGTATGGTAGATTAAATGTAGGACTGCTAACTGAAGGATCAGCGGTTTGAACCTACCAGCCTCTCTCAGGAAAAAATGAGGCAGTCAGTTTCCATACAGATTTACAGCTTTGGAAACACTATGGAGCAATTTACTCTATCCTTTGGGCCACTATGAGTCAAAATCGACTCAACTGCAATGGCTTTGGTTTTGTTGTTGTTGTTAGGTGCAATTAAGTCGATTACGACTCATAGCAACCCTATGCACAGCAAAAAGAAACACTGATAGACGCTGCATCATCCTTATAATTGTAGTTATGTTCGAGCCCATTGCTGCTTCCACTGCATCAAGCTATCTTATTGAGAGTTTTCCTCTTTTCTGCTGACCCTCCACCTTGCCATGCATGATGCCTTTCTCCAGGGACTGGTCCCTCCTGACCACCTGTCTAAAGTACTTGAGACAAGTCTCTCTATCCTTACTTCTAAGGACCACTCCAGCTGTACTTCTTCCAAGACAGATTTGTTTGTTCTTCTGGAAGCCCATGATACTGTCAATATTTTTCGTTAACATCATGACTCAAATGTATCAATTATTTTTCATTAATTCTTCCACAGTCTTCCTTATTCATTGTTCAACTTTCACATGCATATGAGGCTGTTGAAAATACCATGGCCTGTATCAAGTGCACCTAAGTAGTCTAATAGACATTTTTGTTTTTTAACCTTACAGAGATCTTTTGCAAATTTGCCTAATGCAATTTGTTGTTTGATTTCTTGACTACTACTCCCATGAACATTGAATATGGGTCCAAAAATTGAGGTCTTTGAGAACTTCAATTTTTTTCTCTGTGAGTTTTTGTTTTCTTTACATTGAGGTGCAAGTTTTACTGCAAGCTATAGTCTTTGATTTTCATCAGTATTTCAAATCGTCTTCACTTCCAGCAAGCAAGGTTGTATCATCTGCATATCACAGGTTGTTAATAACTCCTTCTCCAATCTTGATGCCATGTTCTTCATATACTCCAGCTTCTTGGATTATTTGCTCAGCATACAGATTAAATAAATATGGTGAAAGGATACAATCCCATTACACACCTTTCCTGATTTTAAACCATTCAGTGTCTCCTTGTTCTGTTCAAAACATTTGTTCTTGGTCTATGTGCAGGTTCCTCTTAAGCACAATTAAATTTTCTGGCATTCCCATTCTTCACAATGGTATCCCTAATTTGTTAAGATCTACATAGTCAAAAGTCTTTGTATAAGTCAATGAAACACAAGTAAACATCCTGCTGGCCAAGATCTATCTGACGTCAGCAACGATATCCCTTGTTCCATGTTCTCTTCTGAATTCAATATGAATTCCTCACAGGTGCAACAATTTTCTGTCTTCAATAAGACTTTACTTGCATGTTATGTTAATGATATTGTTCCATGATTTCCACATTCTGTTTCATCACTTATTTTGGGAATGAAACAAAAATATGGATCTCTTGCAATCAGTTGACCAAGTAACTGTCTTCTAAATCCCTTGGCATAGATGAGTCAGTGCCTCCAGTGCTATATCAGTTGGTTGAAACACTTCAATTTGTATTCTGCCAGTTCCTGGAGACTCGGTTTTCGCCAGTGCCTTCAGTGCAGCTTAGACTTCTAATACCACAGGTTCTTGATCATACACTACCTGTTGAAACGGTTGAACATCAACCTATTCTTTTTGGTATTGGTTTGGTTTGTGTACCTAGAAGTAAATACATATGCACACCAATGTTCATAGCAGCACTAGTCACAATAGCAAAAAGATCGAAACACCCTGAGAGCCCATGAATAGATGAATAGAAAAACAAAATTTTGTACATACATACGAGCGGGGTTCAAGTCGTTTGTGGAAAAAATGGAATTAAAAGGTAATAGAAATTTCTCATAAACATTTGATGCCCCCTTGTGCAATGGAATACTTTCAGCCTTAAAGAAGAATGGCATCCTGATGCATGCTATAACTTGGATGAACTTTGAAGACTGAGTGAAATAACTCAATCACAAGAGGACAGATATTATACAACCTCCCTTATATTAAATGATAAATATCAATCAGTATGTAAAGACCAATAATTATCAATGGAGTCCTGGTGTGGCTCTGTGGAATAATGCACTGGACTGCAAGGTCGGTTTGAACTGCAAAATCAGCAGTTCAAATTCACCAGATGCTCCTCAGAAACCCTATACAGGCAGAAACTCTATACAGGATCTCTATGAGTCAAAACTGATTCAAAGGCACTTAACAACAACAACATCCTGAAATAAGAAAGGAGAAAGGAGAAACGGCATCATATTCTGGGAAGTAGTGAGCATTGATTAAGGGTGATGGTTAGACAACTTGACAAATGTAACTGATATTACTAAGCTGTACACCAGAAAAAGGGGAAAATTGTAAATATTGTGTTACATATAATTTTACAACAACAGTAACCAAATAAAAAGCATACAGTTGATAACAGTATTTAGGTACAACCAAACACCTCACGGGATTAGTTCTCTTAATTAGAAGATTTAGTATCATTGTATTCGTGGAACTGGCCAGCCAGTTGGTCTGATAGGGATTTTTAATTTTTCTATCCTATATATACACATGCATCCAATTCAGTGAATAATTCCTTTTAACACAGAATAGTAAGAATGAGAAACAAAAGAAAAAATTCTGTTCCACACACAGAAGCAGCTAATCAGTCAGAGATCACCTGTAGTTGCTTTTAATAGCTCCATCTCTGAGTGCCCATCTCCCACCCTCCATATCTATTAGTCAAGAATTCACCCCATTGGTCACCACAATCTCTCGTAAATTTATCTTCTCTCTCCTATTCTCATTCCTCTATGTCAAGTCTTCACCATGGGCTAAAAAATGACTTGCCATAGCAGCCTCCTAAGTGGTCTCCCTACCTCCTGCCATTAATTCAATCCTACCTTCAAAGTCACAGGAACCAGGCTCCTGAATCACTGGTCTGTTCATGGTTCTGTAATCCTCAGAAGTCTTCACTAATTCTTAGTGGCTTATAAAGACACTTAACCATAATACACAAAGGTATCCACAACTGGCCCCAACTTAGCCCCTCAATCTCTTTCCCAACTCCATTATTCCTCACACCTAGATCCCTGCTCACTGCACTTCTCTCCATGAGCTGTGTATGTCATGGATGTCCACAACTACAACAGTCACTTCTGAAACTTACACGTCTGTCTCCTCTACTCACCATGTACCCCCCTACCTTCCACTAGAGAACTTCCCCACGCTGGTTTTACTCCTTCCATGTCGTACTCCTACAAGACTTTGCTTATACTTCAATTAAAGCATCATTTTTACCTAACATTTCTGTCGTCAAATTTAATTTTCCTCCCCAAACCTGCTCCCCACTTAGTCTTCCTTATCTCTACAAATGGAACTCACATTCTCTTACGTGATCAGACCAAAATCCTGACAACCCTCCCTGATTTTCCCTCTTTTTCTCCTACCTTAGATGCGATTCTTTCTCCCCAGAACCATCATATAGCCTCCTGAAGGCCCCCAAAGCCTTCCCCACACAAGAGGCTGAGAGCTCTTTCACAAACATAAATCAGATCATATTGTATTACTCTCTCATTTAAAGGATTCCAATGACATTCCTGGTGCATCGCTGGAGGATAAGCACTAGACTGCTAACTATAAAGTTGGTGGTTCAAAATCATCAGTCACTCCTTGAAAATCCCTTACAGAGTCTGTATGAGTCGAAACCAACACAAAGACATTTAACAACAATCATGAGATTCCATTTGATTTTAAAAAAATAAATCCAACAGAGGCAGAGATGGGGACATGGAGGAGGGAATGGCTGAGGACTCTAGATTCATGGGAAGAGAGGGACTAAGAGATAGTGGCCAGGAGGCAGACTTGCAGAATGTGCCTTTTGGTGGTGTAAATTATTACATATGCCTGGGTGTTTTTTTAAAAAAATAGCTAAAGTGAATAGAAAGAAATACTGTTAACTGATGGTACATGGAAGGGATTGTAATCATTGTGATGAAACAAGTTGTATGATTTGTTGAATGTAAAATTGATGATCTGCCCTGTAAACTTTCACTCAATCCACAATAAAACACAGAGGAAAGGAAGAAAGAAAAGAAAGAAAAAGAAATCCAAAATTTTTACTTTCCCGAAACCCTGAAATCCATGCTGACTTCATATTAGATTAGGATCATCTTGAGAACTCAAAACAAAGCAAATAGCAATATTAACAACAACAAAAAAATGGATGCCCAGTCCCACCTTCAGAGATTCCAGCTTAACTTGTCTGGGGTGAGGTCCAGGTTTTTGTGGGGTTTTTTTTGTTTTGTTTTTTTTTTAATAAATAAGCTCCTGCAGATAACATAGTCCACAAAGACAATGCTCTACATTCTTCTTGGTGAATAGTGTCTCTCCATATGCAGAAGAAAGAAGAGTGATAAGAATTGGAGAGACTTTGAATCAATTAGTTCAATGAACATGTGAACTTCAGTATCCATGACTCTGAGACCAGAAGAACTAGACAGTACCCAGTTACCATTACCAATTTCCCTGCAAGGGATCACATCAGAGGGTCCAGATGCAGTGAGAGAAAATGTGGAACAAAACTCAAAATTATTTAATTTAAAAAAAGCACACACAAAGTGGTTCTATTGGCCAGAAAGAGACTGTAGAAACCTGAGACTGTGGCTGTTGTCCGCCTTTCAGTTTCAAAAAGAAACATCCTCATAGCCCAATTTTCAGTCAAGCAGTAGACAGGAATATAGGGAGGGACAACAACACTAGTAAGATAAACTCACCATAAAATGGTCAATCGTTCAAAATAAAAAGGGCAACCTTTTTTCTAATGACAAAGTTGAGAAGGGGTAGGAAGGTGGATAGAATGCAAATAGGAACCACAGGATAGAAACAGGATAACTGTTGTTACATGGAGGGGACTGTAATTATGGAGATGACAGAAAATGTATGATGTGTTGAATGGAAAGCTGATAACCTGGCTATAAGCCTCAACACACAATACGTTTTGGGGAAAAAGAAAAGTACAGTCAAAACAGTGGCTTCTGCAGTGAACTGCTGTGGTTCTAAAGTGCCATCAAGTTGGTTCCCACTCATAGTGACCCTGTTGAGGCTTTTTGAGGCTGTAAATCTTTCTCCCATGAAGTGGCTTCTGGGCTCAAGCCTCCAATCTTATGGTTAGCAGTCCAGTGTTTACCCTACAGCTCTCTTAGGGGATCTGCCAAACCAGTTAAATCCAAGGCAGAGAGGTCAGTTCAAATGGTTATGGTGACTGACTATCTTTTGGGATTTCTCGCAAGATCAAAGGGTTAACCTTGGCAGACTTCCTTGAAGGGCAGAAGATGATCCCAGGGACTTATTATGGATAAGATTTAAGAAAATGGAAAACTGCAGTGGTGAAAAAAAGTCCAGGAAAGTTGCCCAAGGAGGGTTTTGTTTTTCCATCATGGTAATGCAGTTGCTTATTCTTAGAGCGTAGCATGGTCAGTGCCATGAAAATTTCATTGGGAAACCATATCCTATCTACCCTAACAGCCCTGATATTGTCACTTCAAAATTTTGTCGTTCCCAAACCTCAAAGATATTTAAAAGAAACACAGTTTGAGTCCCTGGAGGATTTCAAAACTACTGTTTTGACTTGGTGTAAATTGAAGAGTCCTGGTGTGGCACAGTAGGATAAGCACTGGACTGCTAACTAGTTCAAACCCACCAAGCTGCTCCTCAGAAACCCGATACAGGATTGCTCTGAGTTTGGAACCAACTCAATGGCAGATAACAACAACAACAAACTGAAGAGTGCAGAATTCTATGGGGAAGGCTAAGAGACATGGAAACATTGCCTTCCAATGTGTATAGACCTAGCTGGAGGATATATTGAGAAACAATAGCTCCACATTTTGATATTTTTGTTTAATAAAGGTTTTTGTGATTTTGTAGCAATACTTGTTATTTAGCTTCCTATATTCTTGTCGACTCATCTTTGCATTTGCATTTGATTTTTTTTTTTTTTTTGCCTTATTCTTTAACTATTCCACTGGTAGAGCAATCTTTCTATGTAGGTAGAATAGACAGCTTTATTTAGGTGATATTTATAAAGTAAAAATTTCTAAGAATTCTAATTATAATTTCTTGGCAATAGGGAACCATATCTCTTAGAATCTATTATTAAAATGCAAATACTTCTGAAAGGGGTAACATTAATGAACTACTATCCAATTTTAACACCACGGCTTAATTTATCTGACTCTTAAAAGCAAGATTCTGAGGAATCAATTATGGTAATAGAGAGAAGGAAAGTAGAGTACTTTTAGGATGACAGATCTAGAGTGCACAACGTTACCATTAGCTAGATGGGTTGGCACTGTGGGGCATTCTGGAAAGTTCGAAGTTACTGACACCACAGTGTTAAAAGTGAAAAGACACTAGAGACAAGATTAATGCACTTCACTCTTTAGCTGAAGACACCGTCCTGCTGTTGAGACATGTTTTAAAGACTACTGATTGTTGCACTTTATCATAGCCTGACATTCACTTCTGGTGCACTGTTCTTAACGATACCCTAGTGAAATATGTTGCTGTTGTTGCCAAGTGTCATTGAGTTGGTTCCAACTCACAGCGACCTTGTATGGAGTTTCTGAGCAGCAGATTGTGGGTTTGAACTGCTGACCTTGTGGTTAGCAGTCCAGTACTGATACTACAGTGACCCACAAGGGCTCCATAGTGAAATATAGTCAAACCATAAAAATAAGTTATGTTATGTTCTCTTGCAGAAACCAGGACACAGTAAAGCACTTTGAACCCAGTTGTTCTTATTGTTGAGTGCCGTTGAGTCGGTTCCGACCCATAGCAACCCTGTATAGGGTTTCCAAGGAGCAGCTGATAAGCTTGAACCACTGACCTTGCAGTTCAAATGGCTTTGCAGTCTGGCTCATTAACCCACAGCACCACAACAGGACTTACAATACCACTCAACAAAGTGAAAATTCATTTTAAAACAAATGTCTGAACTCTGGGGAATATTTAATATCAAAAGTTGCTTGTTGACGATGTTAAGTATTGGCAAAAATGTCAAACAACTGGAATTTACATATTTACATAGAATTGGTAATGAAATTCTAAATTGATACAAAATATTTGAAAAGTTTTTGGAATACATCCACTAGAAAAACATGTTCAAGGATAGTCACAGAAGTTTTATTCATAATAGCCAAAACCCAGAAAATATTGTCTAACAACAAAAGAAAGGATACAGAGCAACAACAATAAAAACTACTGTTGTGTGCAACAACATCAGTGAACCTCACAGATGAGTAAAAGCAAAATACAAAACTCATTGCTGTCAAGCAAATTCTGACTCATGAGGATTACACATGGTACAGAATAGAACTGAGCTCCATAAGGTTTTCTTGGATATATTCTTTATAGAGGAGTCTTGCTATGGCTCTGCAGTATGATAAGCTGGACTGTAAGGTCAGTTTGAACCACAAGGTCGGCGGTTCAAATCCACCAGACGCTCCTTGGAAACCCTACACCGGGTGGCTATGGGTCGAAACTGACTTGACAGCACTTAACAACAACGAACTTTATGGAAGCAGACCATCAAGACTTTCTTCTGTGGTGCCACTGGGCGGGTTGGAACCAATAACCTTTCAATTAGTAGTCTAGTGCAAACAATTTGCACCACCCATCCAGACACAAGATATGCACCTTATAATGCCATTTATTTATTATTATTTTATTATTTTTGTTTGGTTGCTTTTTCATTATTATAAAAATATATAAACACAACATTTGTCGATTCAACACTGTATTATTTTTGCAAGTACAATTTTGTGACACTGATTACATTAGTCACATTATGTCATTATCACTAATATCCAATGCAAATGGAGAAAATATTTGTTTTGATTTTGATTTGGGTGAAAGTTTACAGAGCTAATTAGTGTTTCATCCAACTCTTCTTACATGATTTGTTTCAAGACATGGACTGCAATCCTCAAAATGTAATCACCCTCGTCCCACTTCCTCCCGGTGTTTACAATTTCCACTTGTCCTTTGTTTCTATCCCTTCCTGCCTTCTGAGTTTTCTCCTGGGGTGAATGCTGCCATTTTGATCTTATATGGTTGATTGTTCTACAGAGTGTGTACCTAACTCCCTGAGGCTACTGATCACCTTATGAGACTGTATGAACCACAAGGTTGGAAGTTCAAACTCATCAGTCACTCCTCAGAAATCCTACACAGGGTTGGTATGAGTCGGAACTGTCTCGAAAACACTTAACAATAACAACAATCATTTGGCTAGAAGTTTAGCCATGAGAGTGTGGTATGATGCCATTTAATGAAGTTCAAGAACAAGTAAAACTAATCCAAGATGATAGAAGTCAGAACTGTTTGTCTTTTCTGGTGGGAAGAGGGTACTGATGTAAGGAAGGCCATGTTGTTGTTGTTAAGTGCTGTTGAGTTGGTTCTCACCCATAGTGACCCTGTATAGAGTTTCTGAGGAGTGGCTGGTAGGTTTGAACCACGGACCTTGTGGTTTAAACGAACCTTGCATTCCAGTGAATTATCCTACAGTGCCACACCAGAATTTCAGGAAGGTCAAAGGCCATAGGGAACCTTTTTTTTTTTTTTGGTGCTAGAAATGTTCTATATCTTGATCTATGTGGTGATACAGAGGCATATTCTTATGTAAAAAAATTTATCAAACTTTACATGTAAGATTTGTACCTTTTATTGTATTTAAGTTAAAACTCATTTAAGAAAAGAAAATTAGAAAGAAATAATGTTGGTTGTTTTCTAATTCTTAATATTTGTTTTAATCACTTTATAGGAAGCCAATTTTATTTAAACACGTTTTTTGCTGTTGGCTATAATTGGTAAGTCTGAACATTTGAAAGGATCTTTTAGTCAATCGCATAAGGAACTGTACTCTTCCCCCTACACAGGCATATAAACCATTCATTCTCCATTGTTTTCTCTTCATTAACATCTCAAAGGAGCTCTAACTGGAATCCCTACAACCCAAGAGCAAGACATAATGAGGCAGTCACAGAAAAGTGTAGCACCTCCAATTCAGAGAGTCAAGGAGTCCCATGGGACTTAAGGCAGTAGCTCACACCATCCCTGAGGCGTCTCCTAATTTAATCAGCATGTACAGAGATGCTGCTGAATCTTGAAGCTTTACAACTGACACTCATCCACTAAATCTTTGGTCTTAATTATCTGGTGCTGCTATAACAGAAATGCCACAAATGGGTATGTTTAACAAATAAATTATCTCACAGTTTAAGAAGTTAAAAAACCCAAATTCAGAATGCTGGCTCTTGAGAAGTTAATCTCTCTGTTGACTCTAGAGGATGGTCTTTGTCTCTTCAGCTTCTGCTTCTTTGGCGTTTCCCAGTTGTCTTGCCATCTATCTTACCCCATCTCTCTTCTACTCACTTGTTAAATCTCTTTTATATTTCAACAGAGATTGGCTCAAAACACACCCTTTTTGAATCCTGTCTTATTAACATAATAAAGACAGTGCATTCCTAAGTGGAACTATAACCACAAGCATTGTTATTAGGTGCCATCTACTGGGTTCCAACTCACAGTGAGCCTATGCACAACACAATAAAACAGTGTACCATCCTCACAACCATAGTTACAAGTCAGCCCATTGTTGAGCCACTGTGTCACTCTATTTCACTGAGGGTCTTCCTTTGTTTTGCTAATCCTCTACCAAGCATGATGGCCTTTTCCAGGGACTGGTCCCTCCTGGTGACATGTACAAAGTATATGAGATGGAGTCTCAGTATTCTCGCTTCCAAGGAGCATTCTGGGTTGTACTTCTGACAAACCAATTCATTTTCTGGCAGTCCATGGTGAAATGGTGTGCCCTATGGCACAATATTTTATTCTGTTATACATAAAGTCATTATGAATCAGAGCTCATTCAACAAACTACCAATAATAGCATCAGAAATGTATAAGACACAGCTGTTCCAGACTTACAGTGAAATGGTGTGCCCTATGGGCATTTATTAGCAGCCTAAAAGATCTTTGGAACATTTCCAGAACAGAGCAGAGACCAGGCTGAGGAGCAGAGAGCACAGCAGAAGAGAGGCTGTTCTGACTGGAAGAACAGTGTCCTCTACAATTTCTGACCGGAAAAGTTAACCTGTTAACTTTCCTACCTACAAATGTGAGTAGACTGCCTGAGCTCTGTGTGGCACTGCAATGAAGTATTGAATCCAGGTGGATAAAGATGGCTGTGGGAGGAATGGTTGTTGCCATTTTTTACATTTATATAAGGTAATCCCCTTAGCTGATGTTATTTTTAGTTTGTTGAGTGAGCTCTCTGATTCATAGCAACCTCCTATATTACAAAATAAAACATTGCCCAGCCCAGTCCTGTGTCATCACCAGATCGTTGATATGTTTGAACACATTGTTGAGGCATTCCGTGTTGTTGAAACCCATCTCATTGACATTTTCTCTGTTTCTCCGTCTTACCAAATGTGCTGTTCTCTTCCAGCAATTGATCTTTACTAATGGCATGTCTGTCTTGGAAGAAGTACAGTCAGAATGCTCCTTATAAGTCAGCATGAGGAGACTTCACCTCTCATACATTGGGCATGTTATTAGGAGGAACCAGTCCCTGAAAGAGGGCATCATGCATGTTAAAATGGAGAGTCAGTAAAAAATTAGGAAGACCCCTAAAGAGATGGATTGATACAGTAGTAGCAGCAATGGGCTCAAATACAACAATTGTGAGGATGGTAGAGGACCTGGCAGTGTTTCATTCTATTGTGCATAGGGGTGTACGAGTCAGAACCAACTCAACGGCACCTAGTGACACCAACAGATGGCGTGTCATCTGTTGTAAGCACGTGTGAGTCTCTAGTCTTTGCTTCTCAGGAGAATACTAGTTGCATTTCACTTAAGACTGCTTTGTTTGTTCTTGGGGCAGCCACAGCATATTCACCAACTCCACAACACATCAATTCTTCACTATTTTTTTTTCCCATTGTGCAGCTTCTGCAGCCATACAAGGTAATTGAAAAGACCACGGCTTGGTTCAGGTGCACCTTAGCATAGGAAGCCACTTGAGAATTATTCCTGACACAAGTCTGATGTCTGGTGAAAGTACAACAGGCAACTGAGAGCAACCAAACATGAGAACCAGGGAAAAAGTCAGTCAGTTGTCATCTCATTATTGACTGACTAATTCATGGCACTGTAGGATAAGCACTGGACTGCAAACCACGAGGTTGGCGGTTCAAATCCACCAGCTGCTCCTCAGAAAACCTACACAGGGTCGCTATGAGTTGGAACCAACTCAAAAGCACTTAACAACAACAACAATATGATGAATAAGGCATTTGCATAAAAAGGTGCTCAACATATTTTAGGTTAACAATTAAGCAGAAAAGAACTTTTCTTATTCTTGTTGTTAAAATAACTCCAACTGAAAATTACCTAAATTTGAAAAAAGTTCTATTGGAAAGACATACATACGTGTGTTCACTTCAACTTTCCTGGTTAAAGACTACAGAAAAATGGTCTCCGTGATTTTACCTACAGACTTTTCAGAGAGACTCTTAAGCAAGCCTACAGTCCAAAAGAAAAAAAGAACAAAAATCTTTGTGACCCAACAACGGCTGCATGAAAACCTAGTCTATCTGAATTTCTTAGAGGAGTGCAATTAATTTTCTGTGGGCACACATATACATCAGTTGGATTCATTTTAGTGTAATTGGATTAAAACTGCTGGCCTCATTTTCACCAACAAACAAGTCTTTAGATTACTTTTCTGGGCCCTTTCTCAGACTTTCTATATGAATGGGAGCACACTCATCATTTGTCACAGTGTAATTTCATGGCCTCCACCATCAAATGGTTTTCTCATATTGAAAAGAGCAACTAGTCAAACAGAAAACATTAGCAACAACAATAAAAACTTAAATATTTCTCCCTTAAAATAATAATCATATTTTCATATGCTTTTTAAATTTTAGAGTTTTATTCCTATCCCATATCTTAGACCCACTTTTCCAAAAGGCTTGTTTGTCCATTTAGAAAGTTTCCAACTCTCCAGATGTAAGAGACGAAAACTTTAGAATCGATGTAGTTGTTCCCTTTTTTGTAACTCTTCATGGATATGATGCAGTGTATGAAAAATAGTATCTGACTCTTAACACTCATTCTAATACAAAAACCACAATGATTTTCAGAACAGGTTCACATAGGAAGTCCAGAAAACAAATGTGACAAGATTCAACAGTCCCTTATGAAGAAAAAGAGCCCTATCAATGATTAAGGCCTAAGTAGCAATACAAGGACAATGGGGCTCTGCTCACCCAAAAAAATCACCTTACATGTATATATTACTCACAAGGAAAATTGCTTAGCTCAACAAATAGAATACATTATTCCAGTAGCTCAAGGTAATTCGACTTACACAACTGTTGCTTTTCTTAGATGCCACTGAGTCAGTTCCAACTCATAGCAACTCCATGTACAACAGAACAAAACAATACTGGGTTCTGAGCCACCCCCACAATTGTTACATTTGAACCCATTATTGCAGCCACTGTGTCAATTCATCTCATTGAGGGTCTTTTTCTTTTTCACCAACCGTCCACTTTACCAGGAACTGGTCCCTCCTTATAACATATTCAAAGCATGTGAGGTGAATTCTCACCATCCTCGCTTATGGGAAGCATTTTGGCTATATTTCTTCCAAGACAAGATTTGTTTGTTCTTCTGGTATACTCAATATTCTCCTCCAAAACCATAATTCAAATGTATCAATTCTTCTTCAGTCTCCCTTATTCATTGTCCAAGTTTCACATGCAAAGCAGGCAATTGAAAACATCATGACTTGGGTCAGGTACACCTTAGTACTCAAAGGGACATCTTTGTTCTTTAACACTTTCAACACTTTTGCAACAGATGTGGTCAATGCACTGTTGTTGTTAAGTGCCCTAGAGACAGTTACGACTCAGAGTGAGCCTGCATAGGGTTGCAAGGAATGGCTGGTAGGTTCAAACCGCCGACCTTGTAGTTACAAGTCCTATGCTTATCCTATAGTTCTACACCAGAACTCTGATGTGTCATTTGATTTCTTGACTGCTACTTCCATGGGTGTTCATTGTGTATCCAAATAAAATTAAATCCTGGACAACATCAACACTGTTTCTATTTAACATAATGTTGCTGATTAGTCCGGCTGTGCAGATTTTTTATTTACATTGAGATATAATCCATACTGGAGGCTTACCCAACTACAAATAAACAATTTTACCCTTTGACTGGATGATATTTTAAGGCATATTTTCTATGTAAAAGGAGATTTGGCAGCAAATGCTAAAAATGTCATCTCATAACTATTAATTGTTAACATAAGTTAATGTTTCATTATTCCTATGATAATTGATAAGTTGCTTTAGTGGATTCTGGGCAAATTCTCATTGCTTGAAATCTCTCTCCTTCAATGCCCCTGACAGCATCTCAGTGCTGGCTCATCTCTTGTAACAACCATGAATCTGGCTTTCCTGTCTCTTGCTCCTGTGGTCCTTCCACATAGACCATTTTATAGAACCCAAGAAGATAAAAATTCTGTTCTTCCATGAACCACTCACCTGAGTGCACACACAGCAATCACTTAGCCTATGTTGTTCAACAAACGGTGGCAGGGTGAGTGGATTTCAGCATGACAGCCACTCGGACCACCACAGCCTGGCTGTCTCTCACTGTCTGAGGTTCAGGAAGTCTACTACTCTGTGACCTCCATCCCCAGAAATCACAATGATGGCATTCCAAGTAGCCCTACTTGAGCCCTTCAAGGTTCAAGGAAACAGAAACCCTGTGTTAAAACATGCTCGCCTTAAACCCTCTCACTTCTCCATACTCTAGCCAGTCTAAAAATTGCTTTTCCTGCCAACTCATGCATCTGCTGAATTTCAACTCCCAGTGGAAAAGGCAATTTTGAAATTCCATTACACCTCTTCTCTAGAACCAGAGTATCCAAAAAGGCTCAATTTATTATTGAGCAATAAATACAAAATGGTTTCATTTTGTCCAATAACTGCTACCTCTTAGCTGAACACTGTCATGCCCTGTCCCCAATGAAAAGTAAACAACATCAACAAATCTCAGCTCATGCCAAATTTTGTAGTCATTTTTTGTTATTTAAAAAATTCCAAATATCCAGCACTGCATATGAAATATTCCTGTCTTTAAAAAAAAAAAAACGAGGCTGAATCTAACAAGTTTTCTAAATCTACCTACCAGTGTACAGGAATTATCAGGGATAGAGAAATTAAACACCACCATAGAGAAGCCATTAGTCACGAAAGCGAAACTTTTCACAAACAAATGATCATGCATCTTTATTAAATCAATGTCATAAAGACAAAATAAAGAAGAAATAGATGAAAAGCTACATAAGACAGACTTAGAAAACATAGTTGTTGTGGTTAAGTGCCATCGAGTTGGTTCTGACCCATAGCGACCCTGTTAGGGTTCCCAAGGTACAGCTGGTGAGTGAACTGCCAATCTTGTGGTTCAAAGCGACTTTGCAGTCCTGTGGATTAGCTCACAGTACCACACCAGGACTCCAGAAAACATAGTAGTCAAATGTAAAATACACAAATTTGAAAGCAATTATAAAAAGATACCTTTGAAACACTGGAGAGATTTAAATATGAATTAGGATGTTAAGGAATTAATGTTAGTTTCGTCAGAAAGAATAATGATATGGTGTTATTGTTGCTGTTAAATGCTGTTTAGTCTGTTTCAACTCATTGCGACTTGTATAGTGTTTCTGAGGAGTGTCTGGTGAGTTTGAACTGCTTATCTTGCTCTGGTAGTGTAGTGGTTATGAATCGGGCTGCGAACCGCAAGGTCAGCAGTTCAAAACTACCAGCTGTTCCACGGAAGAAAGATGAGGCTTTCTGCTCCTGTAAGATTTACAGCCTCAGAAACTCCATGGCACATCACAACAACAATCTTGCAATTCAAATTGACCTTGTGGTCCATTGCTTATCCTATAGCCCAACCCCAGGACTCCAATAATAATATAATGACTTTGAAATAACAGTCTTTTATCAATTAAAAATAAATATTGTTGTTAAATGCCATTGAGTCAGTTCCAATCATAGAGATCCTGTCTAGGATTCCCATCGTGCAGCTGGTAAGTTTGAACTGCCAATCTTGTGGTTCAAACTGATCCTGCGGTCCAGTCTCTTAACACCATAATTACCCTGCAGCATCAAAATGACTGGGATCTGTTTAAGTTATTCCTTAAAGTATTTTTTAATCAAATAAGAGTTGAGGCAGGATAGATGAAACAAGATTGGCAAAATGTTGATAATTGTTGAGGTGGGGTCCATAAGAGTTCATTATGTTATTTTCATTACTTTTGTGTATGCTTGAAGGTTTTCATAATAAAAAGGCTTTGAACTGTTTTTTAGTTTTACTATGGAAAAATTTCTATTCTGAATTCTTCAATTGAAGAATTTTTTTCTTATCATCTATGTAGGAGAGGGAGTCCTGGTGTAGCACTGTAGGTTAATGCGCAAGACTGCAAAGTCAGTTTGAACTGCAAGGTTGGTGGTTCAAGCTCACTAGTTGCTCTTCAGAAACCCTATACAGGGTTGCTCTGGGTTGGAACCGACTCGATGGCACTTCACAACAACAACAACAATGTAGGAGAGAGTAGACTCCTGTTGTGGCATTGTAGGATTAGCATTGGACTGTGAACCACAAGGTTGGCAGTTCAAACCTACCAACTGCTTCTCAGAAACCCTATACAGAGTTGCTATGAGTCAGAACTGACTTGACAACACTTAACAACAACAATGAGCAGGATTCAATTTCCAGCAATGTGCCTTAAACACAGTCACTACTCATCTGTCAGTGGAAGTGTGTGTGTTGCTGTGATGTTGAACAAGTTTTAGTTGAGCTTCCAGATTAAAAAGGATTAGGAAGAAAGGCCTGGTGATCTACTTCTGAAAAATCAGTAATGGAAACCATATGAATCACAAGGGTCCAGCCTACATAAGCTAACAACAATAGCCTTGTTTTCTCTGCAACTAGTTAAACTAGCACACTTCTCACCAGTGCTCTGCTCTGCACTCCACGGCATAGGGCAGGTAAGACTTCCAATCAAAGAACATGCATGCAGTCTTCCTGTCTTGTAGTCCCTCATGACCAAAAGCCCATTGCCATTGAGTAGATTCCACATCATAGCAATCCTATCTAGGGTTTCCGAGACTAAATCTTTAGGGAGCAGACAGCTTCTTTCTCGCTTGGAGCAATTGCTGGGCTTGAATTGTTGATCTGTGTCTAGTAGCTCAATGCCCAATCCCAGCACCTCATGTGTTGTCATTAGGTGTCTTAAAGTTGGTTCTGACTCATAGCAACCCTATGCACAACAGAACAAAACACTGCCTGGTTCTGTGCCTTCTTCACCACTGTTGTATTTGAGTCCATTGTTACTCCCACTTTATCAATCCATCTTGTTGGGGTCTTCCTCTTGTTCTCTGACCCTACCTACACTTAACTAAGTATGATGTCTTTCTCCAGGGATTGATACCTCCTGGCAACACGTCCATAGAACAAGAGAAGAAATCTCACTCTCATCACTTCTAAGGAACATTCTAACTTTACTTCTTCCAGTACAGATTTGTGTATTCTTCTGACAGTCCATGGTACTTTCTAAATTCTTCTCTAACACCATAATTCAAATGCATCAATTCTTCTAGAGTCTTGTTTATTCATTGTCCAACTTTCACATGTATATGGTGTTGTTAAGTGTAGTTGAGTAGGTTCCAACTCATAGGAAACCTGTAAAGAGTTTCTGAAAAGCAGCTGGTGAGTTTGAACTGCCAACCTTGCAGTTCAAACCAAACTTGTGGTCCAGTGTACAATGGCTTTGATCAGGTGCACTTTAGTCCTCAAATTTAAAGCTTTGCTCTTTAACACTTTAAAGACGTCTTTTGCATCAGATTTGTCTAATGCAAAATATTGTTTGGTTTCTTGACTGCTGCTTCCATGAGTGTTGATTGTGAATCCAAGCAAAATAAAGATGGTGCTGACAACTTTAATTTTTTTCTGCACTTATCACGATATTTATTGATCCAGTTGTGAGTATTCTCATTTTCTTTACATTGAGGTGCAATCCACATTGAAGACTCTAGTCTTGGATCTTCATCAGTATTTCAAGTCTTCTTCACTTTCAGCAAGCAAGATTGTGTAATTTACATATCACAGGTTGTAAATGACTCTTCCTTCAATCCTGATTCCACATTCTTCTTCATACAATCCAGCTCCTCAAATTATTTGCTCAGCACACAGACTGAGTAAGTATGGTGAAAGGATATAACCCTGGCAAAAAATCCTTTGTTCTGTTCAAATGACTGACTACCTTTTGGTCTATGTACAAGTTCCTCATAAGCACAAATAAGTGTTCTGGGATACCCATTTTTTTGTAATATTATCCATAATTTATTATGATTTAATAAATCCAAAGTCAATGAAGCAAAAGTAAACATCTTTCTGGTGTTCTCTGCTTTTTATCTAAGACCCACATGACATCAGCAATGACATCCCTCATTCCACGTCCTCCTCTGAATCTGGCTTGAATTTTTGTCAGCTTCCTATTGATGTACGGCTACAACAATTTAAAAATTAACTTCAACAATATTTTACACAGTGTCTCACATAGACACTCAAAATTATATGAGCAATCTTCTTAACTGCCACACCTCAGCTCAGAAGCGTGGAAACACAACTCAAGCATGCTTATTCTCTCTAATCCCCTTTGGGAAGAAGAGTGAAGAGGTTGTGCCTTTATTCACAAAGCTTCTACTCAAAAGCATATCTTCTCTGACCTAGCTCTGTCTCTTCTTCAGTCTTTCACTGGTAATGTTCGACAAGCTAGTATTCTTTCTTGCATCTGGAAACAGACTGGGAACACATTTAGACTTTGAAAACGTATAATTTTGTTCTCAGCAAGATTGTTGGGGGGTGGGGTTGATGGTGAAGAAAGGTGGCATAAAAAGAGCTCAATCAATACCTCCCAGCACTCTTTCTTCTAGTAGGATATCAGGTTTCAGTGCCAGGCAATGGAGACAGGAGGCAAATAAGAAACATTCCCACTGGGCTTGAGGTTGGGTCCAGGATCTGCCACTTCTGGCCCTAT
Organism: Chrysochloris asiatica; assembly: GCF_000296735.1. Classification (NCBI taxonomy): domain Eukaryota; kingdom Metazoa; phylum Chordata; class Mammalia; order Afrosoricida; family Chrysochloridae; genus Chrysochloris; species Chrysochloris asiatica. Next base: position 5,053,519 of record NW_006408553.1, read on the forward strand.
GACTTGAGCAGACTTGTGAGTTAAGACTGAAGTCTTTAACTGCAAAATGAGAGAGGTGATTGAGAACATTCCCAGATCCCCTGTAGCTCTTATGACCAATGACCGAACAAAACTATTGGCATCATCTCACATGAGACTTGAGTCCAGCCCATTGTACAATTAATTGAAAAATAAAATCTAAAGAGCTACTTGGCACACAAGTTAAGTAGATCCTGTAGGTGTGGTTGCATTGAATGGGGTGATGGAAAAAATTATGCCATCACCTTTGGCTGCTGCTTTCACTTAGCAGGTGGGCTGGAGTGCCCAGATCAGCTGCAGCCTTCGTAGCTCAGGTGCAGATGGTGCTGACAGGTCTCCCCTGAGGCCTAAAGCAACCTGTGGGCCACTGACACCATCGTTAAATTCTATCCCACTAGCTTGTCACTGGAGTCCTGATGTGGCGCTGCAGGTTAATGCTCTGGACTGCAAGGTTGGCTTGAACTTCAAGTTTGATAGTTCAAACCCAACAGCCACTCCTCAGAAACCCCAGACAAGGTGGCTATGTGTCAGAAACAACTCGACAACATTTAACAATAACAAGCTAGTCACTGGACTTCTGGTGTGGCACTGTCGAATCAACACTGGACTGTGAACCACAAGGTCAACAGTTTAAACCCACCAACTGCTCCTTGAAAACTCTATACATGGTCACTATTTGAACCAACTCAATGGCACTTAACCAAAAAAAAAAAAAAAACTAGTCAGTATGCCTCTAGCATTTAGAATCATACTTTATCTTTATTTCTAACCTATGTGTCTCAAAAATCTATCTTTATTATGTAAACTAGGTCAGCACATAGCCAAATGAGAGAATTTTAGCATAACTCATTGTAGTGGGCATTTGTTGTCATTATTTGGAACCTTGGACTCCTGGTGTGGTGCTGTAGGATCAGCACTGGACTGTGAATCACAAGGTTGGCAGTTCAAACCCACTATGTGCTCCTTGGAAACTCTGTTGCTATGAGTCGAAACCAATTCGATGGCACTTAACAGCACAATATATACCCTTCCTATACTTAGGAATCAGTTGCCCCAACGGAGAAGACATTTATTTTCTCGGCTACCCTTGCGTGTTAAGGCAATGAGTTGCTAGGCCTGGGGGCTCAAGTGACTATCATGATAAATAACATTATAATAAATGGAAAAAAGATTGACGTTGTCAGACTTCAAATTGCTTGCATCCACAATTGCATTAGACAAATCTGCTGTAAAAGACTTCTTTAAAATGTTTAAGAGCAAAGACGTCAGTTTGAGAACTAAGGTGTACCTGGCCCAAGCCATAGTATTTTCAGTCATCTCATATGCAAGTGAAAGTCACACAATGAATAAGAAGAATTGATGCATTTGAATTAAACCACTGGAGAAGAATACTGAAAGTAATCATGGACTGACAGAAGAATAAGCAAATCTGTGCTGGAAAAAGTACAACCAAAATGTTCCTTAGACGCAAGGATAGTAAGACTCTGTCTTTTCTTCTTTGGACTTGTTGTCAAAAGGGATCAGTTCCAGGGAGGTTGACCAAAGGATGAAGAAACCATGTGAAGACACAGGAAAGTATGCAAGGATTAAAGGGGATAGAGGTAACTAGTGTTATATACACAACCCTGGAAGAACAGTGTTCTGCAGATAGACACATGGACAGATACATAAGTTGAACAGGTATGAGAAGTAGAATGAGCATATACCCACATATATATAAGGGTTTGAAAAAGGATATTTGTATATGGGTATTTATCTTTGCTGCAAACACAGCTATAAATGTGGTGAAGCATATAGGGGACAAAATGATGAAAATGTCTTAGATATTATCAACATGTTAAGGCAATGAGATGCTGGGCCTGGGGGCTCAGGACCATTGTCTCAGGGGACACCAACATCAATTGGTATAAACTCCACAAAGACAACGTTCTACGTCCTACTTCTGGGGGTAGTGACTGAGATCTTAAAAGCTCATGAGCTGTCGTCTAAGGTACAACTATTTTGGTCTCTCCATATGAGAAAGAAAGAGATAACATTGGAAGGTCATTGGAAGGTACCAGAGAGAGTGGGAAAATACATGAAACAAAACTCAAAATTAT
>NW_006408553.1:5055855-5080400 GCF_000296735.1 Chrysochloris asiatica
AAGGATCCTGAGACCATGGTCCTTGATCACCCTTCAGGTCTGGAATGGAACTCACCTATGGATCCAATCTTCAGCCAAGTAGTACTTGTGAACAATGTCACTAGCAAGGTATGTTCACCATGAAATGGTCAGCCATTCAAGATCAAAAGGCAACAATTACCTAAGACCAACGTTAAGTTGGGATGGGAAAGATGGTGGAATGGAATTCAGAATTATAGGGAGGAAGTAGGATAACTGTTATTGCATGGAGGGGGTTGTAATCGAGATGAAACAAAATGTATGATTTGTTGAATGTAACACTGATGATCTTACTGTAGATCTTTACTCAACTCACAGTAGGAACTCTTATTTAAGAAAAAGAAAAAAAAAGAGGGATCAGCCCCTGAAGAAGGACATCATGCTTGGTAAAATACAATGAAAAAGAGGAAGATCCCAACAATATGGATTAACACAGTGTTGGCAACACTGGGCTAAAACTAACAATTGTGAGGACAGCACAGGACTGGGCAGTGTTTTGTTCTGTTATACAAAGGGTTGATATGAGTTGAAATCGACTTGACTGTACCTAACAACAACAAATTCAAGACATTTTTCAGTCTTCATTTTACTTGATCTATTGACAGCACTGATACTGCCCATCACTCCCTCCTTCAATCAACAGGATGGTTTTACAGCACCACCCTCTCCTGGCAGACCCTAACCTCTGGATCTGCTCTTTTTCACTCTTTTCTGCTGGTTCCAACTCCTCTACCACACCGTTACATGTGGGGAGCTTGCAAAGACGTACTCCCATCTCTTCCTCTTCACCTAGGCAAGTCTATCTACTCTCAAAGTTGGTTTATATCTCTTGCCTAAACCTAACCCTGCCTAAATCCCGTCTGGGTTTCAGGTGCATTTTCCAACTTCCTACTTACCCTTTGTTTTCAAATGTTTAATGTGTTTAACACATCCAAAGCTGAATTCTGGGTACTCCTGCCAAATCCCTCCTTTGCGTGTGTTCTCCATATCAGTAAATGGTACCTCCAGGTACCTCCAGTCTCCTAGTACTCATGCCAGAAAATAGGGCATTATTCCTGAACTCCATTCTCTCTCACCCTCCTCCCCATCTAATCAGAAAGTTCTTTGTATTCTAATTACAAAACACATCTTAAATCTACTCAACTGCTCCATCTTTATTATCATCCAAATCCAGAATACCACCATCCTGGCCCAGACAAACACAATAGCTTCCTAACTGGTCTCCTGCTTCTACTCTGGCTGCATCTAATCCCTTATCCACACAGCTGCCAGAATAATCATCTTAAACCATGAAACTTCCCTACTCAAAAAGCCGCAGTAGCTTCCTACTACAGTTAGGAAAAACCCAAAATCCTTTGCATGGTATGAAGGGCCCAGCTCCAAGTTTATCTCAGATCACTCCCTTCTCCCCCTCACCCTATATAACCTCTTGTTGTTGTTGTTAAGTGCTGTTGAAATAGTTCCAACTCATAGGGACCCTGTATAGGGTTTCTGAGGAGTTGCTGGTGAATTTGAACCACTGACATTGTGGTTCAAACAGACTTTTTGGTCCAATGCATTATTCTGCAGTACCACATCAGGACTCTTATATAACCTCTATACTCCTGAAACTCTCCCCAGCATTAAGTCTGTTTCCAAATGAATCAAGTCCTTGGTTCTCAGGTTCTGCACACATGCTATTGCTTCTAGAAAGTTCCACCCTCTACTCTTTGTCTTGTTAATTCCTATTCAGTCTTCAAGACTCAGTTAACACTTCTAAAAGGGAACTTTCTCTAAAACCTGGGTCCTTGTCTAAATTAAGTTACCCTTTTATTCTCTTTCACAATTCTTTTTATTTTTTCTTTGTAGCAACACAAAAATTTGTAAAATATATAAAGATGTAAATTTAAATACAGTGTTATAATATCTGTGTCCGCTAATAGATCATAAAATACCCAAGGGTAGGGATTATGTTTATTTAGTTCCTAAAAGTATCACCAGCTTCCACAATGTTCATGAAATGAAAAATAAAAGTAAATGGATAATCATGATTTTAAACTAAAATAAAGTAATGTAATCACATATCCTCTGTTGTGGATTAAATTAGATCTCCCCAAAATATGTGTTGAACTTCTAGTTCTTACACCTGTAAATGTGGTCTTGTTTGGGAATTAAGTTTTTCTGTTTTTGTGCTAATAACAAAGTCATGCCAGTGTTGTTAAGTGCCATCCAGTCAGTTCTGACTCATAGTGGCCCTGTATAGGGTTTTCCAAGGAGCAGTTGGTGGGTTTGAACTTCCAACCTTGTGGTTAGCAGTCTGAACTGATCCTACAGAGTTATACCAGGACTCCAAACCAGTGTTGTTGTTGTTAAGTGCCGTTGAGTCGGTTCCGACCCATAGCGACCCTGTATAGGGTTTCCGAGGAGCGATTGGTGAGCTTGAATTGCCAACCTTGCAGTTCAAATGGCTTTGCAGTCTGGTCCATTAACCCACAGCGCCACACCAGGACTCCAACTAAATCTATTCACCTTCTGAGTTATAAAAGACCAGAAGAGACACAGAAACATATAGAGGGGAAGAAAGATGCCATGTAAGGATAATTTATAAACCCAAAACCAAGAAATTCAAAATCTAATGATGAAGAAGAAATCAATAGGGCTGAGACCAAGCTTTAGACTTTTTGACTCCAGAGCTGTGAGAAAATATATTCCTGTTCTTTAAAGCCATCAAGTATTTTGTATGTGTTACAAAAGTACTAGGTAACTAAGGAGCCTCTTTTCATGAAGTAAAACCTATTATAAATACATGTTATTGTTTTGTTGTTGTTGTTAAATGCCATTGAGTCAGTTCCAACTCATAGTGACTCTACATAGGGTTTCCAAGGAGCGGCTGGTGGATTTGAACCTCTGACCTTGCAGTTCAAACCAACACTGCAGTCAAGTGCTTATCCTACAATGCCACACTAGGCCCTTGAATCAGTTCAGGACCTATGAACAATCAGAATTAGATACTTCCTGGTCTCCCACAATCTTCACAATCATTGCTATGTTTGAGCCCACTGTTACACTATGTCAATCCATCTCATTGAGGGTTTTCCTCTTTTTCATGAGTCTCCGCTTTATCAAGCATGCTGTCCTGCTTCAGGAATTAATTCCTTCTTCAGGAAATAATTCCTTCTTCAGGAAGTAGTTCCTTCTAATAACAACTCCAAAGTACATGAGGTAAAGCCTTACCACTTCTAAAGAGCATTCTTGCTGTACTTCTTCTAACACAGATTTGTTCATTGTTCCGGCAGTGCATGGTGTATTCAATATTCTTCTCCAACACCAGAATTGAAATGCATCAATTCTTCTCTGGTCTTCCTTGTTCACTGTCCGGCTTTCATATTTACAGAAGGCAACTGGAAATACTAAGACTTGGGCCAGGTGCACTTTAGCCCTCAAAGTGACATCTTTGCTCTTTAACACTTTACAGGGTTCTTTTGCAACAGATTTGCCCAATGCAATGTCATTTGATTTCTTGACTGCTGCTTCCATAGGTGTTGATTGTGGATCCAAGTAAAACGAAATCCTTGACAATGTCAATCTTTTCTCCATTTAACATAATGCTGATTATTGGTCCAAATGTGAGGCTTTTTGTTTTATGTTGAGCTGTAATCCACACTGAAGGTAGTAGATTTTGATCCTCATCAGTAAATGCTTCCAGTCCTCTTTGTTTTCAACAAGCAAAGTTGTGTCATCTACCTCTCATAGGTTATTAATGAGTCTTCCTCCAACCCTGACCCCCCCTTGTTCTTCATATAGTACAGTTTCTTGTATTATTTTCTCAGCATACAGACTAAAATGAGTATGATACAACTCTGACACACATCTTTCATGATTTAAAACCCTTGTTCCATTCAAACAACTGCATCTTGGTCTATGTACAGGTTCCACATGAACACCACAAAGTGTTATGGAGTTCCCATTCTTCACAATGTTGTTTTGATCCACACAGTAGAATGTCTTTGTATAGTCTAAATTATGAATCGATAATACTACTATGTTAACAGGAAAATATACACAGATGATTAAAAAAGGTACTAGGGTTCCAGTTCATACATGCACATGTTTATTCCAAATACATGTTGTTTAAACATGACTCAGAAATTCGTGGATGGCTGCAGACAAGTTCTCTGTGTAATACACTTGTGTTATTACTGTCTCACCATGGTACCTTTAAAAAAGGATCCAATTCAAACAGTAGCTTCTGAGGGGATCTGCTGGGTCAGTTAAATTCAAGGCAGAGAAGTCAACAAAGAAAGTTGTTGTCACTGGTTTATGGGATTTTAAAGATCCAATTTTTCTCAAAGGTGGTCTCCTCAAAATGCACTTGCTCATTCTTTGAGAGGAGCACACTATGAGAATTTTACTGCAAAATCTTACCCGATCCATTCTACAGTCCTCATCTTGTACCTTCAAACTTCTTTTTTGTTTCCCAACCTCAAAGAACATTGCAAAGAAACACAATTTAAGTCCCTCAAGGATGCCCAAACTACCATTTTACCTGGTGTCAATTGAATAACACAGAATTCTTTGAGGAAGGGTTGTTGTTGTTAAGTGCCATTGAGTTGATTCCAGGCCATAGCGGCCCTGTATAGGGTTACCAAAGAGCAGCTGGTGAGCTTGAACCACTAACCTTGCAGTTCTAACAACTTTGCAGGCTGATGCATTAGCCCACAGTGCCAAACTACAAAGGTTGTTGTTGTTGTTGTTAAGTACCGTGGAGTCCTTTCTGACTCATTGTAACCCTGCACAGGGTTTCTGAATGCTTCTGAACATTAGGCGTTTAATGGCACTGATGAGTGAAGGATTGTTCTCATTGATTAGGATAAGGGAAGTGGATCGGGGTCATCCTAGTAGAGCATAAAAAATAATTTGAGAGCTGTAAATCGCTGTTATGGAGTTGCGATTAATATTAATGTTACAAATCTTTACGTCAGTAGAAAGCCTCATCTTTCTCCAGCAGAAGAGCTGGTAGTTTCGAACTGCCGACCTTGAGGTTAGCAACCCAATTCGTAACCACTACGCTACCAGATGTAAATATCACCTTTAGAAGTGTGGAGATTACAATGGCCTCATATTTTGATGTTTTTGTTTATTACAGATTTCTATGATTTTGTAGCAGTACTTTTTAGTTTACCCTTGTATATGCACTGGGAAAACTAGGATTGTATAGGAATTTCAAAAGATAGTAGTAATATCAGACTAAATCTTCTGAGAATAACTACAAAAGCTAGATTAAAATAAATAAATAAAAGTAAAGCAATAAATATTTGAAGACATGGCAAGCAATCAAGGGAGACAAGACCTAAGGACCCAATATCATAGAGTAGAAAAAGACACTGAGGTCTTATTTGCTGCCACTTGCTCCTTTCTACACATTTAACAATACCTTCCCAGGTCTTAGAGGTGAAGCAGAAAGCTACAAACCAAAGCTTGTAGCAGTCCCACTGGACCGAGTAGAAGAAAAATGGAATTCAGGACTATCAGTGCTTAAAAAGAAAAAAATCCTCCCTACTGGACCAATAGACAACACCATGACAAAGAAGAGAAAAGACTGACGTTTTCAAGGACTTCATTTTACTCTGATCCACAATCAGCATTCATGGCAGCAGCAGTGAAGAAATCAACTAACATATTTCATTGGCAAATCTGCTGCAAAAGACCTCTTTTTAAAGTGTTAAAGAGCAAAGATGTCATGTTGAAAAGTAATGTGAGCTCAACCCAAACATGATATTTTCCATCACCTCATATGCATATAAAAGTTGAATGATGAATAAGGAAAACATAGAAGAATTGATGCATTTGAAATATGGTGCTGAAAAAGAGTATTTAAAGTTCCATGGGCTGCCATAAGAACATACAAATCTGTCTTGGAAAAAGTATAACCAGAATGCTCCTCAGAAGTGAGGATGATGAGACTTCATCTCATGGACTTAGAATATTTTATCAGAAGGGATCAGTCCTGGAAGAGGGACCTCATGCTTGGTAAAGTATAAAAAAGAGGAAGACATTCAATGAGATGAATCAACACAGTGGCTAAAACAATGGGCTCAAATATAACAATCATTGTGAGGCTAGTATAGAACAGGGCCATGTTTCATTCTGTTGTATATAGGGTCTCTATGAGTCAAAACCAACTCAGCAGCACTTAACAACAACACTAGTACAACCAGAACTTGAGAAACCAGTGTCCTGGAGAAAAGGGAACTTAAAAAAAAAAAAAGTTGACCCAATTTATTATATCCTGCTTACTTTCAAACTTGAGATATTTGTTGACTCCAAAGCTGTATGTTGTAAGAGGAAAAAAAGGCAGGAAGCTGCTGCTAAAAGCTAAAAAGCTAAGCAGATTTTTTTCAATATCACTTATCTGAGAAAAACAAAACATTGGAATTCAGAGACTACCACAGACAAGCCTTGGTAAATATCTAAGGCTTTCAGTTGAGACTCCCAGTGGGCTATTCTATAGGCATTAGACAAACAGAAACAGATCAATCTAAAACTCTACACAGCTCACCATGATTATTGATTGGCTCTAGATGAATAGCTTTACTCTAACTTCCCACCCCTAAAAAGTACCTGTTCTCTGGAGAAGACAGCAGCATCACAAAACCCTATGAAATTTCATAGAGGACATCAGATACTTAATAAAAAATGTATAAAGCATAAAGAAAATAAGAATAAATGACCAAAAACACTAGAAAAAAATGTACAATACACACACAGGTGACAGATACTACAGTTATTAAAGATGAATTTCTGGCACCCTGGATTAATGTGCTGGACTATAAAGTCATTTTGAACTGCAAGGTCGGCAGTTCAAGCTCACCAGCTGCTCCTTGGAAACCCTATACAGAGCCACTGTTGGTCGGAACAAACTCTATAACACTTAACAACAACATAATCAGTATGTTCAAGAAAATCTATTACAGATAGACAATTTTACTAGATATTGGTTTAAAAAAATCTAATGAAAAAAATCATTTAAATTAGAAACCCAATAAATGGTTTTGATTTAAAGAGAAAATCGTTGTTGATTTTGTTAAGTGCCATTGAGTTGGTTCCAATTTATAGCAACCCAAAGCTAAAATTTTATGTTAATCTGGGATAGAATCCTATAAGATATCAAATATGGCATATACTTTTTTTTTAAGTTTCAAAAATCTGTCTCTTACTGTATAAATAGAAAATATTTTTATTGAGTTCAAATGCTTCTCTAACTCCTCAAATGAACATAGAAAATACATCAGCAACAGAGAAATAACAGTATTCAGAATTTCATTTTCCGACAACCCAAAGCCCCTAAAGTGAAGACTAAAAATTAGCTATCATCAAGGTGTGGTTAAATGGATCTCAACATGTAAAGAAAAAGCTGTAAATAATTAAGAATGGTTTCAAGATTCAGAAATTTACTCTGAGTTTTCTAACAGCTTACAAAATTACTCACCTTAGTTAACAGAATTCAGATATATTTACTATAATCATCTACAGTCCAGGCACTGTTTGAATTAATTCTCTTCCCAAATGTGTCCTGGAAATTCTGGGACAGGAAAAATAAGGCTTTAAATCATAATTCCCCTGTCACATAGCCATCCCTGAAAAAGGGCATGATTGTTACAAGGTAGTACCAAACCAAAACCAATCTCAGCACCATCAAGTCAGTTCTGACTAATAGTCATCCTGTATTTATAGCATTTCCGAGACACTATATCTTTATGGGAGCAATCAGCCTCATCTTTCTCCCTTGGAGTAGCTGGTGGTTTTGAACCATTGACCATTCGGTTAGCAGCCCAACACTTACCCTACAGAGTCACGCGGGCTCTTTACACAGCACTATAGGGAGTTATTGTTGTTAAGTGCTGTCAAGTTGCTGCTGTATAAACGACCTTGTATAACGTTTCCAAGGAGCAGCTGGTGAGTTTGAACCACCGGCTTTGTGGCTAGCAGTACAGTGTTTATCTAACAGCGTCATACCAAGGCTCCATCCCCATCAAGTGAAATTTTACATATTGACATGTGAAATATAGCATAATATAACAAGATGATTAAAGTATTCACAAATGATTTAAAGAAATAAGTAAAATAAAAAAAAGTCAAAGTGTCCATTTAAAGACTGACTGCTACTTGTTGTTGTTGTTGTTGTTAAGTGCCATTGAGTTGGTACTAACCCATAGTGATCTTATGCACAGCAGAACGAAACATTGCCTGATCCTGGGCCTACCTCACTCTGTTGCCACACTTGAGTCCATCAATGCTGCCACTTGGCCATTCCATCTCGTTGGGGGTCTTCCTCTTTTTCGCTGACCCTCCACCTTATCAAACATGATATCTTTCTCCAGCAACTTGCCCTCCTGACAATGTGTCTGAAGTATGAGAGATGAAGCTTGGCCATCTGGCCTCCAAGGAGCACTCTGGCTGCACTTGTTCCAAAACAGGTCTATTGGTTCTTTTGGCAGCCCATGGCACTTTCAGTATTCTCTTCCAACACCACAACTCAAAGGCATCAATTCTTCTACAGCCTTCCCTATTCACTGCCCAGCTTTCGCATCCATATGAGGTTATTGAAAATACCATGGCTTGGGTCAGGCGCACCTTAGTCCTCAAGCTGACATCTTTGCTCTTCAACACTTTAAAAAGGTCTTATGCAGCAGATTTGCCTAATGCAACATGTCATTTGATTTCTTGACTGCTGCTTCCGTGAGTGTTGATAGTTGATCCAAGAAGAATGAAGTCCTTGACAACTTCAATCTTTTCTCCATTGTTTATTGGTCCAGTGGTGAGGATTTTTGTTTTCTTGACATTAAGATGTAATCCATACAGAAGGCTGTGCTCTTTGATCTTCATCAGTAAATGTTTTAAGTCCTCTTCACTTTCAGCAAGCAAGGTTGTTTCATCTGCATATCGCAGGTTGTTAATGAGTCTTCCTCCAATCCTGATGCCACATTTTTCTTCACAGAACCCAGCTTCTCAGATTATTTGCTCAGCATACAGGTTGAATAAGTATGGTGAAAGAACACAACCTTGTCGCACACCTTTCTTAATTTTAAACCATTCAGTGTTCCCATGTTCTGTTCATGGACCTCTTGGTCCATGTACAGATTCCTCATGAGCACAATTAAGTGTTCTGGAATACTCATACTTTGCAATGTTGTCCATAGCTTGTCATGATCCACACAATTGCCTGTTAGGTGCCCTCAAGTTGGTTCTGATTCACAGAGACCCTCTGCATAATAGAACAATACACTGCCTGGTCCTGCGCTATCCTCACAATTGTTCTATTTGAACCTAGTGCTGCTGACACTGTGTCAATACATCTATTTGAGGGTCTTCCTTTTTGTTGTTGTTGACCCTCTATTTTACCATGAATGATGGCCTTCTCCAGGGACTGGTCCCTCCTAATACTTAAGACTACATCTTACTGAGAAGTGCCTTTGAGTTGATTTCGATTCATAGCAACCCTGTCTAAGGTTGCAGAGGAGTGGCTGGTGGGTTTGAACTGCTGACCTTGTGGTTCAAACCAACCTTGTGGTACAGTGCATTAGCCTGCATGCCACACCAGGATGTCTTAAAACCATTCAAAATCTTAATGTATTAGCAACAGTGTGTCACGCCAGCCATGTGGATCAAGGGGGAAAAGACTTAGGTTGTTTATTCCCCTCAGAGTCGTGACATTTTAATTTAAGGATCCCGGATCCCGAGAACATTTACTGAAACTAACATTTCCTTTGTTCCACATTTGAAGGAAAACATATTGGCACAGGAGTGAGTCACATGATCCAGACCTGGCCACATAATCCCCTTGCTTACTGTGAGGAAGGATCCTTGGCAGCACAGTGGTTAAGTGCTTAGCTGCTAATCAAAAAGTCAGCACTTGGACCCACCAGCTGTTTCTGTAAAGATTCACAGCCTTGGAAACCCCTATGTGGTGGTCCTGATCTGTCCTATAGGGGCAACTTGATGGCTGTTTGTTTGTTTTTTTTTTCACTGTGACTTCTTGAGATGGACATATGACCCAATCAATATCAAAGACACTCAATCTTGGAATTTGCTGGAAACATTAAGTGGTATGCTCACTCTTCAGAAAGCCTTAAGTGCTATAACCTTATTCTACTACCTAACAATGAAGCTAACATAAAGGGCAGAGTCAAGAGATCTGAGGTTCTGGATCAAACCATTTCTGCAGCCCACTGACCCTGTATTAAGGACATGCATTTTGGGTTTCAGCAAGCTATGAGTTCAGTTTTCTATCATTTGCAATAGATAAAGTCTCAATTGAAACAATCACTCTAGAGAAAGGCATCCATTTAAATAGTGTGGGATGTGTGTGTGTGTGTGTGTGTGTGTGTGAGATACCTCAAGAGATTTCTCAGTTGTAAGTCCTGGTGGACTGAAGTGGATAAAGGATAAGCTATACTCAGGAGGAAAATTCTAAACGGCACTGGATCTAACACAAAACTAGGAAGTATGGATAGTACCACACCAGCCTCTTGCATGAAAATAAAAGTAAAGTCCTTTGGTTCCATTCTAAGTGGGGTCAAGTTCATTTTGACTCATAACAGCCATATAAAACAGAATATGATTTCCCCATAGGGTTTCTGAGATCATGAATCTTTATGGAAGCCAATTTCAGGATCTTTGTCTTGTGGAGCAGCTGTTAGGTTTGAACCACCAATCTTTCAGTTAGCAGCCAAGTACTTAACCTTGTGCCACCAAGGTTCCTTCCAACTTACCAGACTAACATATTCTCCAAGATATACCTGTTAATTAATTTATAAGTTATATCTGATAATAATTAGCAGGTATAACTCAGAACAGCAGAGAACTACATTCATTCAATTTCCATTAGAATTATTAACTGCCACAAATATTTTTCTAATAGGTCTTACTTAGAATCATACTCATTGGCAGGCATTTGGCTTCAATTTAAACTCTCTAGTCACCTGTCTGCTATCTTGCTCAAGACAAACCAGGGCATCCACAACTGCATTCAAACTGCCAACGAGAAGCTGATGATAACTGAGCAACTGGATGAGCATTTCAAAAGATTCCAAATTCTGTGGGCCTCTTGCTCTCTTTGGGCTTTCAGAGGACTCAGATCAATAAGAATGAACATCGAGAACTGTGCAGTCAGAAGTGTTTGGGGTCTGTATATATTGTCCAATTTTGATCAAATGACAAAAGAAGACAGATTAATAAGGTCAAGCTTAATAGTCTGCTACATTAATAGTCTCAGCTTAAGTCTTTCCTATAAATTCCTTGAACATATCCCAAATGAATTTAGAGATCATCTTAAGAACAGATTTGATGCATTGCACACTAATGACCAAAGACCAGAAGAGTTGTGGGATGACATCTAGAACATCATACAGGAAGAAAGCAAAAGGTCATTAAAGAAGACAAGAAAAAAGGAAAACACAAAAATGTCTGTCAGAAGAGACTCTGAAACTTGCTCTCCAGTGTAGAGACGCTAAAGCATCTGGAAGCATTTGCTAAAGCAAATGGAAGAAATGAGGAGGTAAGAGAACTAATAAAAATTTCAAAGGGCAGCTCGAGAAGACAAAGTTAAGTTTTATAATAAAATGTGCAAAGACCTGGAGTTAGAAAGCCAAAAGGGAAGAACACACTCAGTATTTCTCAAGCTAAAATAACTGAAGCAAAAGATTAAGCCTGGAGTTAAAAAAAAAAAGAAAGATTCCATGGGCAAAATATTGAATAATGCAGAAAGCATCAAAAGTAGATGGATGAAACTCACGGAGTCTGTTACTTTAAAAAAAAAATGGTTCATGTTCAACCATTTCAAGACGTAGCATATGATCAAGAGCCAATGATATTTTGGGAAGAAGTCCAACATTCACTGAAGGCACTGGAAAAGATCAAAGCTCCAGGAATTGATGAAATACCAATTGAAATCTTTCAACAAACTGATGCAGCATTGAAGGCACTCACTCAGCTATGCCAAGAAATATGGAAGACCTGGCCAACCTATTGGAAGAGATCCATATTTGTGTCCATTCCAAAGAGAGATGACCCAACAGTATGCGGAAATCATCCAACAGCATTATTAATATTACATGCAAGTCAAATTTACAACTAAAGATAATTCAAAAAGGACTGCTACAGTACATTGACAGAGAACTGCCAGAGGTTTAAGCTGAATTTAGTCAGGGATGTGGAACAAGGAATATCATTGCTGACATCAGATAGATCTGGGCTGAAAGCAGAGAATTCTGGAAAGATGTTTGTTGTTGTTGTTGTTAAGTGCCGTCGAGTCGGTTCCGACACATAGCAACGCTATATAGGGTTTCCAAGAAGTGACTGGTGAGCTTGAACTGGCTTTGTAGTCTGGCACATTAATCCACAGCGCCACACCAGGTTTACCTGTGCTTTATTGACTGTGCAAAGACATTCTAAATTGTGGATAATGACAAGCTATGGACAACACTCTGAGAATGAGTATTCTGGAACTTATTTGTGCTCATGAGGAACCTGTACATAGACCAAGTGGCAATTGTTCGAAAAGAACAAAGTGGTTTAAATTCAGGAAAGGTGTGCATCATGGTTGTTTTCTTTCACTATACTTCATCAGCACTCTGAGCAAATCAACAGAGAAACTGAATTATACGGAAAATGTGGCATTAGGATTGGAGGACACTGTGAGATGCAGATAATACTATCTGTGATATGAAGATACTGAAGGCAAAAATGACTTAAAATACTTGCTGATGAAGATAAAAAAAAAAAAACCACAGCCTTCAGTATGGGTTGCAACTCAATGTAAAGAAAACAAAAGTCCTCCCTACTGGACCAATAAATAGCATCATGATAAGCAGAGAAAAGATTGAAGTTGTCAAAGACATAATTTTACTTGGATCCACTATTAACATCCATGGAAACAGTGGGCAATAAATCAAAAGACCCATTGCATTAGGCATATCTGTTGCACAAGACCTCTTTAAAGTGTTCAAGAGAAAGAGATCAGTTTGAGGACTAAGGTGTGACTGACCCAAGCCATGGTATTTTCAATAGCCCCATATGCATGTTAGAGTTGGACAATGAATAAGGAAGACCATAGAAGAATTGATGCTTTTGAGTTATGGTGTTGGAGGAGAATATTAAAAGTACCATAGACAGCTAAAAGAGCAACCCAATCTGTGTTGGAATAAGTACAGCCAGAATGCTCCTTAGAAGCCTGGATGACAAGACTTCATCTCTCATACTAAGGTCATATTATCAGGATGGACCAGTCCCTGGAGAAGGATATCATACTTAGTAAAGTGGAGGGTCATCATAAAAGAGGAAAACCCCCAACGAGATGGATTGGCACAATGGCAGCAGTAATGGATTTAAATGCCGCAACGATTGTGAGGGTGGTGGAGGACCAGGAAATGTTTCGTTTTGTTGTGCATAAGATTGCTATGAGTTGGAACCATTTCAACAACACCTAAGAACAACAATAACAAAAAAATATGCCAATTAAGGGTTACACTATGTAGTGACAAAATTTAAAACTCACAAGCTTTGTGACTTTTGAAAAATTACTCACTTCTGCAGTTTTGTTTTGTTTTTCATCTGTAGAACATGAGAATCAAACTAAATGATTATCACCTCCCACAACTCATATTTGAGAAATTTGTGATCTTTAAGCCTGGAAGCTTGCAGTCATGTGCGTCCCAGGGCAATGTTATTTGGCATTCTGTAATTAAGTTATGGAGTGAAGTGATATTACTCATACTACTAATTTGCAAGTCTATGGTGATTTTCATATTAGCATGTCAAACAGCTGAAATAAATGTGTTTTTGTCGGTTGTTGTTTTTTTTTTTTTTTACTGAGTGAAGCTAAGCTTGGATTTTGAATTAAGAGAAAGTTCAGCTCAGGCTAACAGTTAACCTTGGATTAATATTTATTTTGCTAATGGTAGCTTTATGTCACACACTGATAGTCTATTTCCTCAAGGAAATTGTTTATGTCATTATTAAATTCTAGCTAATGCCACTAAATTCTAGATGTGAGAAAAAAAAAAAAAAAAACTCTAGTGAAAGCCATTAACTGCCTATTCAAAAACCAATTAATTACTTATTTGTAAAATCAAAAGAAGTGCAAACTAATAGGCTCAGCAGAGACTAATGAATGGTTCTTCTAAGATGGTATCATATTCTTTTCTTTTAAAGTCTGTCCCAGAATGACAGGTGACAAGGCTACGGTTGTTGTTGTTAAGTGCCGTGGAGTCAGTTCTCACTCATTGTAACCCTGTATAGGATTTCCTAGGAGTGACTGGTGAGTTTGAACCACTGACCTTGTGGTTCAAATCAACCTTGCTCTCAGTGCTTTATCCCACAGCACCACACCAGGACTCCTAATAAGCAGCAAAGCATCCATTAAAGGGCATTTCTTTCTTTCTCTCTTTCTGTCTCTGTCTCTCTCTCTTATTTTTTTTCCTACCAGAATTAAAAGCTTCTCAATCAGCTCAATGGCAGAAAAGATATTCTAAGTAGGAGGTGATGATGTGGGTATCAGTTGTAACCAGCTGGATGGTACAGGGGAACACAAAGTGGACTCTGGGTTCAAATCAGTTATAATTTGAATTTTAACCCCATCACTCTCCAGCTGGGGAACCACGGGCAATTAATTTTATTTATCTAAGCCTCACTGTCTTATCTCTAAACTAATAAATGTTTCACAGGGGTATTATAAGGAACAAGTGAGGAAAGTATACATGTAAAATAAATTAATAGTGCTTGAAACATAGAAACGTATAAAGACATTGGTTCCCTTTTCATCTGGCCCACTCTTAGACATATCTCTTCACAGCACACATAATGAGAAGGCAAAGTGAGTAAAGGCTCTGTTCTCCAAAACCAGATCCACAGAGGAGTTGCTTACCATTTGAATTTACACTCTCTAGTACGAATCGGGCTGCGAACCTTAAGGCCAGCAGTTCGAAACTACCAGCCGCTCCGCGGGAGAAAGATGAGGCGTTCTGCTCCCGTAAAGATTTACAGCCTCGGAAACCCTGTACAGGGTCGCTATGGGTCGGATCCAACTCGATGGCACTTAACAACAACAACAACAACAGTACTATGAGTTGGAACTGACTTGACAAGATTTAGCAACAACAGTAATTAAAGAAAGAACCCTGGTAGTGTAGTGAGTTACACATAGGCCTGCTAATCACAGGGTCAGAAATTTGAGTCTACCAGGTGAAAGATGATGCTTTCTGCTCCAGTAAAGGTTTACAGACTTAGAAACCCTCTACAGGATGGCTATGAGTTGGAATCAACTCCAAAGTGCACCCCCACCCCCACCAGTAACTATTTGTAACTCTTGAGCACTGAGTTAGAATCAACTAGACAACACTTAACAACAACAACAGTAATTACTGAAGAAGTCTTGGTGGCACAGTTGGTTAAGTGTTGGCCTACTAACCACAGATTGGCAAGTCAAACCTAGCAGCCATTCCACCAGAGAAAGATGAGGCTGTCTGCTCCCATAGAGATTTACAGGGTCAGAAACCTTAAGGGTAGTTCTACTCTGTCCTATAGGGTCACTATGAGGCAGAATCAACTCAGCAGCTGTGAGTTTGCGTAATTATGGACATACAAATTTCTGTGTCAAGGCAAGTGACCACACATAAATAAGAAGAAAAGGTATGTTGTTAGGTGCCATTGAGTCAGTACCGACTCATAGTGACCCTGTGTACAACAGAATAAAACACTGCCAGGTCGTGGGTCAACCTCACAATTGTTGCCACGCTTGAGCCCATGGATGCTGCCACTTTGCCAATCCATCTTGCTGGGGGTCTTCCTCTTTTTCTCTGACCCTCCACCTTACCAAATATGATATCCTTTGCCAGCGACTGGTCCATCCTGACAATATGTCTGAAGTATGAGAGATGAAGTTTGGCTATCCTGGCCTCCAAGGAGCACTCTGGCTGCACTTGTTCCAACACAGACTTGTTTATTCTTTTGGCACTTTCAATGGCATGGCACTTTCAATATTCTCCTACAACACCATAACTCAAAAGCATCAATTCTTCTACATCGTTTGATTTCTTGACTGCTGCTTCCGTGAGTGTTGATAGTCTATCCAAGAAGAATGAAGTCCTTGACAACTTCAATCTTTTCTCCATTGATAAGAATGTTGTTTATTGGTTCAGTGGTGAGGATTTTTGTTTCCTTCAACATTGAGATACAATCCATACCAAAGGCTGTGGTCTTTGATCTTCATCAGTAAGTATTTTAAGTCCTCTTCACTTTCAGGTTGTTAATGAGTCTTCCTGCAATCCTGATGCCACGTTTTTCTTTGTATAAACCAGCTTCTCGCATTATTTGCTCAGCACACAGGCTGAATAAGTATGGTGAAAGAACACAACCTTGTCGCACAGGTATAGTCTTCATTAAGTCATCCCATTGGCCATGTGAACACAGCGTGACTTTCTTGTTCCTCGGGCATTTCCCACAACCTATGACATACCAATGCAGCATCAGTAGATTTCCTTGAAATGTTTCAGTGTCCTACATTCTCCCCTGGGCTTTTTCTTGGAAAGACCCGTTATAGAAGCCTGGGGCTATGCCACACCATGTTATTATCCCTGTATTCACTCCCTAAGTGGTGACTATAAAAATGCACTAATCTTACTAAGCTATTTCCTGCCTGACTTCTTGTGGCATGATGCCAAGGACCCAAGTACATTAAGTCATACAGTATAAGATGAAATGAGCACATAAGAAAAATAACTATTCTTAGAGAACTTCAAGTCAACCTTTGTTTTACCAAACTCTAGGCTGTATTGACTAAGCAGGTCCGAGTCTTAGTAGCACTCAGCCTTGAGATGCTCAGGTACAATGATCCCTTTACTACTTTCTCACACCCTTCCAGCTCAGTTGACTACTAACCAAAAGGTGGGTGGTTTGAGTTCCCCAAAAGGAGCCTCAGAGAAGGGTGACCTTCAGAAAATCAGTGAGTGAAAAAGCTCTATGGATCACAGTTCTACGTTCATATACAGGGGGTCACCAAGAGTCAGAAGTGACTAGACTGCAACTGTTAGCTAGTTTGACGCCCTTCCAGCAAACCCCCAAGTTCAGACATGCAGTGGAGTCATACAATGCCCAGGCCAAGCAACAGCAGGATTGTTCCCTGGAGGCCAGGGCCTCTGACCATAACACCACATCAGATGTCATTCAACATTGAACTATTTCCACTTAGGAAGCATACCTGACATCAAAAAGAATTGTAAAGTGTAAACACCTACAACAATCATATAGTAGACAAACAGAGACCTCTTCCAAGTACAGTGATTCTCAGTCTCTGGTACATGGAAGACCACCTGTGGAGCTTATTTAAAATGTAGGTAACTGCTTCTAACCCAGACATACAGAATCAGAAACTCTGAGGGTTAACATGGACATCTGCATCTCTTCATTTTTCTTTTGTTTTTTGGAAACGCCAAATGAAGGTTCACAAATACTGGCTGCTAGAGTTCTGGTAGCGTAGTGGTTACGAATCGGATGGCGAGCCGCAAGGTCAGCAGTTCGAAACTACCAGCTGTTCTGAGGAAGAACGATGAGGCTTTCTGCTCCTGTAAAGATTTATAGCCTCTGAAACCCTGTACAGGGTCGCCATGAGTTGGAACCAACTCTATGGCACGTAACAACAACAGTGAGGGATAGAAATCAAACTCGGAATCAGGGTTTACTGAAGTGCATTATGGGCACTGGTCTGTGGTACATTATTTGTGAGGAGTGGTATGGGATGTCATTCTGGAAGAGTTCTCTGAAGAACAAAGCTGGGAAGTTGCTCGGCTAAACAAGAAGTTTCTTTCCTTTAGAATTCCTAGCACCTTTCCCAGGCTAAGACATGACCAGATAATATGATATTTCTCAGACTTCTTTGATCACAAATATCTCTTCTGAAATACATTTCACAACACCAATAATCTCTAGAAAATGCTTTGGGAAATACTGGCCTGATGCAAATGTCCTTTATTAATTATCTCAAGAAGTTTCCTGGGGGGTTCTATAGGATAAGCATTGGACTACTAACTGCAAGGTTAGCAGTTTAAACCCACCAGCCACTCCTCCAATACCCTATGCAAGGTCCCTGTACTTGGAACTGAACCAAGCACTTGACAACAGAGGTTTCCTGGAAGGACAATATGGTGAAAGTATTCATTTCAAAATGTGCTTACTTTATTGCCCTCAGGGTGGAAGTACAAGGAATTAGAATCACAAAAAGGAAAAAAACAAACAAACCAACAACCATTCCATTTGTAGTCTAGTTTAGATTGAGGGGATGAGGATCCATATCTCCCCACCTGGGATGCAACTCTAAGCAACTCAACATTTTATAACTTGGTCCCAATATATACAAACATAAGTAATAAATGAGTAATAACCACCAAGTTGATAATTAAAATGAGCTTGCACACACATCAGTGAATTCATTGGAACACAGTTGCCAGTTATATTCCCCCTACCGGCAAAGATATAAATCTGTATATACCTCCTCACATAAAGATGATGCTGTACAAGTCTTACATATTTCTACTAGGCAGTGGTAAGGCCACAGATACTCTACATTGTAAGGAAGGTACTTCCAGCTGAGAGGTCAGACAATACCACAGTTATCAAGGGGCAAGACTTTCCTCTTTCTTTTTACTTTTCCCCATAGGAGTCAGAATTTAAAACCCTCAACATAAGCAAATTATGATTAGTTTCCTACCTGTACTCCCTTTGTGACCAGCACAATGAAGGAAGAACAGGTATGAAAATTTTAAATTCCATTAGCAGGGTATTCAGCTGATGGTGCCAAAATTATTAATATCATCACACTACCATCAATGTCATATTGTAGCCAGGGAAAATAATTCATCAAAGATATTATGATTATTCCAATTGGCTGCTGCTTGACTCTAAGTAACATGAAATAAAGTTCACCTTAGCAAATTTTACTTTGTAAGGATCTAGCAACTCACACCCTACCAGAATACTGATTATCTAAACATAAACTCTACCCTTGTTATGTTTTTTCAGATGTAGATCATCAGGCCTATCTTCAGAGACAACTCTGGATAGACTCTAACTTCCAACCTTTCAGTTTGGAGCCAAGTAAATTAAAACTGTTTGCACCACCATGCACAACCCACGGACTCCGTATGTTATTACACAAAGATATAAACCTTATCACAGCCCTGGCTTTGCAAAGACTCATGGCATTCCTCCAAAGCCTAAAGTGGATAATGCTAAAACATTTTACAAACAAATCACTAAATCAAAGAAAGTAGACAGCTTGGGGAGAGAATACTATGTAAGCCAAACCCACCAAAATAGGTTAACCAAGAAAAATGTCTTAAATAAATAGTGTAATTAAATGCTTACTCCTTTCTTCATTGAGAGGCAAAGGGTAATGCAATGCTCTACAAGAGGTTTACAGTAAGACTCTTGAGTTGACAGAATAATAAAATAAGAAATTCCACCTTCTGTCATTTGGTTGAAATGGCATCTCATTACTATCTCCTTGTCTCTACCCTGCTCTCACCTGGTGGCACTGGTGGTTATGTGCCATGGAGTTGGTTCTGACTCATAGTGACCCTGCACAGGGTTTCCGAGGCTGTAAATCTTTACGGGTGCAGAAAGTCTCATCTGTCTCCCACAGAATGGCTGGTAGTTTATAACTGCTGACTTTGAGGTTAGCAGCCAGACTAATAACCACTATGTGCTACAGGGTCACTATGAGTCAGACTGATTTGATGATAATGGGTTTGGTTTTGATTGGTAAGAGTGCTGTGAAGATTTCCTAGTCTGGCTGTGGCTGAGGCAGTGTCAAGTAGGACAGGCTCCGTGGGGAAGGAACTGAAAACCCAGAGAAGCTTCTCTCACGGAAAGCCCCAGAGCTCTGGATCTAGCATACGGTACAGGGTGTCAGTTTCTCGCACACACCAGTGAAAAAAATCATGATATAAAGGAAAATACTGCGATTAGGAAATGCTCTAGATGTTGGAATCCCTCTGCGGCCACCCCACCCAGGCAGAATTCAGTGGGTGGGGCTACAGCCAGATTGGCACAGGGACCCAGTGATAAAAGCGGTGCAGTGACATTTGCAAAAGGAGGTGCAGGGGGATTCTACACAGTTTTTCCTCCTCTTCCCTGTCATGTCTTCTTTGCCCAGCCCGGGCGCCTTCAGGTGGGTGGGTGCACATCCCCCCCAAAAAAGTCCTGCGTTGAGCCCACAGTTTTCCCATGGCACAGAGAGAAAGAACCACATCAGACTTAAGGGTAAATTCTTTGGTGGCTGCTTATGACGTCAGCATCTGGGTCGCAGCCCTAAAATTAACTTGTGCAGGACCCTTAAGTCCGGCATAGCCAGCAAGAAAAAAGCAGGCCTATCAGGCCTGACAGACAAACCATATGAACGATCTGTAATACTCGAATGTAAAATGATGCAACTGTCTCGAGAATTATGCTGTGCATACACAGATACCAAACTGACCTTCAGAGACAAAAATAGTTGATAATTTTTCTCTCATTAACTTCTCAATATCTACCTATGTACCTCTACGGTGATGACTAGAGTAGGGACCTGAGCAAGCGGACACCCCTACCCACTGCTGGAGGCCTCTACAGTGCACACACACTGCCTATGTAGCAAGGTGACTAGCCAGTTAGCCACAGTTTTATTTTTGTTTCAAAGTGGTTGTTTTTGTCTCTGCTTTTATATTGCTTCTGTTTTGGGTCCTTTTGATCACACACTTTTCCTGGAAGTAGGAGCTTTTTCTCCCTACATTACCCAAGAAGAGACAGCAATCGTGGCCATACAGCCAAGCTACAAGCATACCCCATAATATTCCATCATTGAGACAAGAGCCAATAATAGCTTCTAAAGATTACATGTGAAAAGGGAAGCCTATCTCCTGATCATATCCACCAGGAGACACCCAGTAAGTTTAATAACACAGCAACAAACATCCATTTAAGCATTAAAAACTCGCATAAACACTGGAAATGACCAATAAAACACAACAAAAGATCTCAAAACATGTTCAAAAACAGAAAAGAGTAACTGAGACATAGGAGCTGGAGACAGACAAAGGTTTTCCAGAAGAGAAAAAGCAGGTTTGAGATTTCCCTGAGAAGGAATTCAGAAGAACGATATGGAAACAAATTCAAATGCTCCAAAAAGGGTTGGAGGAAAATAAGGAAGAAGTCACAAAAGTACTACAAGAGCAATTAAACAAGATCGATATACCATTGGAAACAATTCAAAACCTGCAAAAAGAGGTCCAGATGATTAATAATAAAATATCAGAAATGGACAATACGCTGAAAGGGGAAAGGAACAGAAATGAAGAGATGGAAGCCAGAACCAGGGAGCTGGAAGACAAATCTCTCAATACTGCTAAGATAGAACACCAAGCAGAAAAAAGGATTAAAAAAAAAAAACTGAAGAGAGTCTAAGATTCATGGAGGATCACATGAAGAGGAACAACTTAAGAATTATTGGCATTCCAGAACAGAAAGAATCAGAGAAGTCCACAAAGGAGATAGTTGAAGAGCTTCTAGAAGAAAATTTCCCTAACATCTTGAAAGAAGATAAATATTCAAGAAGCCAAATGTACCCTAGGAAGGATATACCCCAAAAGAAAATCACCAAGATATATCATAATCAAGCTCTCCAAAATCAAAGACAAGGAGAGAATTCTAAAAGCAGTCAGGAAAAAGAGAAGTGTTACTTACAAAGGCAAGCAAATCAAATTAAGCTCTGACTTCTCAGCAGAAACGATGCAGGCAAGAAGGCAATGAGGAGACATATACAAAACCCTAAAAGAAAAAAAACTGCAAACCAAGAATTGTCTATTCAGCAAAACCGTCAATCAAATACAATGTGCAATCAAAACATTCCAGGATAAACTGAAGCTAAAAGATTTTCTCAAAACCAATGCAGCACTTCAAAACACACTAATGGGAATTCTTTGGACTGAAAACCAACAAGTACAGACAACAACCAGAGATTGACAGGTGTGGCAACACCGCCTGAAACTCAAATAATGGATAGCACAGTCCAGAACAGAACAAAACTATAACAATGAATTCAAAGGAGCTGGGAGGTCAACTAAAGATCAAAATAATATCAATGTAAAGAAGGGGAAAATGTAGGAACAGAGATCCAGGTGGTGAGGAGGCCAGGTAGATTATAAGATACAATTGTTGTTGTTGTTAAGTGCCGTCGAGTCGGTTCCGACCCATAGCAACCCTGAACAGGGTTTTCGAGACTGTAAATCTTTACAGGAGCAGATAGCCTCATCTTTTCTCCCATGGAACCGCTGGCAGTTTCAAACTGCTGACCTTGTGGTTCGCAGCCCGATTCATAACCACTACGCTTCCAGGTTACAATAGACTGTCTTAAATGGAGAGAAAAGTTAATAGACTATAAGGTAACCCCAAAGAAAGTTAATACTTCACAACTTACCATAAAAATGAACATCCAAGCAGAACAAGCAAACATAAAAACTAAGAAAAAAATGAAAAGAAATAGAAGAAATGGCAGCAATTAATTTGTACCTATCCATAATTACATTGAATGCCAATGGATTGAATGCACCAGTGAAGAGACAGAGAGTGGCAGAATAGATAAGAAAATAAGACTTTTCAATATGCTGCCTACAAGAGACACACAAAGTCAAAAAAAGACTAAAAGTTAAAGGATGGAAAAAAATATGCCAAGCTAACTGCAACAATAAACAAGCATGAGTGGCAACACTAATCTCTGATAAAATAAACTTTAAGACAAAAACCAGCAAAAGAGATAAAGAAAGATATTATCTCATGATCAAAGGGTCAATTGAGCAAGATAACATAACCATAATAAATATCTACACTCCCAATGAAAAAGCAGTAAGATATATGAAGCAAACCTTACTAGAATTGAAGAAAGAAATAGATAAATCTACAATTATAGTGGGAGATTTTAATACACTACTTTCGAAAAAGGACAGAATAGCCAGAAAGAAACTTGATGAAGTTACAGAGGAACTAAACAGCACAATCAACCAACTTGACCTCATAGATGTGTAAAGAACATTCAACCCAACAAGAGCACAATATACATTCTTCTCCAGTGCACATGGCACATTCTCCAGAACTGACCATGTGTTAGGTCACAAACAAACCTTGATAAATTTACAAACACCAAAATACTACAAAGCATCTTTTCAGACCACAATGCTATAAAACTAGAAATCAACAATGAGAAGACCAAGGAAATAAAGTATAATAAATGGAAACTGAAAAACACCCTGCTGAAAATTGACTGGGTAAAAGAAGAAATTAAACATGAATTCATAAAGTTCCTAGAAACAAACGAGAATGAAAACACAACATACCAAACTCTTTGGGACACTATGAAAGCAGTTCTGAGAGGACAATTTATTGTGATAAGTGCGCACATCCAAAAAGAAGAAAAAAACTAAAATTAACACATTAACACAGCATTTACAAAAATTAGAAACAGGCCAAAAGAGGGAACCTACAGTCAACAAAATAAAAGAAATAATAAAGATTAGAGCAGAAATAAATGAGATGAGAAAGAGAAAAAATATAGAAAGAATCAACAGGAAAAGAAGCTAGTTCTTTGAAAGGATTAATAAAATTGAAAAACAATAGGTAAACCTAACAAAAGAAAAGAAGGAGAAGACACAAATAACACAATTAGAAACCACCTGGGCAATGTCACAACAGAACCAAATGAAATCAAAAGGATAATAACAGAACACTACAAAGAGCTGTACTCCAACAAACTTGAAAACTTAGAAGATATGGATACATTTTTAGAAAAACATAATTTGTCTAAACTTACACAGAGTGAAGTAGAAAACCTAAACAGACCCATAACAAAAGAAGAAATTGATCAGGTCATCAAAAAACTCCCAACCAAAAGAAGTCCAGGCCCAGATGGCTTCACTGGTGAGTTCTACCAAACATTCAGGAAAGAGCTGTCACCAATTCTACTCAAGTTATTCCAGAATATAGAGGAGAACATAAAACTTCCTATTACATTTTATGAAGCAAGCATAACCCTCATACCAAAACCAGGGAAGGACATCAGTAAAAAAGAAAATTATAGACCAATATCCCTCATGAACCTAGATGCAAAAATTCTCAACAAAGGAGAACAAACAAGATGGCAGATTGGGTGGAAATGCAGTAAAGGAGCTCCGCCAGCAACAACACAAAATACCTGACCAAGCAGGCACAGGGGATGGTCCCAGAACTCTGAACCACATATAAAGGAATATTTAGAAGCTTGGAAGGCTTACAGCTGGAGGAATTTGTGGCAGAAGCAAGAAACCATTGCTTTCTAATTCGAGAGGCTCAGCTGCTCGAGGAGCCACCATCATGGGTGAGACCAAGCGGGGGAAGGATCAGAGCGGCCACAGACGCCTGGCAGAACCGCAGAGATAAAGGTGTGGACATTCTTTTCTTTTGGTAGCTGTTCATTGGTCCCTTGCTGTCTG
>NW_006408553.1:5088349-5090129 GCF_000296735.1 Chrysochloris asiatica
TTTACCCACAAGAAATATGAGCCATAACATGAGTAGATATAGGCACACCAATGTTCATAGCAGCACTATTCACGATAGCAAAAAGATGGAGACAGCTTATGTGCCCATCAATTGAAGAATGGATAAACAAACTGTGGTACATACACACAATGGAATAGTATGCTACATTGAACAACAACAAGGAAGCTACAAGCCACCACATAACATGGATAAACCTTGAGGTCATTATGTTGAATGAAATTAGTCAGTCACAAAATGAGAAATTCTGCATAGGACCATTGTTGTAAAAGACTAAGAAAAAGAACCTATCCTAAAAGGGGGGAATATATATATATATATACACACACACATTTGCTGATCATCAGGATGTATGGGATGAAAGGAGTGGAAGGAGGGAGGGGAAGATAGAGTACAGGTAGGGAATAGATACAGGATAGCTTGGGTGCCTAGAGTCTGGGGTGAGAAGGGGGGAGCAATACACAAGAAGGGGAAAGGGAATGGAAGAACAAGGCTGATGGGAGAACAGTTAGGCAGGTTCTTATGGGCTAAGTGGGACAGAGGTAAATGATGAGGTATGCACAACCTTGGAACAACAGGGCTCTGGGATACAAGGATTGAGCATGGTTTCAAGGGGTAAAAGAGGGGAATAATGTTAAGATGCTTGACTGTCCTTTGAATCTTGGTTTCCCTTGCCTACCATTGTAAAATAGATGGAGGAGGGGGAGAAAACATCACTACAGAAAGCTTCTAAGTCCATCTACAGCCTACAACTGATTAGAATACCTTTAAGAGGGCTAGAAGGCTTCCTGTACAGCCTTTACATTACATAAGACCATAGGTGGAATCCAGAACCCTATCCAGAATCGTCTGAGGTAGGAAATTTCCACTGGAAAGGACAAGTAGACCAGCCTGGAGTAGCCAAAGAACAGAATATACTTCGTGAAAGAAAAGACCAGCGGGAAAAATCTGAAACAGTAATGGCAGTCTGATTGATTACTACGAGAACAAGTAAGCTGTTTGCCTGGGAGCCATCAAGGCAAGTAGTCAGGTTCCCTCAGAGCAAACTCCCTTCCAAGACTGAGACTCAAGGGGAATACATAAGCAGGCAGGTGGTCTGGCTGGTGACCATGTTGATCACTGATAAGGGGAAGAGTGGGGGAAACAGCAAAGAAGTTGTGAGCTAAATCTGACATCATTCAATAGACCCCTGTGAACCTGGGTAGAGATCTGAATGGCCAACAGTATGGCAAGACCCAGGGACTTCTGGTCCCAGAGGCAGTGACATGGCCACAGAGGACTAGAGCAGAGAGTGAAGTGTCCAGCTGATATGAAGTGAGAGGATATGCACAAGAACACCCATACTTTCAGAAAGTACCCCCTTGACCTGGCTTCAATAGCTGGATGATCAGAACTCGACTAGAAAAAAAAAGAAGAGGGAATAAAAAGAGTAACATGCTACAATTTGATGAACTTTACCTATACTTACATGGAACAAGGGATATCATTGCTGATGTCTGACAGATATTGGCTGAAAGCAAAGAACATCAGAAAGATGTTTACCTGTGCTTTATTGACTACGCAAAGGCTTTTGATTGTGTGGATCATGACAAGCTATGGACAACATTGCGAAGTATGACTATTCTGGAACACTTACTTGTGCTCATGAGGAATCTGTACATGGTCCAAGAAGCAGTTGTTCGAACAGAACATGGGAACACTGAATGGTTTAAAATTGGGAAAGGTGTGAGACAGGGTTGTATTCTTTCACCATACTTATTCA
>NW_006408553.1:5090849-5101323 GCF_000296735.1 Chrysochloris asiatica
AGCAGCATCGATGGACTCAAGCGTGGCAACAATAGTAAGGTTGGCCCAGGATCGGGTAGTGTTTCATTCTGCTGTGCATGAAGTCACTATGAATCGGTACCAACTTGATGGCACCTAACAACAACAATAACGTATACTTATAGATGTAGTATCTCAAAAAAGGGAACAAATCTTTACAGCGAGGATCACTCCCACCCCCTGGGTACACAGGGTTGACAGGGATGGGCAAATTAGACATTGGCTACCCAAAATGGAGGGGCCTATAAAGGCAAGAAGTGACTGGCTTACAAGCTTTCAAGAAGGAGCCTAGTTCCAAATGGGGCAGGGGAAGGTAGAATATCCATTGAATGATTTCCAACCTGTTTGGACCTGGCTGGTGAAAGGAAATGGGGATACGACTCTTGTGGTACAATAGTGAATAATTGTCATCAGGACTGACTATGAGGGTAGGAAATATAGAGGTAGATGTTTTTTGACAAAATGAGTGGAGTGATTGATTTTGCAGCCCAGGAATGGAGGTCCCTGGGACCATCAAGTGAGAAGAGCAGAGAGCGGGACCCTATCCAGAGAGGCACAGATGCCAAGGATGATGTGGACACATGGAGCAGCTAGGAACACCGAAATCAAGGACAGAGAGGGACTGTGTGCTGATGGCAGGGGGGCAGGTCTGTGGGGTGTACCCTTTGGTTATTTGATGGAGGGGATTGTAAGTATTGCAATGAAAGGAAATACAACAGGATGAATGGAAAACTGATATTCTTCCATGT
This sequence comes from Chrysochloris asiatica, assembly GCF_000296735.1. Lineage (NCBI taxonomy): Eukaryota > Metazoa > Chordata > Mammalia > Afrosoricida > Chrysochloridae > Chrysochloris > Chrysochloris asiatica. The sequence continues at coordinate 5,091,617 of NW_006408553.1, forward strand.
AAACCTCACAATAAAAACTTATATTAAAAAAAAAAAAAGAGCTTTGGAGTCCCTAGAGGTCCAAACAATTTAACATGCTTGGCTGCTCACCAAAAGGTGGGAGGTTCGAGTCCACACAGAGGCACTTCTGAAAAGGGTCCTTCTTAGCCACTTCTAAAATATCAGCCGTTAACAACCCTTCAGAGCATAGCTCTACTCTGGCACACATGGGAGTCACCATAGGTCTGAACCAACTTGTCAGCAACTAGTTAAGGGCATCACAGATGAAGAATGTTTAAGAGCCTCTAATTTAAACCCACTAATTGCTCTTGAGAAACCCTACACAATTTCGCTATGAGTTGGAACCAACTCATTGGCACTTAACAACAATAATAGATCTAAACCTAAAGAGCCCTGGTAACACATTTTTACAAATTGGACTACTAACTAAAAGTTCAGCAGTTCGAATCTACCTGTCACTCCAAAGCAGGAAAACAAGGCTTTCTGCTTCCATAATGATTTACAGCCTCAGAAACCCTACACAGAGTTTCTATGAGTCAGAACTGACACTATAGTACAACATCACTACCAATCTAACCTTCAAGGAGCCCTGGTAACATAGTGGGTTATGAGTTGGATTGCTAACCGCAAAGTCAACAATTTTAATCCACCAGCCACTCCATGGGAGAAAGATGAGGCTTTCCACTCCAGTAAAGATTTACATCCTTGGAATCACAGGGTCATTATAAGTCAGAACCAACTCGACAGCATACAACTACTTCCCACCACCAATCTAAACCTCATGGTTAACCTCAATAATGGAGTAGAGAATAGGAAGGTTCCTCTTTCAAAGAGAAGATAGTTTTAAAAAGCTCCTGAACTACCTCCTCAGCTTGGCACCAGACCATCAGCTTCTTACATTGCATGGCCAAGTCACCTTTGTTCTGGAGAGTTTAGGGTGGGAGGAAAGGATAACTGGAATCTGTCATTATAGCCTAAAAGCTAAGGGAATATTTTTATATTGTCACTCAATTTTCTTGGTCAGTTTCCTGAAAGTAAAGGCAGAATATAGACTGTAAACATCCTCAAGTGCTGACCAAGAAGAAGTTTAAAAGTCAACCATCAGCTGGAAAAGTGATGCTTACAGTTGACTGGGATTCTCAAGGCCTGTATTGGAGCACTATTAGGAAAAAGGTCCAACAATCAATGGTGCTCATTACAGTGAGATGGTCACTGAAGAGCTGAAGGCTAAACTTTGGATTCAATGCAGAGGACTGCTATTCAAGGACACTGTGATCTTGCATGCCAATGCATGTCCACACACCTCTGTCCACACTGTTGACACTCTGCATAAAGTTCATTTTTAGGTGTTAAAGCGTCCTCCCTATAGTTCTAATCTTACTCCATCAGACTTTCACCTGGTTGGTGCCCTGAAAGCTGCTCTTCAAGGATGAAGATTCACCTCTGATGAAGAAATGCAGATAGCAAGTAGTGCATTCATGGCTCACAGCTCAGCCTAAAACATTTTCTAATAAGGGAATATGAAAGCTTGTTGACAGATGGACAAAGTGTATTGAAAAAAAGGAGTTCATGCCAAAAAATGATGTGTTTGTCTTTACTAAAAGTTGATTAAAATAAATTCTACAGTCAAGAGTATGGATAATATTTGACTCACTCTCATATGTGTGTGTATGTGTGTATATGTATCAATGCTAGCTACTTTAGTCCCCTTCTAGTTCTTACATTTAATATTCAATTTAATTTATATATATACTATTAAATATATGTATATATACATACATACATACATATCAATGATAGATAGTTTAGTCCCCTTCTAGTTCTTACATTTAATATTCAATTTATCCAACGGAGGCTCACTATAAAATAAAGGAGGTGGAAGTCTCAGCTATATACCACGCATGATTTGCAAAGGCTGTGAGACAGATGGATATTGCGTGGTGTGAGAGTAGGAAGAGAAAGCCTGGGGCAAGGAATATTGCAAGCAATCTCAAAAGAGTGAAGCTCAATTCTGAGGCTGTGTAGGAATTAGCTAGGTAGATTCAGAGGATATCTTTCTCAAACCCCATGTTCTCTGTACTGGGTCTTCAGCTCATTACATTTCAAATGAAAATCATCCTCCTTGAAGCTTTTCCAGCCCTGTAAATAAATTTGCATATTCTTTAAATAAAATGCACATGATCCTTTGATTTTGACCCTGGAGGCTAAGATTCCCAGTGTGAGAAAGGTCAGCTGGAATTTAGAGTCCAGAGCATGGTTCTTGGGTTATCTGCAACAAGTCTTCTGGGCCACCTGAAAAAATACCAGATCCTCAGACCTAGAATCAGAATAAATTGGAAGGGTCAGTCTTAATCTGTCTGCCCATGGAGTACCACAAAATAAAGCTGACTTCACCTCCATATGAAAAGCTCAGCAATCAGGCCTGCTGAAACCTCTATTCTAGGCTTGATATCTATCGTCAGTTTCTTCACTGTTCCTATAGGTTATGTGTTCTAGACCTCCAAATAGATTACGACTGCTGTTGGCTGCTGTAGAGTCAGTTGTTATTCATATAGACCCCATGAAAACAAAATTAACCTGCTTCAGATTATGAACCACAAGGTTGGTGGTTCAAGGCCATGAGCCACTTGGTGGGAGAAAGATGAGGCTTTCTGTTCCTGCAAAGACTTAAAAGTCTCAGAAACCCTATACATGGTCCCTATGAGTCAAAACCAACTCAGTAGACCTTAACAACAATAACAAGAGTTTTCAGAAGCACATTGCTAGACCCATTATTCAAGGCACCTCTGGATAGGTTCAAATCACCAACTTTTCAGCTACTGTTGTTGTTGTTGTTGTTAAGTGCCATCGAGTCAGATCCGACCTATAGCGACCCTATACAGGGTTTCCGAGGAGCAATTGGGGAGCCTGAACCACCGACCTTGCAGTTCAAACGGCTTTACAGTCTGGCGCATTAACCCACAACGCCACACCAGGACTAAGTTAATAGTCAGAACTTAAACGGTTTGTGCCATCCGAGACCTCTTTTTCTGCTATTTGGCATCATCCCACTGTTGATGTATAGAGAACTTCCTGTCATGAAAACTGTGTGTTGCTGATAACATGTTCTTTATCTGTGATATGTAAGTATCCATCAGCTGGAAAGACCAGCATAGATCTTGAGTTACTTAAACAGTGGTTTCTTAAATGCAAATGTGGTATAGTATTTGACTTTTACAAAATATTTTATTTAGAAATAAGAGCTACGTGTAGAAAAGTCAGGAAGAATATGAAGTATATTTATATGGTCTTTACCCAGATTGACCTACTGTTAATATTTGAGGTCATTTGCTTTTATCTGCTTCTCTCCCTCCCTCCCTCTTACTTCTTCCCTCTCTCTTTATATATGAACACACATTTTTTCCCCAGAGGCATTTGAACCTAAGCTCAGACATCACTGTCCTTTAAATCTCAGTGTGTATTTCAGTGTGAATTACCTAAGAATAAGAATATTCTCTTATAAAACAAGAGTGTAGATATCAACATAAGAGTTTAATATCGACATGGTGGTGGTAGTTGTGTGCTGTGGAGTTGATTCTGACTCATAATGAAACTGTATAGGATGTCCGAGGCTGGAAATCTTTATGGGAGCAGAAAGTCTCATCTTTCTCACATGGAATGAAGCACTGGTAGTTTCGAACTGCTCACCATGAGATTAGCAGCCTGACTCATAGCCACTATTCTAGCACATTTATATCATTTATATAATATATATCATTTATATAATATATATCATTTATATAATAACTAAATTTTGTCTGAGCTATCTATGGCTGCTTTAACTAATACCAGAATTTTTTTGTCATAGTTTAGGAGGAGAGAAGTCCAAATTCAGGGTGTCAGCTCTAGGGGAAGGTCCTTGTCTCCTTTCAACATCTGTAGGGCAAGAGTTCCTTGGAGATCTCCATATATCTTGACATCAATTTTCCACTGAGTCTTGGAGGTTCTCAGTTCCGGGAACTTGGGTCCAAGGACACACTTTACCCCTGGTTTTTCTTTCATGGTAGTTGTGAAGTCTATCACCTCTAGCACACAAATGTCTTACCAACACATCTAGAGTTTTTGATACTTCTTCCAATCAGCATAATTTCATCAATGTAACGGACCAGTGCGATGTCTTATGTAAGGGAAGGGCAATCAAGATTCTTGTGGAATAAGTATGACACAGAGCTGGGCAGTTAAGACTTTTAGGTAGTACAATGCAAGTGTATTGCTGGCATTGCCTGCTGAAGGCAAACTGCTTCTGGTGTTCCTTCAAAATAGCCATGAAGAAATAGACATTAGCCAAATCAATAGTTGTATGCCAAGTTGTTGTTAAGTGTTGAGTTGGTTCTGACTCATAGCAACCCTGCATAGGGTTTCCGATGAGTAGCTCTGAGCTTGAACTGCCAATCTTGCAGCTTAAACTGACTTTGCAATCTACTGTATTACCCCACAGTGTCACATCAGGATTCCATATACCAGTACTGGGAAATATATTAATGTCCTTAAGCAATGCAACAACGCATAGAACAGCAGCTTCAATTGAAGTCACTACCTGGTTAAATCAGTAATAATTCACTGTCATTCTCTAGAATCCATATGTTTTTGCACAAGTAATTGAATGGGGATATGATGAGATGGTGTGGTCCTTGATGAGGGCAGTAATCTCTGCAATCCTTCCAGGAATACAGTATTGCTTTTGGTTTATTCTTTTCCTAGGTGGGGGCAGTTCTAATGGCTTCCACTCAGATTTTCCCACCATCATAGCCCCTATTTCACATATCAGGGGTCCATTGTAGGGGTTTTGCCAGTTGCTGAGTATGTTTGTTACAATTATGCATTCCAGAACTAGGGAAATAACTACAGGATGGTTCAGGGACTCAGTGGACCTATTGTGAAATGGACCTGAGCTAAGTCTCTATTAATCACCTGATCTTCATATGTCCTACTCTAACTGGTAGGCTCTGGGGGCGTAGGGATACGAATCGGGCTGCTAATCTCAAGGTCAGCAGTTCGAAACTACCAGCTGTTCCATAGGAGAAAGATGAGGCTTTCTGCTCCCGTAAAGATTTACAGCCTTGGAAACCCTGCACAGGGTCGCTATGAGTCAGAACCAACTCCACAGGATGTAACAACAACAACAACGGGTAGACCACAGTGACATTTTGGGTTTACTAGAAATATTACTCTGATCTGACAAGATCAGAGGCAGTGTCCAATAATCCCCCAAAGTCTGATTACTTCCTTTCCCCCAGTGATTAGTCACTCATAAAAGGCCATACATTCCTTTGGGAAAGACTGGGAGAAAGATTAACAGTTTATATTTTTTCAGTGAGGTCGTTCTTCAAAGGAAGCCAGCCTCCCCTTCATTAAAGGTGTTGTGGATATGTAAACTGTCTCAAGTCTGGGAATTGAATGAGGAACCATGACTCTTTAGCTCATGTCCCAAGAACCAGAACTCAGATGGTGATATGACTAAGCTGCATGCAGGATCCACAGCAAGGGACAGTAAGTCACAGTCCAAAGGAAAGACTGGGACTTGATTAAAAGTGGGACCTGAATTATACCCTTTTGTAAGGATGTGACTCAAGATACACCCCACACTAATCCTGCCTCACTTACTTATAGAAGTAAGGATTCACAATAGATACAATGGAGAATAATTACTTAAGATTACAAAATAGAAGTTAATCAGATTAGATCAAAAAATGGACAACAGCCACATAATTCTTAGAATCATTGCCTAGCTGAGTTGACACATGACATCGATCATCATCATCCACCCCTTGTGAATGTGGAAGCTGTACTCATCTCTTTAACCATACACAATCGCTAAATAAATATAATTGTAAACTCATACTTGCATCTAACATGATACAACTAGCATGCATACAATTGAAAACACACTAGCCCTGTTTATATCTTCTATTTTATAAGAAAAAAAAGTTCATTATTTATACAATATATAATGCCATGGACTGTCAGAAAAACAAACAAATCTATCTTGAAGTACATCCAGAATCCCTGGTCTCTCATGGAACATCATGTTTCATATACTAGAGGGTTAGAAACAAACAGAAGACCACAGAGGCGGCAACAATGGGTTCAAACATAGCACTAATTGTGAGAATGGTGTAAGACTGGGATATGTTTTATTCTGTTATACATAGGGTCACTACAAGTCAGAACCAATTCAACAGCACCCAACAAAAAAAAATAACAACATAATATTGAGAATCGGGCTGCCAACCTCAAGGTCGGCAGTTCAAAACTACCAGCAGTTCCATGGGAGAAAGATGATGCGTTCTGCTCCCGTAAATATTTTCAGCCTCGGAAACCCTGTGCGGGGTCACTATGAGTCGGAATCGACTCCACAGTACTCAACAACATAGTTATCTAAAGTACTGTCTGTATTTGTTTTTAAAATTGGATTATATTTTAACATTTTAAATTTATATTCTAATATTTTTTCCCTCCAGTGGTGTAGTGAATCTGGTATTGCAATTAGTTGTCCTGGCTCTATAATCCTTTAATTTGAAACATTTTCATAGTTGTTCTTTATCTTTTTTTTTTTTAATAGATGTATTTTAAGAATATAGTCATTTAAAAAAAAATTTTTAATACTATTCCTTGCCTGTGGCTGCCTCTTCCCACTCCCAAACACCCACGTCCACTTGTCTCATAGCTTTTATGAACCCTGCTGTCCATTCCTTATCTGTCTCTCCCTTTAGTCTGCTCCTTGAAGGCAAGGACCTTCATATTCCTCGCTAAATTTCCAACATCTTGTACAATATCTGGTATGGCACTGTAGGATATGCACTGGACTGCTAACCACGAGGTTAGCAGTTCAAAACCAATCACTACTCCTTGGAAACCCTATATAGGGCTGACGTGAGTCGTAAGTGACTTAACGATGCTTAACAAAACAACATCAGCACAATATCTGAATAATGGTTGACTGTCAATCTGATGTTTCTTGAATTACTTCACTAGTTAATAAGCTGACAATTGAATCCTTTCAATTATGTAAGGTGGGAAAGGATTAAGGGAAGGAAAGGGAGACAAGCAGAATTTTGGTGTGGTTTTTTTTACATTTTAGAATACCATAAACATTTGTATCAAATTAGTTAATATCAATAACAATTTATTGCATATTTATTATGTCCCAAGTACTTTGCATACATTTATCTCAACCCTTAAAACAACTTTAAAAGGTGTCATTTTTTCATTTGCTGGATGAAGAAACAAAGGACAGAAGGGTTAAACAACTTGTACTAACTCACATAGCTAATAGGAAACAGTGCCGTGATTCCAACCCTGATTCCAGAATGCCTGGATGACTTTGCTAAGCCATTCAGCCTCATCTAGAAACAGTCCAACAATGACCACAACACCTAAATGCCCAACAGGAATGAGAAAGATTATGGTGGCATTCTTTTACCACACATAGTCAATGTGTATGCTGAGCAAACAATTGAAGAAGATGAATTATATGGAGAAAAATGTGGCATCAGGATAGGAAAAAGATTAATTAACAACCTGTGATATGCAGATGATACAACCTTCCTTGCTGAAAGCTTAAAATACTTCTTGATGAAGATCAAAGACTACAACCTTTGGTATGGGTTGCACCTCAGTGTAAAGAAAACAAAAATCCTCACCACTGGACCGACCAACAAATAACATCAAGACAAATGGAGAAAAGGTTGCAGCTCTCAAAGACTTCGTTTTTCTCAGATCAACCATGAACACTCCTGAAAGCAACAATCAAGAAATCAAAAGATGTATTTCATTAGGCAAATCTGTTGCACAAGACCTCTTTAAAGTGTTCAAGAGCAAAGATTTCAGTTCGGACTACGGTGGGCCTGACCTAAGCCTTAATATTTTCAGTAACCTCATATGCATGTGAAAGTTGGACAGTGAATAAGGAAGAACATAGAAGAATTGATGCTTTTGAACTGTGGTGTTGAAGGAGAATATTAAAAACACCATGGACTGCCAGAAGAACAAGCAGATCTGTGTTGGAACTACAACCAGAATGCTCTTTAGAAGCCAATATGACCAGACTTTGTCTCTCATACTTTAGACATATTATCAGGAAAGACCAGTCTCCGGAGAAGGATATCATATTTGATAAAGTGGAGAAAAAGAGGAAGACCCTCAATGAGATGGATTGGCACAGTGGCAGCAGCAATGGGTTCAAATGCAGCAATGATTGTGACGTTAGCACAGGACAGGGCCGTGTTTCGTTCTGTTTTGCATAGGGTTGTTGTTATATGCCGTGGAGTTGGTTCCGACTCATAACAACCCCGTGCAGGGTTTCCGAGGCTATAAATCTTTATGGGAGCAGAAAGCCTCATCTTTCTCCCGCAGAACAGCTGGTAGTTTCGAACTGCTGTCCCTGAGGTTCGCAGCCCAATTCGTAACCACTACGCTACCAGAAAGTTAGTACCAACTTGATGGCACCTAATGACAACAATGGTTGTAATCACATGTGACTCTAAATTACAGAAATTCAGTAGGAAGTGAATGCCTAGATAGCATCTTCAGTTTGCTTCTAAAGGGAAGAAAACACCAAATACCTCCTAAGAAAATACTGAGGTGTAAATTGCAAAAAAATTGTTGATATATTTTCTTTTTTGTTCCCCAGATCAAAATGAAATGCCGAACAGGAAATTAGAAGTGAAGTTAACCGAATATTAATTTAACAGGAAATTAGAAGTAAAGTTAACAGAATAAACAACTCTTTTTCTGATGCATGTTTGACTCTTTTTTTCATGAATGTTTGACTCTTTTTTTCATATATTTTGTGTCTTAAGTTTCTCCCGTGATTTTATTCAAGAAAAATGAGGATTTTCACTTGAGAAGTAAGAAGAAACAGATAATGTTTTAAATTGATTTAAAGCTTAAATCGGCTGCCTTCCATTGTACTACTTCCCTTCTCAGGACATCTCGAGTTTCCATTGACCACTTACTTACTCACACTCACCCAGTGGATCAGTAAACATTTGTTGAGCAACTACTATGTGCCAGGTACTGTGCTAGGTGCTATGGATTTAAAGTTGTACCCAACAGTATCCTATATCCTCAAGAAATCTCAGGCTAGTAGAAGGTGCTAGAGATTTAAAATTATACCCAACAGGATCCTGTATTCTTAAAAAATCTCAGTCTAGTAGGAACTAGTCCAGTAATCTACCTGACCTTCCCCCCACCTGGATTGCTGTTCTTCAGTGTTTACCTTTTTTCACATTGTAATTGCTTTGATCATAGACTGATCTCCCAGATCCTCTGTTCTTATAATTTTATTCTGTTCTTGACTCTTTCATTTGTCGACTGAGTTCAGGTTGATGCTCTCATTCTGTAGTTGTTATGTGTTCTTCTTGGTTCTCAATCCACAGAACTTCCTTTAGGATGTTTTTTATAGCAGGGTTGGCTTTGGCAAAATCCCTTAGCTTCTGCTTATCCTGGAATGTTTTGATTACACCATAGTATTTGATTGACAGCTTTGCTGGGTAGAGGATTCTTGGGTGGCAGTTTTTTTCTTTCAGGGTTTTATATATGTCTCCCCATTGCCTTCTTGCCTACATGGTTTCTGTTGAGAAATCCAAGCTAATTTCTGATTTTTTTGGCTTTTATTGTTACACTTCTCTTTTCCCTAGCTGCTTTCAGGATTCGCTCCTTATCTT
>NW_006408553.1:5102023-5123574 GCF_000296735.1 Chrysochloris asiatica
TTAGATGGGTATGTATTTTGGTATTTTTTATGCTTTCAGAATGCCTCCAGGTAGATATGATCAGGAAATGGGCTTCCCTTTTCACTATTCTTCTTGAGAAATTTCAAGATACCACTGTTGGTCATTTTGAAATAACCTAGGATTTAATTTTCAGCCTATTTCCTCTTTTGTCCGCTTGTCCCGTTCCACAGTCCCTATTTAGGCCTTTTTTCTAGTTGGAAACAGTTCAGGGCCAGCTGTGGCCATTTGGTTTTAATTGGAAACTGTCTCTTTAAATTTTGAGGCGATCTGTGTGCATGCATAGTAGAACCTTCCAAGGGTTGGGCTGGGGTGCCCACTAGCTCAGGCACCCCTATAGTCACCAGAATGGAGGTACACAGACAGCAAGGGACCAAGGAACAGCTACCAAAAGAAAAGAATGTCCACACCTTTATCTCAGCGGTTCTGCCAGGCGTCTGTGGCCGCTCCGATCCTTCCCCTGCTTGGTCTCACCCAAGATGGCGGTTCCTGGAGCAGCCGAGCATCCCAGACTAGAAAGCAATAGATTCCTTGCTTCTGCCACAAATTCCCCCAGCTGTAAGCCTTCCAAGCTTCTAAATATTCCTTTATATGTGGTTCAGAGTTCTGGGACCAGCCCCTGAGCCTGCTTGGTCGGGTATTCTGTGTTGTTGTTGTTGGAGCTCTTTACTACACATCCACCCGATTCACCATCTTGTTTTTTCTCTTGAAACTATTTTAAAAAGCATACCTTTATTAAGGAAATGAGGGTAAATTGCTACAATTTGATGAACTTGACCTATACTCATGGATGTAGTAGCTCAATATACCAACAGAGAGGGAAAGAGTCTTCACACCATGTATCAATTCTATCCCCTCTGCATACAGGGTAGATAGGGATGGGCAACTTAGACATTGGCTATCTAAAATGAGGGGGCAATAAAGGCACGAAGTGACTAGCTTACAAGTTTTCAAGAGGGAGTTTAGTTTAGGGGAGCAGAGAGTCCCCACTGAACAGTTTTCATCTGGTGTAGATGGGTCTGGTGAAAAGAGATGGGGATAAGATTCTTATGATTCAATAGTGAGAAACTGTTATCACGACTAATTGCAACTGTCACAATTGTAAAGGTAGAAGTTTTGTAACAAAAATGGGGGAGTAGTTAATCTTACAGTCCAGAAACAGAGGACCCTAGGACCATCAAGGGAGAAGGAGCGATGCCAGAGATGGAGGTAAAGATGAGGACATGGAGAGAGGGAGCAGCTAAGGACTCTAGACTCATGGAAAGAGAGGGACTCAGTGCTGGCGCCAGGAGACAAGCTTGCAGAATGTGCGCTTTGATTGTTTAAATCTTTAAATTATTATATCTATTCCTGAGTGTTTTCATGTACATCTTCCCACCCCACCCCCCAAAAAAAGAAAAACAGAGGGAATGGAAGCAAATACTGTTGAATGATGATACACAGAGGAGATTGTAATCATTGCAATAAAACGATGGTGTAAAACCAATGTTCTCCCACGTAAACTATCACTCAGTTCACAATAAAAAATAAAATAAAAAAGCATACCTTTACTAAGGGGAAGAATTTTTTTTAATAGTTAAAAAGATGACTTTAATTTTTTTCTGTCCCATTCTTAATAGTTTTAATAATTTATGAGTTTTCACTATAGAACAAACTTAATGTGTTTTTTTATTAAAGAAAAAGCTAAGAGATATCAAATAATCACATATTTTTATTCTCAGAGATCTTTCATGCCAATAAATACGTAAAGCAGTTCATAAACTTATGATACCCATCTTCCATTTTAAAGTGGTCTTCAAAGAGCTTAAGTCTAGTCATCTCTGAGTGGCCTCCACAGTTTTAAACTGCATGTAAAATTGTACAGTAGGACACCAACAGGGCTCCCAAGGAGAGTGAATCTTATTTCTTTGTTTTTTGTTTGTTCTACTGCCCAGCATCCTAACTCCCCTGTGCCAAAAGGAATAATACATTCTAGTTCCTTGTCCCTCAGCAGTAGGAACACAGAGCATGAATTAGGCTGGGTCAATTTCCACATTTCCACTGGGGGACTTAAATCATTATGCAAAGACTAAGCAGCAGTGTTGTTCAGTGGGGGTGGTAGCAGAATTGCCATGGTGGGATCCCTAAGGAGACCACAATGTGACCCCCGCTGGTTTTTCTGCTTGCCTGGCCTCCCCTGTTTCCTGCCTGTTTCCAAGCCTGATTCTCCACCCTTCCCGTCAATTCTTGTAAGCTATGACATTCTTCCTATAGATTCTTTTCCTGCTTAAGCAAGCCTAGCTGATTTCCGTTCTTGCAACCAAGATTACAAAATATTATCCAACATTTGATTTTGCTGAGAAATAAAATGTTATCAAAATAATAATCATTATATATATATATATATGTGCGTGTGTGTGTGTTGCTATTATTGTTAAGTGCAGTCGAGTCAGTTCGATTCATTGAGACCCTGTATAGAGTTTCCGAGGAGTGAGTGGTTAATTTGAACTACCAATATATATTTGTAGTTGTTGGTAGGTGCTGTAGACTCAGTTCCAACTCATATTGTTGTTGTTAAGTGCTGTCGAGTCGGTTCTGACTCATAGCGACCCGGTACAGAGTTTCCGAGGAAAGGCTGGTGAGTTTGAACAGCCAATCTAGTGATTCAAACTGACCTTGTGGTCCAGCGCATTATTATCCTGCAGTGCCACACCAAGATTCCATGATAAAGAATATTCCTTCAAAGTGAAGATCAGCTCTTTGAAAACAACTCCCTTTTCTCTCATTTTCTGCAGATAACTGAGAACTTCACCAGGATCTGGGTTCCAGTAGAATTGGAACTTTGCAACCACAAAGTCCAGCAAACCATAACAAATAGGTCTCAATATGTTTTGGTAATTGTTGTTGAGTTGAAAATGTACAACTCTTGTTTTACTCCCCGTTTGAGATACTTTGAACTCTTCCCCTTTGAAAGAAAGACCAGAATCCAGAGGACCAGTTTGAAGAAACAATTCGTGGCTTCCTGAATCTCGGAACTTGGATTGGATAAATTGCTGGGTGTTTGAAGAAAAAGGTGATGAATTTCACGGGAAACTAGGGCTCCCATGAATTTATGAAGTTGTTTTTTAGCACATTAGAAATGAGATGACTTTAAAATAAATCTGGTCATTTAAAAAAAAAAAAGAAAAATACAAACCTTTATTAAAATGTTGAAGGGGAAACATTGATATTTATAATTAACCTATATTTTAAATAACATTAGTAAGAAAGTTAAAGTACCATCTTGGATTAGATACTTGTCCAGAAGAAGAGATAAATTTTATTCTTTTCTGGAGATCTTGATTAAATGATTATGTTTGCAATATTAAAAAATCTAAATAACAACTGAGCTGGAAGTTTCCAGAAGGTTGTAATCTTTTCTTTAGCCCAACCTCCACTCACTAATTTTCATCCCTACTTTTACCTCAAATTTTTATATACAATTCAATTAGATTCTTCCCCTCCCTTCTCAGCTAACCTTCTCCTAAACGGATTCTAATTTAATTTTAAATTCTTCAGGAAAGAAAAAAACCTGTTCTTAAGTATCAACTGAAGGTTTTGAAGTTTTGCTCTTTCAGTCACAGAGTATTATTTACTGTTTTAGAGCCATGAGGTTCCACATGAAAAGTCCATTAGAATGAGCAAAAAGAAAACAATGTCTGAAATAGCAGCCTCCTCAATGGCAACCAAATCAAACCCTGGAGTGTGCTACACCCTCTGCCTACGACAGAGCAAGCATTTCTGCTCTTAATCATAAAAGTAACTTTTAAGTGTCGTACAAATATTTCTGGATAAGCAATAGGCTCCTAATGTATTTTCTGAAGAAACATAAGAGAAGTCAGCAACTGAATCAGATTTTAATTGCAAAAATAGGCAGGAGATGCTGTTGTTGTTGTTCAATGCTACTGAGTCAGTTCTGACTCATAACCACTCTGTACAGGGTTTCCAAAGAATGGCTGGTGAGTTTGAGCCACCAACCTCATGGTTCAAACCAACTTTGTGGTCCAGTGTTTTATCCCACAGCACCACACCAGGACTTCATGTTGTTGTTGTTGTTGTTAAGTGCCATCGAGTCGATTCCGACCCATAGTAACCCTGTATAGGGTTTCTGAGGAGTGGCTAGTGAGCTTGAACAGTCAACCTAGCAGTTCAAACTAACTTTGCAGTCGAGTGCATTAACCCACAGCACCACACCAGGACTCCCATGTGGTTGCTAGGTGCCATCAAGTTGATTCTAACTCATAGTGGCTCCATGTGACAGAGGAGAACTGCCCCACAGGGTCTTCTTGGCAGTAATCATAGAAGTAGATTGCCAGGTCTTTCTTCTGTATAACCATTGGGGGAGGGGGGTTTGAACCACCAAGCTTTTAGTTAGCAGCCATTGCTTAAGTTGCTTAACTTACAATCCATTAATTCTAAGCATCTTATCAATGTAACTATGCTTTTTAAATTACATAATATGTTTGTAAATCAAAAGTGATTAAAAATCTGTACAAAGGAAAAATAAAACAAGTAATAAGGATCAAATACTTATTAAAGCATGATAAAAAGGAGATGAGGTGGCACTAGATCAGAGATAATAATTTATTTCTCCCAGGTCACACAGCTAACCAATAAAGGGAAGAGAAAGGATTCACCCACACTGAGGATCTCTTTGGACTTCCCAGTATACGAAATGATATGGGGATTGACTTCAGCTAATTGATTTGGAAGATAAAGTCTCATAATTAAAGAAATTCCAGATTTTTTTTTAACTTTTAAAAGGTAATTATCCAGTACGAGCATGTCTAGTCTCACCACGACAATTTAATATTGTACTAGAAGTCTAATAACGCAAGAGAGGGGAAAAAAAAAAAGAGAAGGTACCCAAAACAGGAAGGAAGAAGTAAAACTACACCTATTTGCAAATGACATGTTCCTATATATGAAAATCCCAGCAAATTCACAAGAAAGCTTCTAGAACTAATAAAGAATTCAGCAAAATTGCAAGATCAACACATAAAAATCAGATGGGTTTCCATATACCAGCAATGAGCAACTCAAAAGAAAATTAAGAAAACAATTCAATCTATAATAACATCTGAAATAATAAATACTTAGGAATAAGTTTAATCAGAGATGTGAAAGACTTATACAATGAAAATTATAAAAAGAGGTTAAAGAAGACCTAAAGAAATGAAAGGATATTCTGTGTTCATGAATTAGAAGACTTAATATTGTTAAGATATCAATACTACCCAAAGTAATCTACAGATTCAATACAATCCTGATAAAATTTCAGTCTTTATGGCAGAAATTTAAAAACCTTTACTCAAATTTAAATGGAATTTCTAGTGACCCTGAATATCCAGAGCAATCTTGAAGAAAATTAACAAAGGATGAGGAGTCACACTTCTGGGTTTCGAAACATAGTATAAAATCTATGGTAATCAAAACTATCTATAATGATAGACCCAAAGAACAATGGAATAGGATTCAGAATCTGTAAATAAACACATACATCTACCGTCAATTGACTTTTTGGCAAAGGTGCTAAGTCCATGTAATGAGGAAAGAAAAATCTCTTTACTAAGTGATGTTAGGACAACTGGATATCTACATCCAAAAGAATAATGTTGGACTGAGACCTCAGACCATACACAAACATTAACTCAAAATAGATCAAGGACCTAAAGGTAAGGACTAAATCACAGAACTCCTTGAAAATATAAAGGTATCCTTCAAAACATAGTTTATAACAATAAATTCTTATATATGATACCAAAAGTACTATCAACAAAAGACAAAATAAATTGGATTTCATCAAAATCAAAAGCTTTTGCTTTATAAAAGAGTTCAACAACAAAGTGAAGAGAAAATCAATAAACTGGGAGAAACTTTTTGGGATATCACTTAATCTTCACTATGATGACCAAGTGGTTTCTCACTGTGGTTTTTATTTGTATCTCCCTAGTGGCTTTGTATCTCCCTAGTGTGGTACTGTGGAATAAAACGCTGGACCACAAGGTCAGTTTGAAACACAAAGTTTGTGGTTCAAATTCACTTAATCTCCACTTTGGAGGCCTGGTGTGGCACTGCAGGTTAATGTGCCAGACTGCAATGTCATTATAACTGCAAGGTCGGTGGTTCAAGCTCCCCAACTGTTCCTTGGAAACCCTATACATAGTTACTATGGGTCAGAACCAACTCGACGGCACTGAACAGCAACATATGATGGCCAAGAACAAAACAAATGTTGAGAAGGATGTGGAGAAACTGTAATCTTTGTCCATTGCTAGTGAGAATGGAAAATGCCATAGTCACTGTGGGAAATAGTTTGTGGATTCCTCAGAAAGTTCAAAATAAGACCCAGCCATTCCGAAATTCTTAATTATATACTCAAGGGACATGAAAGCAGTGACGCAGATACATGTACACCAATGTTCATTGGACCACTATTCACTGTTACCAAACGGTGGAAACAGCCCAAATATCCTTCAACAGATGACTGGAAAAATGAAATGTGGTATATACAAACAATGGAATATTATCAGCTATACAAAGAAGCAGAGTCCTAATAAATGCTACATCGTGGATGAACTTTGAAAACATGTTGAGTAAGTAAGTCAATCACAACAAGACAGATACTGAATTTATGGTTCATATGGAATATCTGTAACAGGCAAAAATGTATGAAGGACAAAGTTTATTAGTAGCTACCTGTGGCGGGAGGGAGTCAGCATTTAGGGAGCACTGAGATCCTGTTTATGGTGATGGAAATTTTTGCAGTACATATCAGTGATGTTGACACATGATTCGTGTGATTGATGTCATTAAATCGTACATGTGACAAATATTATGAATACATATATTTTCAACAATAAGAAATGTAATTATCCTGCAATGCTTACACAACATGATGATCACAACTAATATTACCCAATTGTACATGTGTATACTTTTGAATTTTGTTGTTGTTGTTGTTAAGTACCTCTGAGTCGATTCTGACTCATGGCAACCCTGTATAGGGTTTCTGAGTCTTTAAATCTTTTGAGGAGCAGGAAGCTGCATCTTGCTCCTACGGAGCAGCTGGCAGGCTCAAATCACAGACCTTGTGGTTTATAATCCAGTGTTTATCATATGGAGCCATCACACGCTCCAATTTTGATTAGGCAATTTTTTTCTTTTTTAACATATATATTTACCAAAACTTTTTTTTTTTTTAAAGCTAATTATCCTTTTTAAAGCAAAGGTTTAGTCTTACTTTTTCAAACATGTGTTAACTAACTGGAGTCCTGGTCTGGCACTGTGGATTAATGTGCTGGACTGCAAGGTCTGTTTGAACCGCAAGATCAGCTGTTCAAGCACACCAGCTGCTTCTAGGAAGCCCTATACATGGTTGCTATGAGTCGGAACCAACTTGACAGCACTTAACAACAACAATTAACTAAGCAGGTATGGTTGCTAGAGCGAGACTATCTGGGTTCAAATCTTTCATGTACAGAAAATACAAAAGTTAAAAAGACTGGGAGTATACACACAAATATATGACAGTTTGAAAGAGGTATTCGAACATGGGTATATACCATTTCTGCAAAAACAACTATGAATGTTGTGGAGAAGAAAAACAAAACAGTTAAAAAGAAATCAGAATGCTGAGGGAAGACAGGTATACCATTAAGTGTTCCAGAAATGAAAAGACTGACAACGCCTAGTTCTGATGAGGACTTTCATACACCAGAAATTCACCCCAAATGTATGACTATGACTGTGAACATTCATATGCTTGATGCTGAAAATGTAGTGACAGCACCTCCTTTGAGGGCAACGAAGGCTTAAGAACATTCAAAAGGTAAATAATGACAAACATTGGGAGAATAAGGAGCGAGCAAGATGCATAAAGGGCCAACCCTGCCCTAGGCTGGGGGTCAGGAAAGGCTCCCTGAACTGAATCTCAGAGAAGGGACAGGAGTCAGGAGGGGAAAGGGAAAGGAAAGGGCACTGCAGATAGCAAATAAGACGTAGAAGTGAGAAGCTGTACATGAAGCTTGGAAGCAAGAAACTAACTAAAGGAATCCAATAAGCAGAACCTCAAAACACAATAGGAAAGGTAAGCAATGTGACCTAATTAAAAAGCCCTCTAGAAAGCACCCACCACTGAATATTCTGGTACCAGCGTGCATCTTCCTGGCCCTGCCTGGAGTATTCGCAGTCTACTAAAAGCTAACTGTGGCTTGGGAGTATAAATAATACACAGAAGTAGGTAAAAGTTGATACTCATTAAAAACATACAGACTTTAAGCTCACACCTCATTCCATTCAATGAAAATATTTTAAAGTCTAAAGCACGTAGAGTGGATTTTATAAAATAAAATCTGCTCTACATTAATTCTGTTTTTACAAATATGAGCAATTTGCCAAGTTCCTACATTATACAATTTTACATTAGTATTTATTTAAAACACTTGAATCAATTTGCATTATGCTGTTTGGTAGTCATATTTCATGAGTTTGTAGAACTAGTGGTGCTAAGGGATAATGTGCTGGACTAAACCAAAAGATCAGTGGTTCAATTTCACCAGCCACTCCTCGGAAACTCTATACAGGGTCACTATGAGTTGGAACCAACTCGATAGCACTTAACAATACACTATTGATAGCATACTGGGTTACAAGTTGGGCTGCCAACCTCAAGGTAAGCAGTTCAAATCTACCAGCCACTCCATGGGAGAAAGATGAGGCTTTCTACTCCCTTGAAGGTTTACAGTCTCATAAACACTATACGGGGTCTATATGAGTCAGAACCAACTCCAACCAGCACATAACTAATAACCACCAGACTACATTGAGCCCTGAGTCAGAACCAGCTTAATGGCACACAACAACACCACACTACATTAGGAACCCTTGTTGCACAATGGTTAAATACTTGGCTGCCAATCAAAAGGTCAGTAGTTTGAACCCACCAGTTGATCTGGGTGAGAAAAGATCTGGCAATCTGCTCCTATAAAGATACACAACCTTAAAAACCCTATTTTATCCTAGGGGATTACAGTGAGTTGGCATATACTAAGGGGCACGCAACAACAACACATACTATATTAGGAGCAAGACCATCAAAATGAGAGTACAAAGGTTTGTGACCTACTCAGGAATGAGTTCAAGAGACTGTCTTGTAAATAATCATCATAATAAAATGAAACATGCCCGAAAAGATGTATCTGGAAGATACTAAGGGAATAAGAGCTAGACTGTGAACCACAAGATCAGTGACTCAAACCCACTAGCTGCTCCTCAGAAACCCTATACAAGGTCACTACGAGTCGGAATCGACTCGACAGCACTCAACATAACTTAAGTATTCCAGGTATCCATTCTTTCATTTACTTCCTAACTCATTCATTTCATTTAACAAGCTTTTATACAGTGCTTTGGAAGAAACAGGTGTTATCCTAAATGCTGGAGATAGCAATACAGGAATACTTCACAGTAGGGACTGCTTTTGAGGTGAGTTTTGAAGGATCAGTAATGATCCTGGAGGGTTGTGAAGAGGAAAGTATTCCAGACAGAAGAAGAGTGTGAAGACCAACACAGGCAAGAGACTAGGAAGCTCCAAGTGTTCATGGAGATTGAGGGAGAAAGTGGGCAGGAGAAAGATCCAAAAACAAGGGTATAGGAGAGGGCAGATCCAAGAGCATAGGTTACAGGAGAAGAGGTGGGCAATGCAAGACAGTATACAAATGTGGAGACATTTTAAGCTGTGAAGAAGCAGGAAATATGCATCAATGATTAGTGACAGGGAATGGGGTGGGGATAAAAAATATAGTTGTCAACAACTTCTCTGAGAAAGAATAGTAGGTGGAACAGGCTCTGTGAAGGAGATGCTTAAGGCACAGTATATCTTTATTGCAAAACTTTTATAGCCTAACGCTATTCAATGTTGAATCAAATACGAACTATCTTTGCATGTATTCCATGATCACCATGCATGCAATCATGTTGTATGAGAATAAACACCATTCCATCCCTCCCAACATGCACTTTTGATTCTAGGGAACCTGCAAAGGTCTGCAGTGGAAAGGTTTTCAAGCCTGAGTCTATAAAGGCAAGGAGCAGGCTCTGGGAAACTTTTCTAAATGAATGCTCCTTTGGGGGTCTTCTGGGCTTACCTGAGAACACCTTATTTCTACACAGGGACTTAACAAATACTACTGTGACCACCACTACAACATAGCTCTTTGGCCACCATGCATTCCCATCTTGTACTCTTAACAGCTGAATTTTAGAGCATATACGTCCTCTAATTTTGCATTTGCTCAAATGAACCTTAATCAACTGTGGATGGCTTCTCTGTTTTGGAAGGTGTACTTTTGACTCTTTTCTAGAATTATCTCAAGGTTTTAATAATTATGGTCTACATGGTGTTTTAACGACATTGTTCTCTTTTGCATCATCCAAGTTATTGTCAACAACATTAAATATTGCAAGACCCAAGATGAGAATAACTCCATGTGCCCTTCAAGTTGGCCTTGAACCACTTGGGCTTCTTAGTCACTTAACCTCTACTCAGAAAAGAACTGGTGAGGAATTACTCATCAGTTATTTTTGTGTTATTAGTTTTGGATCATGATTGTTTTCATTTTTCTATTATTAGTAACGTAAATGCAATCCCTTTTAAACTCCACCCACCCTGTTGTTTCAGTGTAATAATGTAAAATCAAATCAAATGCTTTGACTTACACTCTTATATTAATCCGTACACCAAAAGTAAAGGCAAAAAGAAAATTCATGACAAAAACCTCTATTGAAGTCTATATTACATGGAGGAGGGTGGAAAAAGCTACTTGAAGATATGAATATACTGAGGACAGCTTGTCTATTTTTATTTTATATCTATTGAATCATTTTTAGAAAAACTGAAAAAAGTTTGTCCTGCTAAAGATAGGAAATATACACATCTTCCCATTTCATACTTTTACATTTCAAAATTAATAATGTCCTTAAGAGCTTTTTATTTTTTGATGTATGTTTTTTGTTTTAAGTTTAGTCCTGCCAAATGTAACAAAATACCTTCTTGCAGAGAAACTCAAAATGACTGGGTACAAAGAGCAGAACTAAAACTACGTTCCAGAGATTTACATTTGTCCCCAGACTAAAATGAACCATATAATCCATTAGGGCTCTATTCTCAAAGAGCTGTAGCATGTAGATCCTTACGATGTTATCAATTTTAACAAAGAAAGAATGAGTAAAAAAAAGGCAGGAAATGCATTCTATAATTTTTGAAATCATGTTATTTAAATAATTATCTTGAAGCATGGTCAAAATTAAGGCACCCATTTTGTTACTGACTAAATGTTAGAAAGCTGAATATTCTGTCACAACTTGCAGCAGGAGAACAAATGTCCCTATTTAACTGCACATATTTTGAAAAGAAGTATGTAATTCCTCTAGGTACTCTATTGTTTTATGTCACTTGCCACTTTGAGAAGAAATAAATTCAGAAAGAGTTTAATGCAGATTTCAGGCATTGAAAAGTGAACAGAAAGTTTCAAAGCAGCCAAGTAATTGTGTTATCTTGAAAAGATATTTATCTCTTGAAATAATAATTTGATATTAATCCAACTACTGATAGTAAAATATAATTCAACACATTTAAAATATACTCAGAATTCAGAAAACAAGTTAGACTATTCACAATTCACGATGAACAGATTCACTTACCTGGAAATATCAGAAAAGATGGTTAGGACAAAGCTACACCATTCCTCCACTGGACAAAAAATCACCTTGGCTTCTCTCCTTGAAATTGACAGGATCTAAAATATGAAAAATAAAACAAAAATATGGAAATAACCCTTGTAAATTCCCATGTTTTAAATTTAGGTGCTATTATAAAATGGTAAAAGCATACAATTCACCTGAAATATTACTTGAAAAGACAAAATAGTATCCCCCCCCCCTTCCTATTTTAATAAATAAATTGTTGTCAAAAAATAACCAGGGTTTAAATGAATAGAGCCACGTTGAGGTGTCTGTCAAAGCAATGCCAATCACTTCCACATGAAAAAGAACAAACAGAAAGCCAACCTAGCAAGGAAGCAAAGTGCACTGAAGCCAGTGTCTTGTCTTCCTAACTTGGGTGATTGCTCCCAATGCTTTACAGCCACTGGGGTCTCACATGGGCTTCCAGGTTGGGTTCAGGAATTAGAATGCTGCCCTCCTCTGTAAGGACCACGTTCAGTGCCACCAACTTAGAAAGAAAGAAAAAAAAAAAAGACTCCATGAAACGAATAAAAAATCCTTATATACGCTTCCCTGAGGGAAAGAAAGAATCCACAAGCTTCGAAACGGTTTGAGGCAGCCAAGAAAACCCAGCTCTTTCTGATGTATCATCAAAGACCCCACTGTGCAGCCTGAACAGTGCACAGAGTTGTTAAGACCAGCCGACCGGCTGAGGACAACATTTCAATCTGCTCGCAGCGCCGTAGGCCCGGACGGCTGGAGCCTGGCCTGCTCCTCTTAGGCAGCAGCTGGGCAACTTCGGGGGGCCCCAGGGGACAGCTCGAGGGCCGCCCCTGGCTAGGTTTGCTACCTGCTGCTCAAGCAGGGGTGCATCTCAAGGTGTAAATGCATTGCTGTCCAATGAATTCTGGCTCATAATGACCCGTAGGACAGAGTAGAGCTGCCCACAGGGTTTCCAAAACTATTTATCTTTACAGGAGCAGACTGCCACATTTTTCTCCTGCGGAGCAACTGGAAGGGTTGAAACCAACAACCTTTCTGTTAGTACTTAACCACTACACCCCCCAGAACACAGAAGAGGAAATGGTTGAACGAAGGGTGTCCTGCTGGGTGGCACTACTGCTACCACGTTCTCCATGGGCAGGAAACACCCGCCACTGTCCCTTCCTCAGCTGGCTGTTTACCTAGCTCTGTGTTATTCGGAATGGGGCACAGGCTAGGCACTGGGGTGGGGAGTTGTACAAACAGTGAGCCCCACATCATCCCTGCCTTTGAGAAAATTCATGGGAGGAAATAGCTACACCAAAGTAAGATAAAAGCAGAAAGAAAAAGAGTGCAATGCTTTGGAATCAAAAGATAGGTGGAAAACATTCTGGAAAAGGACTAACCCAGTCCTGTTAAAGAAGTGTTAATGCTATCTGAAATTTATGAATGCTGAGTCCTCTTTCCCAAGCATGTATGATTTTTATTCTCTTTGTAAATTCAAGTAATGACAAAAAAAATTATTATTATTATTTTATTGTTTCCATTTCACATACTGGAATGAACAAGACCCAGAAGGGTTTCACAAGACCAGTGTAGAGTAATGAGGAAGCCACTCAGGTCTGCAAACTGTTGCCTGCCCCCCCTCACCCCTTCCTGGGGACTGCCCTCTGGTAACTAAGGCTTCATTTGTCACTCTGTCTTTGCTTCACCTGAATTTGAAGGTTTTCTCCCATGCACTGAATTGATATTAACAAAGCCAGTAAAATTATAAGATATAATTCTGCCAAAGTTTAGAATCTGTTTTTTTATCCCCACACACTCTGATTCCAGTTTGATGCAGGTTTAAAGTATAAGGAGCCCTAGTGACACAATGGTTAAGCGCTTGACTATGAACCAAAGAGATGGTTTTTCAAAGACACCTAGTAAGTCTGGGAGAGAAAGATCTGGCAATTTGCTCCAGTAAAGATTGTTGCTGTTGTCATTCGGTGTCTTTGAGTTGATTCTGACTCATAGTGGCCTCACATACAACAGAACGAAACACTGCTTGGTCCTGAGCCATGAAACACAATAATGTTTGAGCCCAATTTTGCTGCCTCTGTGTTGATCCATCTCCTAGAGGATCTTCCTCATTTTTAACTGGCCCTCTACTTTACCAACCATGATGTCTTCTCCAGGGACTGATGTCTGCTGATAACATGTCCAAAATACATGCCATCCTCATTTCTAAGGCGCATTCTGGCTGCATTTCTAAGACAGGTTTGTTCTTTCTTTTCTGGCAGTCCATACTATATATTCAATATTCTTCACCAGCACCATAATTCAAAGGCATCAATTCTTCTTCTTTGGTCTTCCTTACTCCTTGTCCAGCTTTCACATACACGTGTTGTTGTTGTTTAATGCTGTTGACCCTGTATAGGGTTTCCAAGGAGTGACTGATGAGTTTGAACCACCGACCTTGCAATTCAAACCGGTCTTGTGGTCCAGTGCTTTATCCCACAGTGCCACACCAAGACTCATATGCACATGAGGTGATTAAAATTACCATGAGAGCAGTCACATCCTCAAAGTGACATCTTTGCTTTTAACACTTTAAAGAGGTGCAGCAGATTAGCACAATGCAATGTGCTAATCAATTATTTGATTTCCTGGATGCTGCTTCCATGGGCATTGATTGTGGATCCAAGGAAATTGAAACCCTTAATAACTTCAATCTTTTCCCCATTTATCATAATGTTGCTAATTGGTCCACTTGGGAAGATTTTTGTTTTCTTTATGTTGAGCTGTAATCCATAAAGAAGTCTTTAATCTTCACCAGTATAATAATAATCACTAAAATGATAATCAGTAAAGATTGGACAGTTCTACTCTATTATATGGGGTGACTATGAGTCAGAATCTACCCAACAATACCAAACAACAACATTGTTCAAGTGGGCTGCCATCCCACTGGGTCCCATTAATTCAAGCCCAATGTGGTACCCTCTACTGAGAGCAAGCTCTGTCATACTGCCTCCTTTGGCTTTGTGCTCACAGCCACTTCCGTCTCTGCCTGGCTAATTAATCTATGTCTAAATGAAATTGCAGTTGGCAGAAAGGCAGCAGTGCCAAAGTGGCATAATCATCACTTGGACTTGAATCTGAGTTGTTTTCCATCCTTGACAACAAATAATGTTACTTCACAGCCTGCGGGCCAAGAGTTGAAATGAGTTTATAATTTGGCTTCCAAGCTCACATTCTCAACCACTAAAATGTTCTGTTCTGTATTTTAGCATTCAGTGAGCAGCTTCAGAGGCAGAATCACTGGCATTGGTATTCTTAAATATTTTTTGTCATCTAAGTAAAAAAGGAGAAAAAATCCATATCAACCCAAATGACACTTATTTTAAATAAATCCAAGTAAACATCAGCTCATCATTTATAATCTAATTATAAACAATCTAATGTATTCTTCTCACTCAAGTAACCTGAAGAGAAACATTCACAGTTTTTTCATCTACACATAGTAATCCACACTCACCCAGCCCCTAAGAAACAGTACTAACAATGCCAAACAGCACCTTAAGAGCTTCAAAAACACTCAGGTTCTCTTTCTTTTCCAAGTAAAAGAATTGATTAAAACTGTGCTCCTAGACTCTGGAGAGTATGTTTCCTTAGCAGTTCCAAGCATCATATTCCCCTAGAAGGGAGTCATCTCAGGTTAATAATGGAAATGGAAAGAGACAGGAAGCAGGAGCCACTAGCAAAACACTGCTTACCCTCCCTCCAAGATCAAAGAGGGAGTGCAGTGGGTATCATGGGAAATCATTGATGGTGAACTGCAGGTATGCAAAGGAAAGTTAATGTTCTCAACTGAACACATCCCTCATAGTCAAGGGAAGACACATCAGCTGCACATCTACAATGTGCCATCCTGTGGTAGCTACATTACATCACCACAACAATGCTATGGACAAGTGCATTAATACCTTCGTTTTACACTTGGGGAAAGTGAGACTCAAAGATGTTATGAAACCTGCCTAGCTAGTAAGTACACGGCAAAACCAGGATTTTTCCTACTTGAAAGTTCAAGCTCTAAAAATTAAAAAAAGCAAGCAAGCCTTTACCCTTCCTACAATACAACATTGCCTTACCTGCAAGTACTAGTCTTTATGTGTGGTTCTTTAACAGTAAATATGGAGCTTATCAATGAGTGTTGTGGTTTGTTGTTAGGTGCTGTTGAGAAGGTTCCAACTCATAGCAACACCTACGAACACCAGAATGAAACACTGCCTGGTAATGAGACATCCTAGAGTTGTTTTTACATTTGAACCCATTGCTGCTGCCACAGTGTCAATCCATCTCATTGGGTTCTTCCTTTTTTTCATGGACCCTCTACTTTACCTACCATACTTTCCTTCTCAAGGGATTGGTCTCTGTTGATAATATATCCAAAGTAGGAAAGACAAAGTCTTGTTATGCTTGCTTCTAAGGAGCATTCTGACTATACTTCTTCTAACACAAATTTTTTTTTGTTCTTTTGGCAGTCCATGGTATTGTTAATATTCTTATCCAACACCATAATTCAAATGCATTGATTCTTCTACAGTGTTCCTTATTCCCGCTTTCAAATGCATAAGTGGCTATTGAATATACCATGGCTTGGATCAGGCTCACCTTAGTCCTCAATGGACATCTTTGCTTTTGAACACTTTAAAGAGGTCTTGTGCAGCAGATTTGCCTAGTGCAAAATGTTGTCTGATTTCTTGACTGTTGCTTCCATGACTGTTGATAGGTGGATCCAAGAAAAATGAAGTTTTTGATGACTTCAGTCTTTTCTCCATTTATCATAATGTTATTTACTGGTCCTGTTGTGAGAAGTTTTCTTTTCTTTACATTGAGGTGCAACCAGAACCAAATACTGTGGTTTTTGATCTTCATCAATAAGTATTTTAAGCCCTATTTGCTTTCAGCAAGCAAGTTGTATCATTTACTTATCACAGATTGTTAATGAGTCTTCCTACAATCCTGATGCCACGTTTTTCTTCAGATAATTCAGCTTCTCCAATTATTTGCTCAGCATACTGACTGAATAAGTATGGTGAAGGAATACAACCCTAATTTTAAACCATTCAGTGTTCCCTTGTTCTGTCCGAACAACTGTGTCTTGCCCTATGTAGAGGTTTCTCATGAACACAATTAAGTCTTCCAGAATACTCATTCTCTACAATGTTGTCCATAGTTTGTCATGATCCACACATTGAAAGTTTTTGCGTAGTCAATAAAGCACAGGTAAACATCTTTCAGATATTCACTGCTTTCAGCCAAGATCCATCTGATGTCAGCAATGATATCCCTCCTATCTCGTCCTCATCTGAATCCAGCTTGAACCTCTGACAGTTCCCTGTCAATGTACTGTTACAGCCATTTTTGAAATATCTTTAGCAAAATTTTACTAAATGCAATATTTATATTATCCGATGATTTCCACATTTTGTTGGGTCATCTTTTCTTGGAATGGGCACAAATATGGATCTCTTCTAATCGGCTGACCATGTAGCTGTCTTCCAAATTTCTTGGCATAGAGGAGTAAGTGCCTCCAAATCAGTCTGTTGAAAGATAATTTGTATTCCATCAATTTCTGGAGCCTTAGTCTTTGCCAGTGCTTTCACTGCACCTTGGACTTTTCCCTTCATATGATCATATGCTTCATTTGATTATACGCTACCCGTTGAAACGGTTGAACATCAACCATTTCTTTTGGGCACAGTGACTCTTCCATCTTCTTTTCATACTTTCTGCATCCTCCAATATTTTGACCATAAAATCTTTCAAGATTTCAAGTCCAGGCTTGAAGTTTTTCTTCAGTTCTTTCAGCTTGAAAAATGCTCAGAGTGTTCTTCCCTTTTGTTTTTCTAACTCCGGGTCTTTGCACATTTCATTATAATACTTGAATTTGTCTTCTCAAGCTACCCTTTGAAATTTTCTGTTCAGCTCCTTTACTTACTCATTTCTTCCATTGGCTTTAGCATCTCAAGTGCTGGAGAGCAATTTCAGACTGTCTTTTGTCATCCATTTAGTTATTAGTGCCTTTAGTTATTAATGTCTAATCCATCAAACCTGTTCTTGAGATGACCTCTAAATTCAGGTGGGATATATTCAAGGTCCTATTTTGTCTCTTGTGGACTTCTTTTCATTTTCTTCAGCTTCAGATTGAACTTGCATATGAGTAACTGACAGTCTGTTCCACAAATGGCCCATGTTCTTGCTTTGCCTGATGATACTGAATTTTTCCACAGTCTCTTCCCTAAGATGTAGCTAAATTGATTTATGTGTATTACATTATACACAGGTGATGTCCATGTGTATAATCACCTTTTACATTTTTTTTAATATTTACAATGAATAATCATTGGTCTTACAAAATTCCATCATGCAATCCCCAGCACCATTTCTATCACCAAGGTCATATTTTTCAATGACTGATTCTTCCTCTTTGTTTCAAACCTTGGCATTCCAATCACCAGTAATTATCAATACATCTTGATTGTATGTTTGATCAGACTGAAGAAATTGGTAAAATTTTTCAGTTTCATCATCACTGACTACAGTGGTTAGTGCATAAATTTGAATAATAGTATGTATTAAGCGGTCTTCGTTGCAGACGTATGAATATTATCCTGTCACAGACAACATTATACTTCAAGATAGATCCTGAAATACTGTTTTTGATGATGAATGCTACGCCACTCCTCTAGATTTATCATTCCAGTTATACTACACTATATGATTATCAGATTTAAAATATATCAGTCCATTTCAGCTTAGTAACGCCTAGGATATCTATCTTTATGTTTTTCCATTTCATTTTTGACAACTTCCAATTTTCCTAGATTCATACTTCATAAATTTCATGTTCTGGTTACTAATAGATGTTTTCAGCTGTTTCTCCTCATTTTGAGTTGTGCCCTATCAGCAAATGATGGTCCCAAAAGCTTTGTTTCATTCCCATCACATCATCATGGTCAACTGTACTTTGAGGTGGCAGCTTTTCCCCAGTTGCATTTTGAGTGCTTTCCAACCTGAAGGACTCATCTTCCAGCACTATATCTGACAATATTCTTGTGTTTTCAACTTCTGGCATTATATATGACAGTGCTCTACTGCTATTCAGAAGGTTTTCAGTGGCTAAAAATTCAGAATTAGTTCACCTCTCCTTTCTAGTTTATCTTAGTCTGGAAGCTCAGCGGAAACCTGTGTACCATGGGTGACTCTTTTGGTATTTAAAATACCATTGACATATCTTTCAGCATCACAGCAACATGTAAGCCACCACAGTATGACAAACTGAGCAACAAGTGTGTCTATGGGTAGCTGCACTAAAGTGGCTTGGATTTGAGGCCTTAGTAACATAACCCCTCACCTTATCTCCTGAACCCTTCGCCTTCCATTAGAAATCACAGTGACAAAACTCACTCTTGGGCAAGTCTTCCTGCTTATCCAATAAATAGACATTAAGATATGCTAAAATAAAAGCTAAATCCAGGAAAACCATCGCTCCTATAGTAGATAAAGGGCTATGCTTTGCTCTATTCAGAAAATATTTCTCAGTGACATCTGTGTAAGAATTTGTGTCCAGGTCTGAGGTCCCTCCCCTGTCATCTGAGGCCCAGTGTGATCTTGATACCTTGGCACAGGAAGCTAGGATTATGAAGGCGCTTATGTTACTTCATGAAATTGAGTTATGGGAAGAAGTAGGCAAGAGAAGGCAGGATGTGCGTGACAGTGGCTGGAACAACATTCATGGAAAAATTACATACTTCTCAGCCCTTGGGTTTTGGAAGTTTCCCAGTTGGGATTTGAAAGATTGGGAAGCTTGCCCCACCCAACCCCCAAAGTAATAAAGTTCAACCTACAGTCGTTAACAATATTCCATAAATAAGCAAGTGGTTAAATCATGTTAAAAAAAAAAGACTACCAAAACTTGTTTACCAAAAAGTACAATCAAAATGTTAAAACTAAATAACTGAAATCAATAATACGTGACTAACCCAGGAAGCTACCCATTCTATTCAATGCATAATTAGTAAGTAAAAGTTCCGAGCATTTTAATCTCTGAAGCATTTCATAAACACAATTGACCGATAGGTGTGACAATACTATCCAGCTACCTTAAGCTCCTCACCCTCATAAACCTAACCCTTCTTTGCTCATTAGTTCATATAAACCATGTATGTGTCAAACACACTGATTCCTGAAATGTGGAAAACAAGAAGGGAGGACCTAAATAGTCCTTTCACCAGTAATATGCCTTAAAATAACAAATAAAACCACCAAGAGACTAGATACATGTGTGCCAATTAAGGCTGCCCAGTGAAATTTACGTAATATTATATATATATTTAAAACTTGGATGGTATTTTTTTGTGTGTGTGTGTGTGTAAACCAGTTGATGCTATGGTTCTGGGTATTGGAAGGCAGAGCAGGGATGGATCAGGAACTGTACAGCCAATTTATAAAAGTATCATCTTTCTCCAGAATATGTTCCCAAAAAGAAAAGTGCCCTTGGATACGACACATTACAAATTCTGTTACTATATTCGTAACCACATTCCTTACACATTAAATAATTTTACCGCAACAGTAATGTTTTAGGGCACAACTAACTTTAAAAATCATGAATTCCTTTCCCAAGAATTCCTTCCCCCAAAGTAAAAAGTTTCTTTTGTTGTTCTGTAAAATGAAAACTATGATCTGTGTGTCCTGGTCTCATGTGTACAGAATCAGAATAAATGAAAAGATGGTGGTGGTGGTGGTGGTGGTTATGTGCTGTGGAGTTGGTTTCTACACATAGCCACCCTGCATAGGGTTTCCGAGGCTGTAAATTTCTATGGGAGCAGAAAACCTCATCTTTCTCCTGCAGAACTGCTGGTAGTTTCGAACTGCTGATATTGAGGTGAGCAGCCTAACTCATAACCACTATGAT
The DNA here is from genome assembly GCF_000296735.1 of Chrysochloris asiatica. Taxonomy (NCBI): domain Eukaryota; kingdom Metazoa; phylum Chordata; class Mammalia; order Afrosoricida; family Chrysochloridae; genus Chrysochloris; species Chrysochloris asiatica. Next base: position 5,122,731 of record NW_006408553.1, read on the forward strand.
TGTTATTGTTGTTAAGTGCCATCGAGTCAGTTCCAACTCATAGCGACCCTGTATAGGGTTTCCAAGGAGCTGCTGGTGAGCTTGAACCACTGACCTTGCAAGTCAAACCAACTTTGCAGTCCAGCGTATTAACCCATAATACCACACCAGTACTCCAACTACTATGATGTTGTTGTTGTTGTTATTTAGTGCTGTCAAGTTGGTTCCAACTCACAGCGACCCTGTATAAGGTTTCCAAGGAGTAGTTGCTGAGCTTGAACCGCTAACCTTGCAGTTCAAATGGCTTTGCAGTCTGGCGCATTAACCCACAGCACTACACAGATATGTCTTATTCTTAAAACTTTAACTGAAGTGAATCATCCTTATTTTCTTGGCCTCAATTTCTCCCTCTGATAAATTGGGATAATCTCAGCTATTATTGCGTCAGACTGCAAAGTAGTTTGAACTGCAAGGTCAGTGGTTCAAGCTCACCAGCTGCTCCTTGGAAACCCTATACAGGGTCACTATGGGTCGGGATCGACTCGATGACACTTAACAATAACAACAACAACAAATGTTATTGGCAAGACCATCCAAACTATGGAATCCTTGGGTGATACAAATGATTAATATAATTGGCTACTAATTGAAAGTTTGGAAGTTCGAGCCTACCCAGTGGCACCTCAGAAGAAAAATGTGGCAATCTACTTCAGAAAAATCAGTATTGAAAACCCTGTGGAGCAGAGCTCTACTCTGACACACATGGGATCACTAGGAGTCAGAATTAATTACACAGCAACTGGCCCTAGTATCAAAACTATGAGCAAAATCATGTTGCTCAATCATTTAAGTCTCTGTCAAAATG
>NW_006408553.1:5129854-5130654 GCF_000296735.1 Chrysochloris asiatica
ATTATAAAATAAACAATAATAATATTGCTCTTAAAAATCATTTACAAAATGTGTGCATATCGATGGCATCAGTCTGCATCTGCAAAGATTTTTTTTAATAATTGTTGTGTATCATTTACTATGGATGCTGGCTAACAATGAAATGAAAAATAAGAATGAGAAAAACAGATGGTTAATCAATACATACCTTAAAATTATTAATATGTGTTTTCATTTCATGTCACGGTCCGTTAGCAAAACAGGGGTAAAGAGTAAAAACAAAGAAAATATGGGACTCCTGCTATGGCACAGTAGAATCAGCACTGGACTGTGAACCACAAGGTCAGCAGTTCAAGTCCACCAGCTGCTCCTCAGAAATGCTACGCAGGGCCAATATGAGTCAGAACTGACTCAACGGCACTTAAAACAACAATACTCAGTGATATGAAGGAATGAACTATTGGTACACATATCAATATGGATGATAATTATGATGAGTGAAAGAAGTCAAACTAAAAGAACTTATACTATATAATTCCATTTCTCTAGAATTTAGCAGATCAGCAATTGCCTGAGGATGCGGTGGGAGACAGGGACAGGTGTGAAGGAGGGGCTACCAAAGGAGAAAAAAAAATTTTTTAACGTTTTATTATGACTTCAGTTGACAAAGCAGATCACCTGTTTTATATTTAACAAATCACACACACTGTGGTTCATCTCAATGATTGAAACCCCCTCTATGTTCAAGGAGACTTTTTAAGTGATATATATGTCCATTGGGGGTCCTTAGGATAAGAATGGGACTGCGAAACATAAAGTCA
>NW_006408553.1:5133345-5136516 GCF_000296735.1 Chrysochloris asiatica
AAGCAGTCTACCATAAGGTCTGTTTGAACCACAAGGTCAGCAGTTCAAACTTACCAGCCTCTCCTTGGAAGCCCTACACAGGGTCACTATGAGTCAAATTGACTCGACGGCACTTAACAACCAAAACATAGGACAGAGTAAAACTGTTCCTTGGAGTTCCTGAGACTGCAAATCTTTATGGGATGAGACAGCCTCATCTTTCTCCCATGAGCAGCTAATGGGTTTGAATCGCTCACCTTGTAGTTAGCAGCCCGATGCTTAACTCACTGCACCACCAGGTATGTTTTTAACTATTGCCTTGGTGGTAGTGGCTGTGTACTGTGGAGTGGTTTCCAATTCATAGTGACCCTGTGCAGGGTTTCCGAGGCTATAGATCTTTACAGGAACAGAAAGCCTCACCTTCTTCCCTCAAAGCGACTGGTACATTTGAACTGCTGACCTTGTGGTTAGCCGCTCAGCTCATAATCCACTAGGCTACCAGAGCTCCTTTACTATTGCCTTGGTGGTAGTATGTACTGTCGAGTGGGATCCAACTCATAGTATTCTTGTATAGTGTTTCCCAGAGCTACTGGTGGGTTTGAACCACCAACCTTGTGTTTACCAGTCCAGTGCTGATCCTACCACACCACACCAGGGCTCTTTATTATTGCCATGAAGAGTGTTAAATGATATTTTCTTTATGCTCAAGTATTTATCAGATGGCTTTCATGCCGGGCAATGGGAACTGGTGAGCTCCCTGTCTGATCCATCTTCACTGAGTCAATACTTGGCATGTAAAACACTAACATGATAGAAAAGAAAATGACTCTAAAAAGAGATACAAACAATATGCTGTTAGAGCATAAAGAAAGACTGAACAATTCCTGCTGGAGAGGATCTGAGTTATAACTAGTCTCTTGGAAAGAAACTAGATTGCTTCTGTTTGCTATTGGTGATGAGACCAATACCACAATCTTTCTCCCAAATCAGTTAAGATACAGACTGATTGTGCTTGCACCGCCATAAAAGAGAGCTGTTTCCCAGCACATCATCTACAGTGCCACAGCTACATTCACAAGCAATGGTTTACTTTATTAGACACACTCTCCCAATAGATCTTTGTGGTCTACCTTGTCCTTATTAGACATTACAGCTGCCCGGCTGACACTAGATACCACCACAGATGTTAATGAAGCACAAACCGTGTACTTAATCCTGTCCAGGACAAGAGATGCTGGTTTCTGACCAAATGAGTTACTATAAGATGTTAGACAAGTCCTTGACTTCTATGAGTCTCCATTTCCCAATCTATAAAATAAAAAGGTTAGACTAAATAAGGAATTCTCACCAGGGGAGGATATGCTCATCTGTTGTCTTCCAAGCCCCAGCTGAGATTCAGTGCATCTAAAAAAGATGTGTCACAGATGGGAATATGCTACAAAGACCAGTGATGAAGATTCAGGACAGCATCTAGACTTAGATGTTAAGACCAGGAAAGTGCAGCTAAGAAAACTACAAACTCTGTAAGATATAAAGTTATGATCTTGCTGAGTATACAGAGTTTTCCAGAAGACTTCACAGAGTTTATAAAATTGCTGTTGCTATTAAGTGCCATTGAGTTGGTCCCGACTCATAGCAAGCCTGTATAGGGTTTCCAAAGAGCAGCTGGTGAGTTTGAATTGCCAACCTTGCAGTTCCAACCGACCTGCAATCCAGTGCTTATCCTACAGTGCCATACCAGGACTCCAAAGAGTAATTAGACAATCAAATAACACCACAGGTTTGTCTTTTAACAAAAGACCACCTCCCTTTGTGGCCTTTACATGACAGACTGGCTGGCAGAATCAGAAAAACATCATCCTCCATTCAACAAATGATCAAGAAGAGTAACTCATCCAGGATTCTCTGTCACAGGCCAACACGAACCTCTCAAGGCAATGATGCTCTTAAAAAGTGGAATAACAATACTCTACAGGTAGATACATGAACATGCTGAATGATTGTGGGAAGAGTAGAGTGTGTATATATTATGTATGCATATGTATGTATACATGTATATGTCCCACAGATACACAACAGTGTGAAAGAGGAAACTGGTACATGAGTATTTACCTTCTTACAAGCACAACTACGAATGTGGTGGAGTACACAGTGGGCAAAATTATGAAAACTTTTTAGATATTGTTAAACATCTTAAGGCAATGAGTAGCTAAGCCTGGGGACTCAGGACCACAGTCTCAGGGGCCTTCATGGTCAACTGGCACAACATAGCACACAAAGACAATGTTCTACATCCTACTTTGGTGAGTAGCATCGGAGATAATAAAGCTCATGAGCAGCCATCTAAGGTGCAGCTACTCCATGTGCGGAAGAAAGAAGAATGATGAGAATTGAAGATGCTTGTAATCAGTTTTCCAGTGGACTAATGGAACATGTGAACATCAGTCTCCACAACCCTGAGACCAGAAGAATTAGATGGTGCCCAGCTACCACTACCAACTGCCCTGAACTGGATCACACTAGAATGTCCTGGATAAAGACCAGGCTTACTGGTCAAAAAGAGATTAGAGGAACCTGAGACTGTGGCCTTCAACTACCCTTCAGGTCAGAAAGGAACACATCCTCTTTTAGTCAAGCAGTAAATAAGTATATAGACGGAACAACTTTCAGTCAAGCAGTAGATGGGCATATGGGGGAAACAGCATCAGTAGTAAGATATGCTCACTGTGAATGATGGAAAAGTCAATTGTTCGGAATCAAGACAGCAATATGTACCTGGGGACAATGGTGAGAAGGGAAGGGAAGGTGTGTGGAAGGGAGATGGGAGCCACAAAGCGGAAGCAGATGACTGTTGTTCCATGGAGAGGATTACAATCATTGAGATGAACTGAAGTGTATTGTTTGTTGAATGTAAGGCTGATGATCTTGTACTAAAGGCAGTACAAGGCCCATTAAATCATTTGGTCTAGCCTTACCAAGGCAATCTCAGTTCCAGCCATCACATTGTTATGTGTCAGTTGAATCAGTTCCAATTCATGACCCTGTATAGGGTTTCCAAGGAGCAACTGCTGAGTTTGAACTGCTGACCTTATAGTTCTCACAGACCTTGTGATCCAGTGCTTTATCCCAGCACCACACCAGGACTCCAGCCATCACATTGTGTTCTTGTTATTGTTGCTGTTAAGTGCTGTC
>NW_006408553.1:5140881-5150886 GCF_000296735.1 Chrysochloris asiatica
TAAGGTCACTGTGAGTCCGTACCGACTCGATGGCACCTAACAACAACAGAAACCTATACAGGGATACTATGAGTAGAAACGGTCCCAAAGGCTCTTAACAACAACAACAGCAACAACATTTATGAATCACGTGTTCTGGTCTTATTTGTAAAGAAGCAGGCTACATGAGAAGATAACAAAATCAACAACAAAAACATGCACACAAAACCCACTGATATCAAGTCAGTTTCAATTCATAATGACCCTAAATGACAGAGTAGAACTGTCCCATACTCTTTACAAAGCTGTAATAATCTTTATGGAAGGAAATGGCCACATCTTTCTCTCACAGATCGGCTGGTGGGTTCAATGCACTGCTCTATTTGGTTAACATTCAAGTGCTTTAACCACTGTCAAACCAGAACTCCTTACATAAGAGAACAGGTATTTTTATTCCTAATCATTCCACTGAAGTAGGTCACACCTACTTTCTTTATCTCAGTTTCTTCCTCTGAAACATGAGAATAATCTCAGAGACTATTACGACGATGACCAAAATTATATTGCCAAATTATTTGAAGTCTATTTTAAAATATGTTGTGGTTATTAAGTGCCATCGAGCCATCACTAACTAATAGTGACCTTGTACTGAGTTTCCATCACTCATCTGTCAGTTTGTTGTACTGTAGTGGCTTTTGTGTTGCTGGAAGCTATGCCACCAGTATTGTAAATACCAGTAGGGCCACTCATTGTGGATATGTTTCAGCTGATATTCCAGACTAAGACAAACTAGGAAGAAGGTGATACTTCTGAATATTTAGTAACTAGAAACTTTATAAATACCAGTGGAACACTGTTAGAACCAGAATACTGGATATAGAAATTTCAGATATACTGCCGGAAAATGAGTCCCTCAGGTGAATTAACCCACAGCACTCAAAATATGACTTGGGAAGAGCTGTTTCCACAATGTAGAGTTGACTGTGATGAAGCAAATGGAGTAAAGCCTCTGAGACCTTCATTTGCTGATGGGGCACAACTCAAAATGCGGAGAAACAGCTGTAAATATCCACTAATAATGGGAACATGTAAAGTATGAAGTATGAATCAATGAAAATTGGAAGTTGACAAAAATGAAATGGAATTCATTAACATTGATATCCTAGGCATTAGTGAGTTGGAATGGACTGGTATTGGTCATTTTTCATCTGGTAATCCCATGATTTGCTATGCTGGGAATGACAAATTGAAGAGGAATGATGTAACATTCATCATCAAAAAGAACATATCAAGATCTATCTTGAAGTACAGCACTGTCTGTGATAGCATAATATCCATATGCCTACAGGGATAACTAGTTAATGCCGCCATTATTCAAATTTACACACCAACCACTAAAGCCGGAGATGATGAATTTGTTGTTGTTGTTGTTTACCAAGTTCTTCAGTATGAAATTGATTAAACATGTAATCTAGATGTATTGCTAATTACTGGCAGTTGGAATGCAAAGGTTGGAAACAAAGAGGAAGGATCATTAGAAAATATGGCTTTGGTGCTAGAATTGATGCTTGAGGTCACATGATAGAATTTCGCAAGACTGATTGTGGTTCACTTATCATATGGATATTTTTAAATGTAAAAATTGTGATGGTGGTGGTTATGTGCCATTGAGTTAGTTCTGACTTATAGTGACCCTTGTATAGGACTTCCATGGCAGTAAATCATTTTTCCTTAGAGCAGCTGGTAGTTTTAAACTGTTTTCCTTGTGGTTAGCACCCCAACTCGTAACTCAGTATGCTATAAGAGCTCCAATTTTTAAATGCTTGTTGTTGTTAAGTGCTATCGAGTAAGTTTTGTCTCATAGCAACCCTGTGTAGGGTTTCCAAGGAGTGGCTGGTGAGCTTGAAATGCAGACCTTGCGGTTCAAACCAACTTTGTAGGCCAGCGCATTAACCCACAGCATCACACCAAGACTCCATTTTTAAATATAGAGGACTATTATAAGTGCCAGAGTCTTGGTGTGGTGCTATAGGATAAGCACTGGACTGCAAGGTCTGTTTAAACTGCCGACCTTACAGTTTAACCTGTATAGGGTTTCTGACTCAACGGCACTTAACAACAACAATAACATAATTATGTGCCATATGTCAAAGCTAATCAATTGGTTTATTTTGATCATGTGCAGTTTATTAGCTACCAATTATATCTCAATAAAGCTATGAAAGTTACTTAGCAGAGAGATTAAATGGGGATAAAAGAGCTAAAGAAAAGGAATAGTTAAAATGATAAGCTACACTGGACACACAAATTACCAGCAAAAGATATCTAATTGTTGAGAACCCAGAAGGTCTTATGATCTCAGAAATGTCTTTCTGAATACTCAGACACTGTGCCTACACAATCCACTCCAAAAAACATATACAATTCTCAATTAAATTTGTTGATAGAAACAATCTGTTTTCCTGATAGTGATAATACAGTCAGTCCCCGGGTACAAACCAGTCTGTTCCTGTGTCTTTAAGAATTTGTAGTTATGTTGAACCAGGTGCATATGGCTCTTACTTAGCCTTAACTTCTGTTGTGTTTCAATGATTTAAAACTGCACCTGCAGCAAGTGAAGGTGATTATGTGATTATAATGAAGACTTATTAAGAGTAGGGACTGATTCAATAGTTTCAAAGCGAGGAAAATTTTACATAACATTAAAGGACAAGTAGGAGTTGTCTATGACCAAGGACTGCCTATAATTATCTTCCAGTAGATTCGATTCATTGAGAGCCAATGTGTGTCAGAGAAGAGTTGGATGACATAGGGTTTCAGTGACTGAGTTTTCTTAAGTAGATTGTTAGTCCTTTTTCAGAGATACGGCTTGTTGTTAAGTGTCAGCAAGTTGGTTCTGACTCACAGCAACCCTGTGTAGGGTTTCTGAGGAGCAGCTTTGAAGTGTTGAACTTGTGGTTAGCAGTTCAGTGCTTATCTATAAGCGTCACACCAGAACTCCAAGTGGACTCAAATTTTCAACCATTCAACTGTTTGCACTACCCATGGAATCCAATAAAACAATAGTTGGTGTGGCACTGTAGGACAAACACTAGACTAGTAATTACAAGGCTGACAGTTCAAACCCACGAGCCACTCTCATTGGTTCCTATGAGTCAGAACCAATTCAACAGCACACAACAAAGACATATTGCACTGGGCCAAATTTGCTGCAAAAGACTTCTTTAAAGCGTTCTTTGTTAGAGAACAAAGATATCAGTTGGAGGATTAAGGCACATCTGATCTAAGCCATGGTATTTTCAACTGTCTCATCCTCATGTGAAAGTTGGACAATGAATAAGGAAGACCACAGAAGAATCAATCAATTTGAATTACGGTGTTGGAGAAAAATATTCAAAGTATCATGAACTGCCAGAAGAGCAAGCAAATCTGTCTTGGAAGAAGAACAATCAGAATGCTCCTTAGAAGCAAAGATGGTGAGATTTCATCTCTTGTACTTTGGACAGCATGTGGTCAGGAGGGACCAATCCCTGGAGAAGGACATCATACTTGGAAAAGTGGAGAGTCAGCAAAACAGAGGAATAGTCCCAATGAGATAGACTGCCTTAATGGAGGCAACAATAAACTCAAAGATAATGGCAAATGTGAAGATGGTTTAGGACCAGAGAGTATTTCATTCTGTTGTGTATAGGGTCACTGTGGATTGGAACCAGCTCAATGGCACCTAACAATAACAAGATTTATTCAGCACTTATTATAAATCAGGCCCCAAATTTAATGAATTATACATTTTAATCCTCATAAAACCCTAAGGGATTGATACTATTACTATCCCTCAATGTACTGAAGGGCAAATCCATCCTCAGAGAGGCTAACTAACTTAGCAGTAGCTACCTAATTAGAATGGTGGTCTAATTCCAGGCATGAGTGCCTGATTGTTAAACTTCCTTCCCTCTGTATGTAATCAGGATCCTAGGACTCTGACGTAAATCAACATTTTCTGACATAAGGAGACTCTGCATTCAACAGATAGATTACATTTGTAAGTCCCTGGTGAAGGACATCATGTTTGGTAAATTGGAGGGTCAGTGAAAAACAGAAAATCCTCAACAAGATGGATTGACACAGTGGCAGCAACAATCAGCTCAAATGTAATAGCAATTGTGAGGGTAGCTTAGGACTGGGCAGTGCTCAATTCTGCTGTTCATGGGGTCTCTATGAGTCAGAACTACTTGATGACAGTTAATAACAACAACAAGCCTCTTTCCATCCCTGTGAATCTGCAGTCCTTTTCTGAGGAACTTACACTACGTTTTATGAGTTGGGTAAAAAAAATTCTCCAGGAAGCTAACAAAAACTTCCTCCGTTGCCTGAAACTCTTGGGTCCTGCCTACGCATGTCAAGGGCTTCTCTTTCACAAGAAACACCTTCCAGGGAGGTCCAAGGATGAAGAAAGGTGGATTGCTCAACCAGGGGATGTCACATTCTCCAGCGCATGCTAGCAACTTTTTTCTCTTCAAAAACACTAAAACTTGTATTTCAAATGGTACAAAGGAGGTACCGCAACACCCAGCAGCAGCTCATTCCCATTCTATTTTCCAGACGACAATCAAAAGTACGTTGTGGCTATAGATCCATATTCCATTCATTTCCATTCCTGTTGGTTCTCTAAAGTGGCTATTCCTTCTCTGCACTAAAAACACATGGATGGATTTTGTGACCCTCTGGAGAGACTTAAAAATAAGAACAACTAAATAAGGCACTTGTAAACCATCCAGCATCAATAAAACCTTCTCTTTTATCACAAAGGAGGAAAAGCAGCTGGGGGAAAAAAAGTGCCGCTGACAGGAAAGTTGATATCTTTATGAGAACAACTTCGCTCATGAATTTTCATCTCCATATTTTGAGGTTTTAGCTAAGTTGAAAATTATTCTGGCAAAAGTATTTCTCAAGTATATGTACTACTTTTCTATCCTACTTTTAATAAAATAACATTATGACTTTTATATAACTCTATCTATATATCTGCTCTACATTCTTGGTTTATATTTTATATCTTCATAGACAGCCTAAGCTATCTTGGAACATATTATTTATATCTTTGCTTTATGAGAAGGCTTTAAAATGTTCATGGGAAAATGGAATTGAAAGATAACAGAATTGTCCTATGAACTTTCTGAAGACCCCTCATATTTTCATTGACTCGCTTAGCAATCATTGTACTATAATAAACCTCCAAAAGATACAGACACTTTTTTTCCACATAAAACGAGAGATTTATAAAATTCTAACCTCTATCATTGCCCAGACATAGGTCTTACGTGGTTGCACCCACTAAGCACACACACTATTTTATCATTTTTTTGTTCGACTTCTCCACATTTATTTATCCCATATATCTGGCATTTTAAATAGAGCACTATTCCATAGTATTGTAATACACAGTTTAATTAACCATCTTTTAACTCTTTTGCCCACACATTATTATAACTCATTCAAATGTTTGTAAATTTTGTTTTTCCTTGTTGGACAACTTCCTTAATCTGAAAAGTAAGACTAACAGATAAAAAACCCTACTCAGCTCTATAACTTTAATTGTAAATTGTCAGGTTAGCTCTCCAAAAGAAACAAGGCTTATTTGCAATGTGTCTTTTGTATTCAGCAAAATACGAGTCCATCTTTTTCTTCATAGTCTCTTCAATGCTGGGCATTCTAATGTGTTCCTTTGTGGTACCAAGAAGTAAAGCTCTTGACTACTAACTGAAAGGCTAGCAGTCCAAATCTACCTAGAGGCTCCTCAGTGACTTCTGAAAGACCAGTCATTAAAAACCCTATTGAGCACAGATCTACACTGAAATACATGGAATCATCATGAGTTGGAATCAATTTGGCAGGCAGTACCTGGGTTCTATTTATCGTTGGATGATTTCAAAAGAACATTATAAAAACATATAGTTCTTTAAATCCATCAAATTTCTTTTTAATACTTTTATTACTCTTTGAAAAAACAAATATTGATCACCTACTACACGTTGTTGATGTTAAGTGCCTTCGAGTCAGTTTTGACTCATAGCAACACTATATAGGGTTTCCAAAGAGTGGATTGTGGGTTTGAACCACCAATCTTGCAGTCCAGTGCTTATCCTACAGCACCACACCAGGACTTCACCTACTACATGCTAGTTGCTTTACATGCCTTAAAATTCATTCAAAATCCCTGAGTACCCCATAAAGTTGATAATATACATTTTATTTTTGCTAAGGAAAGTAAGCCTCAAAATGTTAAAACATGTCCACGAGATTCCAGGACTTCAACTCACAACTACTTACTTCCTACAGATTCTACCTTATATCATCCAGCCTCATATTCATAACCTTTAAATAGCTTGCTTTTTTTTTTCTAACATAAGAGTTTTGTTTCTCATTCTATACTGGGACTGGTATGAAAGAAATGCAAATAAGTGCTTAATAAACTCTGTTTAGTCAGAGAAAGATGGAACTTGAAACAACCTCAGAGATTTTGTATTCCATCCTCTTAAAACCTGATGCCATCAAATCTGTTACAACTCATAGGGATCCTATTGAACAGAGAATAATTGCCCCCATTGGATTTCTAAGGCTGTAAATTTTATGGAAACAAACTGCCTCATCTTTCTCCTGCAGAGCAGCTAGTAGATTCAAACTTCTGACGTTTCAGTTAGCAGGTAAGCAGTTAACCACTGTATCACCAGGATTCCTTCTCTCAAACTTACAGATGCAAAGACTGAAGCCCACAAGCAAAGTGACTGGCCCAGGATCAAACAATTCAGAGTTGTCTGTCATACCATGGCCATTGGTGCTTATTCTACATTCCTTAAAGACCTACTCCTGGTGTGACGCTGTAGAATCAGCACTGGACTGGGAACCACAGGTTGGCAGTTCAAACCTACCAGCTGCTCCTCAAAAGCATAATACAGGGTCTCTATGAGTCAGAAATTAACTCAACAGCACTTAACAAGAACAACAGGGGCTACCTCCACCACTCTTCAGTCAGTTTGCAGTACTGTGGTGACTTGTGAGTTGCTGTGATTCTGGAAGCTATGCCACTACTGGTATTTTAAATACCAGCAGGGTCATCCATGGTGGACAGGTTTCAGATGAGCTTCCAGATGAAGACAGACTAGGAAGAAGGAGAGACGAACTACTTCAGAATATGTAGTCACTGAAAATCTTATGAATAGCAGAGAAACAGTCAACACCAGAATACTGAATACTGAAACATTATGAGGAACAGTAAAATATTATCAGACACAGTGCCAGAAAATGAGCCTCTTGGGTTAGAAGGCACTCAAAATACAACTGGGGGAGAGCTGCCTCCTGAAAGTAGAGCTGACCAGGGTGATGCAAATGGAGTGAAGATTTTGGGACCTTCATTTTCTGATGAGACTCAACTAAAAATGAGGAGCAACAACTGAAAACATTCGTTAATAATTGGAACATGAAACGTATGAAGCTATGAAAATTGGAAGTTGTCAAAAATTAAATGGAATGGATAAACATCAATATCCTAGGTGTTAATGAGCTGAAATGGATTGGCACAGACCATTTTGACTCACAGTCACATGGTTTACTATGCCAGGAATGAAAAATTGAAGAGGAATGATGCCACATTCATCATCAAAAAGAACATTTCAAGATCTATTTTGAAGTATAATGCTGTCTGTGACAGGAAAATTTCCAAATGCCTATAAGGAAGGCCAGTTAATACAACAATTATTCAAATTTATGCACTACCCACTTTAGCCAGTCTTGATGAAATTGAAGAATTCTACCAACTGCCTTAGTCTGAAATTGATCAGGCATGCAATCAAGATATATTGATAATTACTGGTAATTGAAATGCAATGGTTGGAAACAAAGAGGAAGGATCAGTCATTGGAAAATATGGCCTTGGTGATAGAAATAATGCTGGAGAACGCATGACAGAATTTTGTAAGACCAATGACTTCTTCGCAACATAAACACATGGACATCATCAGATGAAATACACAGAAATCAAATTAACTGTATCTTTGAAAAGAGATGGTGTAAAATCTCTATATCATCAGTTAAAACAAGACCAGGGCACATTGTGAACGGACCATCAATTGCTCATATGCAAATTCAGGCTGAAGCTGAAGAAAATTTAAACATGTCCATGATCACCAAAATATGACCTTGACCATATATCACCCGAATTTAGAGGTAATCACAAGAACAGATCTTATGACTAAGACACAAATGACTGAAGACTAGAAGAGTTATGGGATGACATCAAGAACATCATACAGGAAGAAAGCAAAAGGTCATTAAGAAGACAAGAAAGAAAGAAAAGACCAAAATGGATGTCAGAAGAGATTCTGAAATGTACTGTCCAGTGTAAAGATGCTTAAAAAAAAATGGAAGACATGAGGAGGTAAAAGAGCTGAACAGAAAATTTCAAAGGGTCAATCGAGAAGATAAAGTCAAATATTATAATGAAATATGCAAAGACCTGGAGTTAGAAAATCAAAATGGAAGAACACGCACAGCATTTCTCAAGCTGAGGGAACTGAAGAAAAAATTCAAGCCTCAACTTTCAATATTAAAGGATTCTATGGGCAAAATATTGAATGATGCAGAAAACATCAAAAGAAGATAGAAGGAATACATACAGTCACTGTACCAAAAAGAAATCATCGCTGTTTAACCATTTCAAGAGGTAGCATATGATCAAGGGCCAGTGATTCTGAAGGAAGAAGTCCAAGGTGCATTGAAGGCATTGGCAAAGAGCAAGGCACCAGGAACTGATAAAATTGAAATCTTTCCACAAACTGATGCAGCACTGGAGGCTGTCACTCATCTATGCCAAGAAATTTGAAAGACAGTAACCTGGCCAACTAATTCAAAGAGTTGCCTAGTAAATCAGGCATAGAATAAAAATTGTTTATGAGTGGAAAGAGACCAAGGGAGCTGGCAAGTTCAGTCTTCAAGAGAAATAACTAATACTACCCAGCTGAAAGACACAATAAACCAGATGCCCCACTGGGCAGAGCTCTCCCATCCCCATAAATAATGTCCCAATGACAGTCATGGGCTCTTAGCCTTCACTCTGTGCAGACAGTTAGGGGTGGCCATGGTTGAAATGCCAGAAAAGACATGTTACCCAAGTTTCCTATAAGGAGGGTTTCAAAGTTTCATGGAAAAATCCTCATTATTTCTTAATTCCATTTTTTCCAGGAACCTTTTAAAGTTCCCTCAGTTTTTTTTTTGTTGTTGTTGTTTTTTTAATCACACTGTCCAACTCTTAAAAGCATATCCTAATAAGCTTCCAGGATTCAATCCACCAGCAATAACTATTACTTCCAGAAAAATTATCCAATCCAACAAGAAGGCTCTGTCGAGAGAACAAAATTCTTGAACACAACTAATTCCTATGTTTAAAGGCAGGCTACATGAAAACACTGAGCTTTTAAAAGCCAAAGCAAAATTTGTCCCTTAATCATCACTAACATATTAAAATCAATGTTCAAACACATGAAGATATCTGAAATATAGAGAAAAAAGCCCTCTCCTATTGACCATGTAATTAGATTTGATTTTGCTTTATAAAATACTCAGACTTAAACAAGCATTGTGTTGCCATAACTTGCTTTGTACTGCTCTGAAACATTAAAAACTGCAGAGCAAAGGGGTGTCTGGTTTTTTCCCTTCGTCTACAGCTTATCCAGATGTTCTTTAACACTTTTTATGTAAACTGTAGCAACAGAATAATGGGAAGAGAGTTTTTGCTGAATATTATTACACTTGCTATGGTTTGAATTTTCAAATAGTGAGATTTTCTTACTATATTTATTTCAAAGTGGCATCTCACACCTGCATGTTTATATTATGGCTTTGATGCTCATTAACTCTACAAAGATTCAAGTAGTAAAGTGCAAATTAAAAAAAAAAAGGGGGGGTGGATCTTGAAGGAACAAAAGTCATCTGATACATATAATTTTTTTTTTTTTTTAGGTTTCCAGAAAC
>NW_006408553.1:5152489-5153788 GCF_000296735.1 Chrysochloris asiatica
TTTAGATGCAAATACCAAAATAAGAAATGAGATGTGTGACATTAAAAAGAATCAACTAAAATAGAAGTTCACAACAGAAAATATTATGAAAGATTGTCCTCCAACAAATCTGGAAATATAGAAGAAATTAACAAATTTAGAGAAACACAGCACCTACCCAAATCAACAAAAATAGAGGTAAAAAATTTGAATAGGTCCATAACAAAAGCAAATATTAAAGATTCATAAAAAAAATTTTAAATCTCACAACAAAGCAAGCTCTGGTCCAAATAGCATCATTGGAGCATTCCACCAAATATTCAGAGAAGAATGGACACCAATTCTACTCAAAATATTCCAGAGAATATAAAAGGAAAAAATATTCCATAATTCATTCTATGAAGTCAGCATAACCCTGATACCAGAGCCAAAGATACCACTAGAAAAGAAAATTATAGAGCAATTTCTCTCATGAATATTTGTTGTTGTTGTATGCCATGGAGTCGGTTCCAACTCATAGCGACCCTACACAGGGTTTCCCAGGCTGTAAATCTTCACGGGAGCAGATCGCCTTATCTTTCTCCCGCAGAACCACTGGTAGTTTCGAACTGCTGACCTTGCGGCTTGCAGCACGATTCGTAACTACTACGCTACCAAAATTCTCAACAAAATTCTAGCCCAAAGAATTCAACAGCATTTCAAAAAAATAACACATCATGATCAAGTGGGATTCAAACCAGCAATGTAAGGATGGTTCAACATTAGAAAAGCAAAGTAATTTGCCACATAAATAAAACCAAGGTAAAGAATCACATGATTTTCTCAATCAATGCAGAAGAGGCATTTGCTAAAATTCAATGCCCTTTCCTGATTTAAAGAAACAAAACAAAGATAAACAAACAAAAAAAACCCAGAAAAATATGAATTTAAGAGAAATTTCTCCACACAAATAAGACCATTTGAGCAAAACAAATAGCCAACATTATTCCCAGTGGAGAAAAGTTGAGAGTGTTCATCTTGAGAACAAGAACAAGACAAGGATGCCCATTATCACCACTCTTATTCATTTTTATACTGGAAGTTCTAACTAGAGAAATAAGGGAAACAGTATTCAAATTGGAAAGGATGAAGTTGAATCATCCTTATTTGCAGATGGCATAATCAGACAATATATACAGAAAATAACACAAGACTCCACAAGAAAGTTACTGGAACTAATAGACGGGTTCAGCAAAGTGGAAGGATAAAAGGTAAACAAAACAAAAAATCAGTTGGGTTCCTCTGCACTAATAAGAAGGACTCTGTAAAGGAAATTTTTTT
>NW_006408553.1:5153998-5155944 GCF_000296735.1 Chrysochloris asiatica
CCTTGTATGGGGCTTCAGAGGAGGAGGGTGGTGAACCTGAACCACTGACCTTGAAGTTCATACCAACCTTTCGGTCCAATGCATTAACCCACAGCACCACACCAGGACTCCAAAAGAGACCTACATAAATGGGAAAACATTCCAAACTCACGGATAAGAAGACGTAACATTGTGAAAATGTCAATATTACCAAAAATGGTCTATAAATATTATGCAATCCTGATCCAAATTCCAACAAAATTCTTTAATGAAATGGAAAAACTAATCTCCAATTTTACTTAGAAAGGAAGGAAGCTCTAAATAACTAAAGCAATGTTGAAGGAGAACAAAGTAAGAGGCCTCACACTTACTAATCACAAGACTTATTACAGCCATGATAATCAAAACAACCTGATACAGGCTCACTGACAGATACATAGACCAATAGAATAGAATTGAGAATGCAAAACAAAACCCATCCATGTACAGACAGCTATTTTCAAAAAAGGGTCAAAGTGTATTCAATGGAGAAGAAATAGTCACTTTAACAAATGGTTCTGGCAAAAATGGATATTCATATGCAGGAAAATAATCAAAATTCATGCCTCACACCATGCACAAAAATGAACTCAGAATAGATCAATTGTTGGAGCTAAAACTATAAAGTTCTTGGAAATTAATTTAGGGTCAAAACAAGGGGATCTAATTTTTGGCATGAAAACAAACCTGAAAATGCAAAAAATGACAGATGATAAATACGATAAATGAAAACTCCAAAAAAGTAAACACTATGTTCATCTAAAGATTTTATCAAGAGAGTATAATGGGAACCTACAGACTAGGGAAGTCTTTACTTGTGCTTTACTGACTATGCAAAAACTTTCAAAAGTATGGATCATGACAAGCTATAGATAACATTGCAAAGAATGGATCTGCCAAAGAACATAACTGTGCTCACGAGGAACCTATACATAGACCAAGTGGCAGTCTTTACAACAGAGCAAAGGGATATTGAATGGTTTAAAATCAGGAAAGGTGTGCACCAGACTTGTACCTTTTCACCACAT
Organism: Chrysochloris asiatica; assembly: GCF_000296735.1. NCBI lineage: Eukaryota > Metazoa > Chordata > Mammalia > Afrosoricida > Chrysochloridae > Chrysochloris > Chrysochloris asiatica. The sequence goes on from NW_006408553.1 coordinate 5,155,045, forward strand.
ATTTTTAATCAATATACTGAGCAAATAATATGAGAAGCTGCATTATAGGAAGAAGAACACAGCATTAGGATTTTAAAAAGACTCATTAACAACCTGTGATACGCAGATGATACAGCCTTGCTTCGCTTGGGAGCGAAAACGACTTTAAAATACTTAATGAGGAAGATCAAAGACCACAGCCTTCAGTATACATTGCACCTCAAGATAAAGAAAAATCAAATATCCTCACAACTGAGCCAATCAATAACATCATGATGAACGGAGAAAAGATTGAAGTCGCCAAAGACTTCAATTTGCTTGGATCCAAAATCAACACTCATGGAAGCAGCAGGCAAGAAATCAAATCTGCTGCACAAGAGCTTTTTAAGGTGTTCAAGAGCAAAGATGTCAGTTTGAGCACTAAGGTGTGCCTGGCCCAAGTCATGGTAGTTTCAATTGCCTCATATACATGTGATTTAAAGTTGGACCGTGAATAAGAAAGACTGTAGAATTTTGAGTGATGGTGTTGGAGAATATAGAAAGTACCATGGAGTGCCAGAAGAAAAAGCGCATGTGTATTGGAAGAAGTTAGAAGCAAGGATGGCAAGACTTCATCTCTCATACCTCAGACACACTATCTGGAGACACCAGTCCCTGGAGATGGATATTATGCTTGGTAAAGTGGAGGATCAGAGAAAAAGATTAAGATCCTCAGTGAGATGGATTGGTATACTGGCAGCAGCAATGGGCTCAAGAGTAACAAAAATTGTGACCAGGCAATGTCTCCTTCTGTTGTGCATAGAGTCGATCGATATAAGCAAGAAACAACTTGATGGCACTTAAAAACAACACAAACTGGGGGGAAAGCCTTAGCAATGGCATATCAGATAAGGGTCTAATTTCTAGAATGCATAAAGAAAT
>NW_006408553.1:5156322-5176824 GCF_000296735.1 Chrysochloris asiatica
GCAATGAAATGCAGACGGGTCTCTTGTGATACAATAGTGAATAATTGTTATCAGGACTGATTGTGAGGGTTGGAAATGTAAAAGTAGATATTTTACAGCAAGGAGGGGAGTGATTAACTTTTCAGTCTAGGAGTGGAGGTCCCTAGGACCATCAATGGAGAAGAGCGGGACCCTACCCAGAGAAGCAGTGATGCCTGAGATGGAGGCAGAGACGATGACGGGGAGACATGAAGCAGCTGGGGACTTGAGATCCAGAGAGAGAGAGGGGCTGTGTGTTGATGACAGGGGGGTGGAGGAGGGAGCAGGCTTGCAGGGTATGCCCTTTAGTTGGTTGATGATGCATGGAGGAGACTGTAACCATGGCAATGAAACAATATACGATACAATGAATATAAAACCATGTAAACTATCACATCATTCACAATAAAACATTTATTTTTTTTAAAAAAAAGCATTTCTAAAAGCAATGCATAAAAATTTTTTTTTTTTTTAAATGGGTAAAGGGCATAAACTGACACTTTACCAAAGAGGGCATTCAAGTGGTTAACAAATACAGGAAAAGATGCTCACAATCATTAGTCATTTGAAACATGCAAAATAAAAATGACAATTAGACACCATCTCACCCCTGCAAAATGCCAATGATAAAACAAAACTAGAAAACAAATTCTGATTAGGGTGTGGGGGGACTGGAACATTGTTGGTGGGATAGTAAAATGGTACTATGGAAAACAGTATGGTCCTTCCTCAAAAAGCTAGAAACAGAAATCTTTTATGATCCAGTGGCCCCACTCCTAGGTGTAAATTCCAGAGCTATAAGAGCAGTGACATATGACGAGACATAGGCAAACTTTGGAAGACAGCTAACTAGCCAATTGATTGGAAGAGATTTATATTTGTGCCTATTCTAAAAAGAGGTGAGCCAAGGGAAGGCGGAAATCATTGAACACTATTATTAATATCACATGTAAGTAAAATTTTGCTAAAGATAATTTTAAAATAGATGAAACAGTACATTGACAGGGAACTGCCAGAGGTTCGAGCTGGATTCAAATGAGGACATGAAACAAGGGATGTCACTGCTGATATAAGATGGATCTTGGCTGAAATCAGAAAATAATCTAGCCTGAGATCAGAAGATCTAGATAGTGCCCAGCTACCAATATCAACCATTCTGACCTGGAATATAATAGAAGGCCTTGGACAGAAGGGGAAAAAAATGTAGAACAAAACTCAAATTTCTTTAAAGACAAAACAAACAAAACCCCACCAGAATTGCTGGACCAATAGAGAGTAGAGGAATCTATGATATTATCATTATACAATATCATTTTAACTTGGAACTGAAGTCACTCTGGGTGGTGGCCTTATATACATGTAGTAGATTGACTTATAAAAAATACCAATCACGAATACTGTGGTGGTGGTTTTGTACCATGAATTCAGTTTCTATTCATAGTGACTCTGTATAGGGTTTCCAATGTTGTAAATCTTTACAGGAGCAGAAAGTCTCATCTTTCTCCCACAGAACCATTGGTAGTTTAGAACTGCTGATCATGAGCTACAAGAGCTCCTTATGAACACTGTAGTCCCTTAAACAATTAACTTTATGAGATCAAACAGTTAACATTTACCCTAAAACAAAGATGAGAAGCTAAATGAAAACAGAGCAACAACAACAAATGAAAATAATGTAAATCTTCACACATTGTGAAAAATGTAACTAATATCATGGAACAAGTTGTATAAAAATTATTAAATGGGAATCTAGTTTGTTATACAAACTTTCACCCTAAACCACAAAAATAAAACATTTGTAAGAAAGACATAAAACCATATAAAATAAGTGTTTTCTCCTCAACTGTTTATCTGATGGTTATGGTAACTCCTCAGAAGCCTTGGAAACAGTCCATCATTAGGTGACAAAGATGCGTGGTAACTTTTCCAAACCAAATGGCAAAGCATTTAAGAGAAGCACCAGAATAGCTGTTGGCGAGAGTAAGTATAACATATGGAATACCTTTTCTTTATGCTTTTTATCACTGCATTTTAGAACTCTTAAATTACTTCTGATTGTAATCACTGGCTACATACAGGAATTGATGTTATCTGTCCTGATATTTCATATGACAACATCCTCTAGCATAAGAAACCTCAAATAAAAAGCTGAGATGCCAACACTTTAGAAGTACCAAGAAAACTCTCCCTATTATTTTATTGTCAACCTAGGCAGGGTGACGATTCAATCTGCTGAGAGACCTTTTAAAGGTAGTTTACAGGATGATAAATGTAAAAGCATAATGTTAGAAAATTTTTTATAGTGAGGGACTCCAGGACCAGCAAATTATGACTGTTGAATTGATGATGTTGTCGCAAATTCACCCATATGTCCTTAACTAATTTTATTGCAGAGTCACAAGAACAGAAGTTGCGTATACTCAGGGTGGCTAAGAATTGGAACGAGGGATATCATTGCTGATGTCCAATGGATCTTGGCTGAAAGCAGAGAATACCCGAAATATGTTTACCTGTGCTTTACTGACTACACAAAGGTTTTCGATTGTGTGGATCATGCCAAGCTATGGAGAACATTGTGAAGTATGAGTATTCTGGAACACTTAATTACACTCATGAGGAATTTCATGGACCAAGAGGCAGTTTTCAAACAGAACATGAAAATGATGAATGGTTTAAAATGAAGAAAGGTGTGTGATTGGGTTGTATTCTTTCACCATACTTATTCAACCTGTATGCTGAGCAAAAAATCTGAGAATCTGGCTTATATGAAGAAAAACGTGGCATCAGGATTGGAGGTAGACTCATTAACAACCTGTGACATGCAGATGATACAACCTTGCTTGCTGAAAGTGAAGAGGACTTAAAATACTTACTAATGAAGATCAAAGACCACAGCCTTCCATATGGATTGCATATCAATGTAAAGAAAACAAAAATCCTCACCACTGGACCAATAAACAGCATTCTTAACAATGGAGAAAAGATTGAAGTTTTCAAAGACTTCATTCTTCTTGGATCAACTATCAACACTCATGGAAACAGCAGTCAAGAAATCAAATGACATATTGCATTAGGCAAATCTGCTGCACAAGACCTTTTTAAAGTATTGAAGAGCAAAGATGTCAGCTTGACGACTAAAGCGCACCTGACTCAAGCTATAGTATTTTTAATAACCTCATATGCATGTGAAAGCTGGGCATTGAATATGGAAGGCCTTTGAAGAATTGATGCTTTTGAGTTATAGTGTTGGAGGAGAATACTGAAAGTACCATGGGCTGCCAAAAGAACCAACAGACCTGTGTTGGAAGAAGTGCAGCCAGAGTGCTCCTTGGAAGCCAGGATGGCCAAACTTCGTCTCTCATACTTCGGACACATTGTCAGGAGGGGACTAGTCGCTGGAGAAGGATATCATGTTTGCTAAGGTGGAGGGTCAGAGAAAAAGAGGAAGACCCCCAGCGAGATGGATTGGCAAAGTATCAGCATTAACGGACTCAAGCGTGACAACAATTGTGAGGTTGGCCCAGGATAGGGCAGTGTTTCGTTTTGTTGTGCGTAGGGTTGCTATGAGTTAGTACCAATTCGATGGCACCTAACAACAACAACAACAACAACAAAGAGTGAAATGTCATGGATTGAATTGTGACCCTGTAAATATGTGTCAGCTTGGCTGGACCATGATTATCACAAGTTTGGCAGTTTTTTGATGATCTCTCATGATGTGATACATCAATTAGAGAATTATGGGTGGAATACTGGTGTTGCGCTATAGAATAAGCACTGGACTGCTAACCGCGATGTTGGCAGGAGCTCTGGTAGCATAGTGGTTATGAGCCGGGGTGCTAATCTCAATGTCAACAGTTCAAAACTACCAGCGGTTTTACAGGAGAAAGATGAGGCTTTCTGCTCACGTAAAAATTCACAGCCTCGGAAACCCTATACTTGATTGCTATGATTCAGAACCGACTCTATGGCACATAACCACTACCAACCACTCCTCAGAAACCCTATCTAGGGTCGCTATGAGTTTGAACCTACTTGATGGCACTTATTAACAACAACAAAAACACCCTTAATTCTTACAACCCTTTCTTGCACACCTTTAATTCATACAACCCTTTCTTGGAAATAGATTGCCACACTTTTCTTCCTAGGTGCCTCTGGGTGAACTCCAACCTCCATCCTTTCAGTTAACAGCCAAGTGGATTAACCATTTGCACCATCCAGGGACTAACTGCACTACCCAAGAACAATTAACTGGGTGCTTTTCGTGATCTGTGTCAAACTCTATTTCTTCCCTGTCTTATCCTACAGCTTGATAGACTTGCTACTCCCATCCACATCATAGATGGAAAACATTCTAGTGTACTCTGTGAAAAAAAGAAAAATGGGTTGTGGATTCAGACAGAGTTTGAAACAAACCCTGCTGTTGGGACAAACTCTCATGGAGTCCACAGTTCCTCTGGGACTGGGTCACAGTCTTGCTGTAGTAGCCCCATCCCAGGAACCAACATCCTTCCTAGAATGTATCCATCCACACTTCCCTTAGCAGGGAAGCAACCTCCAGGGACACAGACAGTGAAATGTCCACAAGCAGAGCCCACTGAAAACCCCCCAGGGATTTGTGAGTTTGCTTTTCATTTGTCTAGCCATTTTAATAAACATAAAGCAAACAGGAACATTCGTAATTTCACTTTAAAATTATGATGTGTATAGGATGTTTTATGCCATATCTGTTAATCCAAACCAATTATCTTGTATTACTCTTTATGTATGTAAAAGCTTTGGCCTGAAAGTTACCATATATAAATGATAGCACCACTTTATGAAATGATGAAAATATCTGGATGATAATCAGATATGGGTGGAATACTGGTGTTGCGCTATAGAATAAGCACTGGACTGCTAACCTCGATGTTGGCAGGAGCTCTGGTAGCATAGTGGTTAAGAATCGGGCTACTAATCTCATGGTCAGCAGTTCGAAACTACCAGCTGTTCCATGGTAAAAAGATGAGGCTTTCTGCTCCCGTAAAGATTTACAGCCTCAGAAACCCTGTACAGGGTCGCTATGAGTTGGAACCGACTCCACGGCACATAACAACAACAAGTGTAAAGGAGTCCTGGTGTGGCACTGTAGGATAAGCACTGGACTTCAAGGTTAGTTTGAACTGCAAGGTCATTAGTTCAAACTCAACAGCTGCTCCTCAGAAACCTTATACAGGATCACTATGAGTTGGAACCAACTTGATGGCACTTAACAACAACAAGTGTAACAACTGTTTAAATTAAGTTGCAGTGCTCCTTTGTTTTCAAAACTAAATAAAAACTGGTGGTTCCATGTTTCACTGCCCTGCTCTGCTGCTCTTAGGCTGGCTCTTAAAACCATGCAGAATGGGAGGGGAAAAGAAAGCTGTCCTGTTCTCTTCCCAGGCCCACACGATAGCAGTGCCTGGGCACCTGTCTCACCCTCTTCCCTAGTACTGGTACAACACTTGGGCCTGCTGGAGTCATGGATTCAGGAACAGACCAGGTGCTCCTCTGTGACACTTCCCTGATGCCCATTCCTGGGCTATACAGCATCTCCTGATGTCTAATGCCCCATCTCTGATGCCAAGTCCTTCCTACTTGTCTTCTGGAATTTCTCCTCAAAGCTAGGCCTGTGACCCCATACTTGCCCCATCCCATTGGCCAAGTTGGTTCCCTTTCCCAGTGTTTCCCAGATTGTTCCATCTTGCTGTAAACCAAAACTTCCAGACTAACAAATGTAGATATCTCACAGTAAGGCAACACAAAACTTCCCAGAATCCATGATAGTTTCTTGGGAAATTGTAAATAAGAAGTTCTAGAGCCTGGTAGAAAACAGCTTCGGCTTACATTTTTCCATCTGCCTATTGAAGTCAGGGCCTTGGGGTGAATCTAGGGTGCTTCTGTGCCCAGCTTCCCTAATGTCTACTCCTATTTATAATGTGCCCTTTCCCTCCCTGCCTCCACTCCTGTGCCCTCGCTAATCTCTGAGATCAACACCCCTTTCTTGCATACTGGAGGTACTTCATAGCAAAGGGATGAGGAGAAGGAAACACAGGTGAGTGAGGCTTCCAGAGTGGGACCTTTTAAAAAGTCTCTCCACTCCTTCTTCGTTCTTTTCTTATTCCTTCTTCAAGTTTTTTATAAGACTTTACACACAATTTCTCAAACTTCATGGCAGTTTTTCCAGAAACTATACAAGTCTAGAAGAGATTCCAGAATCCCAGAGAAAATAGCACATTTACATTGTTTGGAGTCACTTTACAAAGAAGGGCTGACACCTTTTTGTATTTTAAATTTATCTCTGAAAAATACTGACAGATATCACTAAGATGTAAGTGGTTTATCCTTTTTATATACCTAGATAGTAAGGTATTTCTAGTCCAAATCAATGTTCACAGTAGTTAAATCCCACATAATAACAAGTTTCCATTCACTGCTGACCCATACAGACCCCATGTGTGCCATTGTAAAACTATATTCCACAGGGTTTTCCATGTCTGATTTTTAGAAGTAGAACAGCAGGGCTTTCTTTTGAGGTGCCTCTGGGTGTACTAACACCTCCAACCTTTCTGTTAGCAGCCGAGTGTGTTAATGGTTATACCACTCAGAAACTCTAATGGACAACCAATAGTGCTTTCCCAACCTGAGAGAGATCTTTATAGCAACCTTTTAGAATTCTGGTGTGACACTGCAGGATAATGCACTGGACTGCAAGGTTGATTTGAACCACAAGGTCAGTGGTTCAAACTCACCATGAGTCAAACTGACTCAATGGCACTTAACAACAACAACATTCAATATAAATTGTTGAATGCCTTCCTTATTAGAGGTTTTATGAAGTGTTTTACCTTGTTTGCGTAATGTATCGTTTTATACCACGTGGATGTTTTCAGAATCCTTAAGACATCTGTTTCAATTTCATTCATTAAAGAAAGCAACGGTTTATGGTATCATCCACTATCATCAAAAAGTTAGCCTTTCTACCCTACCCAGAGAAGCAGTGGTGCCTGAGATGGAGGCAGAGACGATGACATGGAGAGATGGAGCAGTTGGGGACTTTAGACCCAGAGAGGGAGAGGGGCTGTGTGCTGACGACCTGGGGGGCATGGGAGAAGGATTGCATGGAGGGGATTATAACCATGGCAATGAAATGATATACGATAGGATGAATGTAAAACTAATGTTCTCCCATGTAAACTATCACATAATTCACAATAAAACATTAAAAAAAAAAGTTAGCCTTTCTGTTTTCTAGTTGATATGCAACCAAACTACCTCTTTGTTTTCCATGGGAAAAAAAACTTATTTCTCAAGTAAGAAGATTTGGTCATTTTAGAATTTAGTAAGAGCAGCAAGCACTCTTTTTTATTTACCATATGCAGTTGGCAAGATTTTTATTTTACTGTTTCCTTTTCAGCTTATGATAATTTCCTTTTATTTTTTTTGATAATGCAATAAGCTTAATTTTCCCTTCTGTTAAGTCTTGATTATTCCCGCCAAAGGCTGATATTTTAAATAAAGGCATTTAAAACTTAATGCTAGTAGAACAGTTATGCAGTTACATGAATATTTAGGAAAATAAGCCTACAGATACTAATATTATCCTATGCAAATTAAGCCTAATGCAGCACAGCTTCCTGAGGCTAAAACTGAGGCTGGAGTTTTTTCAAAGGTAACAAGCAAGGGAGAGGGCTAAGGGCTAGGAATCAACACTGTTCTGTTTTTGCAAAACGGACTGTTGAGTACCATTTGCATCTGACAAAGAAAATTAAGACCTAAGTATTATACCCATTGTATGAGTCTACTCTAAATTAACCTGGCCAGTTTGTTTTTTGTTTTGTTGGTTGGTTTTGTTTTTTTGTTTCTTAACTGGGAGTTTGTTTGGTGCAGACAGTAATTGAGGCTGGCGAGAAAAATCAGCTGAACATCTGCCTTCAAGTCATCTAGAGTCAGATTGCTGGGTGAAGCAGATAACTGATAGGAGGGTTAAACTGAAGCCTACAGGATGTGGCTTCAGGAAGTGGCAGTGGATCTAGCTTAGTGGCTTTTTTCAACTGGTAAGAGGAAGCTTCACATGGAGGTAGACAAAAACCTTGACAACCAGCCTAAACTGTCAGTTCCATGAGAACAGGGACGGTCTAAATAAAAGCTATCACTAGCTTCCAGCCCTGAGCTTTTTCTGGAACATTCTCTGTGCCTGAAAGTCCCTTCCCAGCCTCTTACTATAGCTGAATCAGCTGGAATGCCAGTTTCTAAGAGATGCCTCTACCCCAACTCCTCCTACTGCTGCAGAAGGCCTAGCAGAGAATGAAAATCAGACAAGGGCAAATCTGAAGGAAAGTAATGAGTATGAAGCAAATGACCCAGTGAACTCTCACCAAAAGTAGCGACACCCTTCATCAATGCCCCCTTGTCTTTGACTCAACCTAACCGGATCTACGCTTCTTTCTCCTGTCCTACACATTTTTTAATCTCACTTGGCTCATTGTTCTAATTAATTATGGCTCTCAGCAGCATCAAAATGATTATCCTAAAGTAAGGTAAAAGAAATTAGAAGAATTGGAAAGGGAACAAAAGACAAAAAGGGTAATAAAAGAGAAAGGAGTACTTGAAATGCATTATAATCAAATGAAATCTAAATGTGCACAAGACTGATCCAACTGTAATTTAGAGTTGTATTTAGAGTTTTATGAGATCTTTGCAAGAAGTGACTAAGTGAACTGAAAAGAACAGGAATAAAAAGAAGATGTCACTAGGTAGTCACTCCCCCAGGCTCACTGCTCATCACTGAAAGGGAGCTGAACTGGATCTCTGGGAAGGTATTTAGTAAAGGGTCATCATTTCTGTAGATCAGATTCTGATATAAAAGCACACACAGAGACTTGTATAACTTCCGAGGTCAGTTAAACCCATCATACTCATAATGTGCCAAATGTTTTTTTTAATATAATAAAGGCCTAATTGTTGTGTCCTTTTTCTGATCTTTTATGGCTCACCAACCAAGAGGTGTGCCTTGATCATCTTTTCTCAATGTCTCTTTACTCCTTGTTTCTTCAGGATTCTGAAATGGGGAAATTGGGAACAAATGCAAATGCTTTCCTAGCTTCTTTATAAGTAAAAAATTCAAGTGGCCCGTTGTACTGTAATAAAAATGTTCTACTAGAATAACATCTCATTTTCAAGTGACTCAACCACAGAACAATCAACAATAACAGGCTATCAATAAGGGAGAAGGGGCAGAAGGCATAGCATGCTTGTCCCTGGTTAAGAAGGGTTATATTAAACAATGAGGAATAAACATGTCTATAAGATGGGTTCTGGGGTTTGTTTGTTTTTTGTTATTTTGGGGGGGAGGAGTTCTTTTTTAGTTAATAGGAATTCTGCTCCCAAATATCCACAGAAACTTTGTTTCTTGTCTAATATTATTATTCATGTCACGATTAACCACTGCTCAGAAGTCAAAAGACTGGTAAAATCTATTACATCACAGCTGAAGCAAGGTGGAGCAAGACTGACATAAAAAGAGAGTAACCCCCAGTAGGCCACATGTTCTCACATGATTGAGTGCTGCCAAGGAGGTCTGGAGCACACAGATGCATAATGAAAAGAATCAGCATCAAGCTCAGGAAACCCTCCAATAAAAAGAGCCAAATTTGAAGATCTCACCATGTTTTAGGAGACAGAAAGCTGTGTCAGGCAATTTCACATATTTGATAAAGAAGTTTTCCCTCTTCTCTTCCACTTGCAAGGGGGGTTGTTTTTCTTAATTTGACTAAAGATGACATATAACTGTTTTGACTCATTCTCTGTCAGCATGGATGGCTAGCAAGATATGAAAGAATCTCCTAAATTTAGAGTCACATGTTCATTTACAGTATCTAATCTTACTCTTTGCATTGTCTAAGAATACATTTTCCAAAAACAACTTCTGAAAACTCATATGATAAAAAAAGATAAGAAGCGAAGGGAAAAATGGAAGGTAATAATGAAGGGGGGGTACCAAAAATCTCTAACCAAAATTTAACATCATTTCAACCTAAAGTGCTTGGAAAACAGTATAGATATTAAGTTAAACCTTATCCTGTACCTTACATAACAGATTCATTTGAAACGGAAAACAACGGAAAGTACTAAGATAATTTAAGGAATTTACTTGTTCCAAGAGAAGAAACTTGCTTATAAGAGCTTTATCATGTTACAAGTGAAAAACCAGTACAAGACCAATGTAGAAAGCAGGTGGCAGGAATAACGCCTAAATCTTTATGCAGATTTTATGGCTCTCAAAATGCTATTGTCTGCATTCCTTTATTGTACCCTCAGAGTAATTATTATCCATGTGGGAAGATCAGCCCGGAAAAGTATTTCACTTACATGAGAAAGCAAGTCAGTGAGGGAATCAGTCCCAAATCCTTAATCCAACACTTTCATTATCCCCTGGACCCCATTAAGGTCAAGTTTTCTTAAAAAGAAAATTAATTCCTTCAAAAGGCAGTATTTGCATACAATTTGAAAACAGACCAACCTAAGTTCCAGTATCAGTTTTACCACTTACTAGCTGTGTAATTTTGTACAATTAACCTATTGTCTCTGGGCCCCTAATTTCTCATCTGTAAAATGGGGCTAACACTACAAATGACCTTAAACAATCAGGATCATTATTCATCAATTCTCATTTTTCCTTCCCTTCCCAGCATTCAGAAAACTATACTTCTCTGAACCCTTTTAGTTTGATTATACCATTTCAGTCACCAGCTGTGACCACTGAACTGTGAGCAGATGTAAATAAGTGTGTGTTATGTCCAGGTCTGGACACTGAGAAGTCCATGCATAAGTTGTAGCCTCTCTCTCTCACCCAGCTTGAGTTGAGATGGCAGAGTCAAGCAAGTGCAGCTAAATCACCAAGTACAGTTGTCCAGACAACAGTGAACTTTGTTCTTTAACTCACTGGAACAGTGGAGTTGTGACTGCAGCAAAACCTACTTACCCTGACTAAGAAAACTCTTCATGGATTGTTGTGAAGATCAAATGAAATGATACAAGAAGTTCTTGATACAGCACCATGTACAGTAACCAATCAATAAATGTCATCCCTATTATTATGTTGTTGCTGTTGTTAAGTGTCATCCAATCAGTTCTGACTGATAGCAAACCTGCATAAGGTTTCCAAGGAGCAGTTGTTAGGTGTGAACTGTCGACCTTGCAGTTAGCAGTCCAGTGCTTATCCTACGATGCTGCATTCCTTTATTACAGAGAGACTAAATGTAGGAATTAGAATCATAACCTTAAAAACCTTAGTTATATAGCGTTTTTATTTCTTCAACACATATTTATTGAGTACCTACAAGGAGTCCAGTGTGGCACTGTTGGCTAATGCGTCAGACTGCAAAATTGTTTGAACTGCAAGATCAGTAATTCAAGCTCATCAGCTGCTCCTTGGAAACCCTATACAGGGTCGCTATGGGTTGTAATCAACTCGATGGCACTTAACGGCAACAATGTACAAGGCACCATGTTGGGAGTTGAATTATATGGTGGTGAACAAGTAGCTCAAACAACACCTAGAAACAAATGAAGTCTTTAAAGATTGTCTTGTTGTTGGTAAGTGCTGATAAGTTGTTTCAATCTCAACAGTAACCCTGTATTAGGTTTCCAAGGAGCAGCTGGTGGATTTGAACCACCAAACTTGTGGCTAGAAGCCCAGTGATTATTCTAAAGTGCCACACCAGGACTCAATATGAATTGCAAGGTCAGTTTGAACCATAAGGTCAGTGGTTCAAACCTACCAGCTGCTCCTCAGAAACACTATACAGGGTGACTATGAGTCAGAAATGACTCAAATGCACTTAACAACAACATATATATGTATATATGTACTAGTGGGAGTCAAAAAAAATCATCCACACTCTGGCTGTAGAATTTATCCGAACCAACTTTTAGAAAAGACAAATACATCACTTTTGGCATGATCTCCTTGCTTTCCAATACACTTTGTACATCTGTCAACAAGGTTTTGTATTCTTTTATTAAGAAATGTTTTAGACTAAGCTGTGAGCCACGAATGCCCAGCTATCTTCACTTCTTCATCATAGGTAAATCTTCGTCCTCAAAGGGCTGCTTTCAGGGGTCCAAACAGGTCAAAGTCCAATGGAGCAAGAACAGGACTATAGGGAGGATGCTGTAACACCTCACATTGAACTTTTTGCAGAGTGTCAACAGTGCAGGCAGAGGTATGGGACGTGCATTGTCATGCAAGATCACAATGCGCTTGGATAGCAGTCCTCAGCATTTAATCCAAAGTTTAGGCTTCAGCTCTTCAGTGAGCATCTCACTGTAACGCACACTGTAGATTGTTGAACCTTTTTACTGATAGTGCTCTAACACTTGAAAATCCCAGAAAATGGTAAACATTGCTGTTTTTGCTGATGGTTGACTTTTGAACTTTTCCTTGGTCAGTGATTGAGGATGTTTCCATTCCATACTCTGCCATTTACTCTCAGACTCATAGTGATGAATCCATGTCTCGTCACCAGTAAAGATCTTTTTAAAGAAACTTGTCTCTTCCTTCCTTTGAGTATCCATCCAAATTTGTTTGCAGATGTCCAAACGCTTCAGTTTTTGCTCTTCCGTGAGTTGTTTCAGTACCCATCATGCACAAACTTTTTGAAACACAAGTCTATTGTTCATTATTTCATAGGCAGAGTCATGGGTAATTTGCAAACCATTTGCCACATAATTCAGTGTCACTTAGTCTATTCAACAGAATCATTTCACGTGCATGTTCAATGTTGTCATCAGCAGTGGATGTGGACAGGCATTTTAATATAACCAGAGTGCAGATAATTTTCAACTCACCCTTGTGTGTGTGTGTGTGTGTATGTGTATGTGTGTGTGTATGTATATATATAGATATATATATGTGTGTGTGTATATAAACACACATATTGTTGTTGGTAAGTGCCATTGATTCGGTTCCCACTCATAAGGTTTCCGAGGAGCAGCTGGTAGGTTTGAACTGCCAACCTTGTGGTTTGCAGTTCAGTGCTGACCCTACAGCACCACACCAGGAATACACACACACACACATATATATAAAAGAGAGAGAGAATCCTGATGTGGTGCTGTAGGATAAGCACTGAGCTGCTTATCCCAGGGTTAGTCATTCAAACTTACAGGCTGCTCCTGGAAAATTCTATATAGGGTTGATATGAGTCAGAACCAACTCAACAGCACTTAACAACAACAACAACATGTGTGTGTGTTGTTAAGTGGAACTGAAAATGACTAAAATTTAAAGTGAATAAACAAGCATAAAGTAAACGATCACACATGTAATTCTCACAACTTTTCTATATTGTCTTGTCCTTGATCCCTGAAACTATACTTTTTTTGAGCAGGAAATTCTCAGTATACTTCTTGGAGTTCAGCTGCTGAACTATTTTTGCCCGGATATCAAACTTGGACTATAGACATCTTGATGTAATAGAATAGCTTTGAATCCCTGATGCAGCCATATTTTCATTTACTTGGGCAAAATAATTACATCTGGAAAATATACATCCTTGGACTCAAAACTCAAAATCAGTGCCCCACTGCATCAGAAAAACAATATTAATTCTCTGCAGATTCCTGTTGAATTAAACAGTGAGGCACTATAGCCTTTCTCAGTAGTCGATCTGTCACACTCAAATCTAATTTAAATTTTCAACAACCTTACTTTAGAAGTTTTTCCATGAAATTTGCTCTTTGCCTGACTTGCCTGATAGAAATTCTATTAACCAAACTCTGCAGGACCTTACACTACTATTGAATAATATTTCACTAAAAAAAAAAGAGTGAGAGAGATTATGAAATCTCTGCAAATCCTTTCTACGTTTCAGAAAGTAAACTTCGATTTGGGTTGTTTCTCCTTTTCAGATTATCCAAAAGGCTACAGTCAATGCCTGAACAACCATATTTTCCGGGACACAAGAGAGAAACTCCATTGAAATTCATGAGAGTTCAGAACCACCCTGTGGGTCTTAAGCAGTTTAAACAGGAAAAGGTCTCTCTTTCTCTTCCCCTTCCCTTGTTTCAGCAACCATGGAAACACTCGGAGCAGAGGCAGAATTGGTTCATTTTTTCTGGCTTGTCTATGTTAAGACTTTTCTTCTGAAAGGTTTTTAGGTCTCGTAGACTGGGAAATCTATCCATGTTACCATGAATCATTTTAAGTTGCTGTTTCTAAGTATCAAAGAGTTGTTTGTTGGTGGGTTTGAACTGCCAACCTTGCGGTTAGCAGTCCAGTGCTTACCCTACAGTGCCACATCAGGATACTTGTTATGTTATTAGTTGCCATTAAGTCAGTTATGGCTTATGGCAACTCCAAGTACAACAGAATGGAAGGGTGTCTGGGCCTGCACCTTCTTCAGGATGATTGGTATGTCTAGCCCATTATGTTGGCCACTGTGTAACTTGAGTGCCTTCCAACCTAAGAGGCTCATCATCCAGCATACTTCCAGAATACAAAATAAGAAAGTATTCTGTTGCGATCCATAGGGTTTTCATTGGCTAATCTTTGGAAGTACATGGTCAGGTCTGTCTTCCTAGTCTATCTTAGTCTGGAAGCTCTGCTGACACCTGTCCACCATATGTGTCCCTGCTGGTATTTTAAACACTGGTGACAGAACTGAAATATTCTACCTTTAAGCTTCTGCAAGATATCCAGAAGCCTCCACGATGATACACTCTCCCCTGACCACATTCATGTTGTCCATCCCCTAGGGAGCTGCACTCTGTACTTTCTCATGTGATAATACACCAAAATACAACCCACTGCCACTGAGCTGATTTCCCACTCATAGCAGCCCTACAGGACAAAGTAGAACTGCCCTTTGGAGTTTCCAAGCCTGCAAATCTTTATATATATAAGAAAAAGATTTACTACAAAATTACTGGTGGGTTCAAACCACTGACCTTTAGGTTAGCAGATGAGTGTTTAACCATTGTACCACCAGTGACACAATGTGTCAAAAGATAGAAGTTAATCAGATGACATCAGGTTAAAAAAAAAATGCTGTAACCTATTTAATCTATAAAATGACTTTGGTCTTTGATCTACATCAGTAAGTATTTTAAGTCCTTTTCTCTTTCAGCAAGCAAGGTTATATCTTCTGAATATCAAAAGTTGCTAAAGAGTCTTCATCCAATCCTGATGCCATGTTCTTCTTCATATAATTCAGCTCCTCAAATTATTTGTTCAGCATACAGATTGAATAAGTATGGTGAAAGAACACAACCCAGGTGCACACCTCTCCTGATTTTAAACCGTTCAGTGTTCCCTTCTTCTGTTTGAACAACTACTTCTTGGTCTAGTACAAGTTCCTCATGAGCACAATTAAGTGTGCCTGAATACTCATTCTTTGTACATTGTTCATAGCTTGTCATGATCCACACAATCAAAATACTTTGCATAGTCCATAAAGCATAGTTTAACATCTTTCAGGTGTTTTCTGCTTTCAGACAAGATCCGTTTGATGTCAGCAATAATATCCCTCATATATGCATGTGAAAGTTGGACAGTGAATAAAAAAGACTGTGGAAGAATTGATGCATTTGCATTATGGAGTTGGAGAAATATATTAAAAGCATTATTAACATTAAAATATTGAAAGACTGCCAGATGAACAAACCAATCTGTGTTGGAAGAAGTAGAGCCAGAATGCTCCTTAGAAGCCAGAATGGTCAGACATCGTCTCTCATACTTCAGACATGAGTCCCTGGAGAAGGATATTGTGCATGGTAATGTGGAGGGTCAGCAAAAAAGCTGAAGACCCCCCAAGAGAGAATGGCCCAGTGGCAGCTCCAATGGCCTCAAGTATGGCAACAGTTGTAAGGTTAGTGCAGGGCCAGACAGTGCTACGTTGGATTGTGCATAACGTCGGTACTGACTTGACGGCACCTAACAACAATAAAATGGCACTGATGTTGAGATCTGGAGCATCAGGGCAGACCAGGGATGTGAATACAGGTTTCCCCCACTAGCTGAAAATAGAGTATTCCTATATAACCTTTTGTAAGTCAACATAGTGTAAAGTAAAGAAGCAATTACCACTCATTTCAGCACTTTCAGATCTAAAGCCTGCCAGATAACACATAAAATCTATAGTAACATTAACATATATAGTGTTCACAGAAACAGTTCAAAGCTATGGTGACTTGATGCTGAGATGTGAGTGTAATTCCCAGAGAAGGAGCTTGGTAACACCACTCTTGCTGATTCGGGTGCACACTATCTCTTTAAAACCCGCTGCGAACAAACTCTACAGACTAGTTTCACTCCCCACTCCCCTTTGTTTTTTTCATAAAAGCAAAAATTCTCTTTGGATTTCTTCCTGTTAAAGAAAACAGGTACTAATGCAGGGTTTTTGAAAAAGTGAAAACATAAAGTGGATTTTCAAAAAGCAGGAGATACCAGTATTTAGACAGTTATTATACTTAGTCCTGTTTCACAGGGTTTGGCATTAAAATGAAATGTTCACATTGGCCTGCATGATTCTTCTTTAAGAAGTACAATTTTTTAAAGTTTCAATAACAAGTGCTTGAAACAATTTTTTAATGTATGAAAACGTTTTGAAATGTAAGGAGAAAAAAAAGAAGTAGAAAAAAAAAAAATTGTGGGTGTTACTCACATCCTCACATAAGGTTACCTTAAATGCACTCGACAAACAAAAAAACCTTCCTAGACAAACATGCTGAAGACGTAAAAAGTGAATGAAAGAAATGGCTCAAAAATAATATATGGACTCTAAAGACTTCATTAAGGAGCTCTGGTAGCGTAGTGGTTACAAGTTGGACTGCTAACCTCAAGGTCAGCAGTTCGAAACTACCAGCAGCTCCATGGGAGGGCTTTCTGCTCCTGTAAAGATTTACAGCATTGGAAACCCTGTATAGGGTCACTATGAGTCGGAACCAATTCCACGGCGCATAACCAACCAACCAAAAGACCTCATTAAAATGTTAAAAAGCAAAGATGTCACCTTGAAGAGTATTTTCAATTGCCTCATATAAATGTGAAAGTTGGACAACAAATAAGGAATACTGGATAAGAACTGAAGCATTTGAATTAAAGTGTTGGCAAAGAATATTGAATTATGAGTACCATGACTGTCAGAAGGAAGAACAAATCTTGGGGAAAGGACGGTCAGAATGCTTCTTAGAAGTGAGAATGGCGAGACTTGGTCTCCCAAATTTTGAACATGCTATCAGGAAGGACCAGTCCCTAGAGAAGGACAACACACTTAGGGAAGTGAGGGTCAGAGAGATAGATTCACACAGTGGCTACAACAATGGGTTCAATCATAGCAACAATTGTGAGCATGGTGCAGTATTTTGTTCAGTTGTACTGAGGGTTGCTATGAGTGGGAACCAACTCAACACACCTAACAACAGCAACAAACTCCAAGTGGCCTCTATTGATTTCTCAGTGCTTTGCTCTGCTACACTGTGCCCTGGGCAAATGGTTTCTGTAAAGGTCCAGAGAAAAAATATTTTAGCTTCATTGGCCACATAAGGTCTCTGCTGCATATTCTTCTTTGGTTTATTCTATTTATTTTTTTTTTTACAAGTCTTTAAAAATACAAAACTCAGTCTTCTCTAGAGGAGAGTAAGAAAACCGGGACTGCATTTAGCCTGCAGGCAGAACTTCAGCGAGAACATTTTTGATTCTCAGCAGTCATGGATCATGGTCATCTTTGACTAGACAATATTATTAATAAGACAAAATAAAGAAACTTGTGTTCAGAAGGAGAATGTTTTTCTAGATAGAGACTACTAAACAGCTCACTTCTGCCTAAGTCATTGCATGGATTTTACACAGTTCTCGTAGAAATACCAAACTCACTTGCTTTGTTTCCTTTTTTTATTTTATGATTATCTGCTTTCTTGTGAGGGTTAGGAGGATGGACGAGACAGGGGAAGTAGAGGCTAAGGAATTTGGTAAAATTATTCTATGGTTCATATAAAGAAAAATTAAAATAGCTAAATAAGCTCTGGAAAATAATTATAAGGAGAAATGTAATCTCCCAAATAATAAAACATAAAGCTACAAATTAAGAATGAGACCATACAGTAAATAAGAAACCAGATTATAAAACAAAATAACATAGAAATAGACTCTGAAATATATGATATTAATATACGGTGAAGTAATAATAAAAAGTCTTTGAGGGTATTCAATAATAACAAAAACTTTCAACAAAAAGAAAAAATGATGACTGGATCAACTGATTACTTATAGGGTGAAAATCAAGTTAGATGTTTTTTACCTCAAAATACACTCCAAAATAAATCCTAAGTAAATCACAGGCACAGAATTGTTGTTGTTGTTGTTGTTGTTGTTGTTGTTGTTGTTAAGTGTCATTGAGTAAGTTCTGACTCACAGGCATCCTATATAGGGCTTCCGAGGAGTGGCTGGTGAGCTTGAACTGCCGACCTTGCAGCTCAAACCACCCTTGTAGTCCAGTGTATTAACCCACAGTGCCACACAAGAACTCCAAATCATAGGATTAAAACTGGTAGTTAAATAATTATCTTCTTCGAGTATTTGTTGTTGTTATTGTTAAGTGCTGTTGAGTTGGTTCCAACTCATAGCAACCCTGTATAGGGTTTCCGAGGAATGATTGGTGAGCTTGAACTGCTGACCTTGTAGTTCAAACCGACCTTTCAATCCAGTGCATTAACCTGCAGCACCACACCAAAACATTTTAAAGCTAGCAGAAATCACACACATATACAAAGACTACCTAAAAATTAAATAATCTATACAGCAAAAAATAATAATTTTTTTAAAAAACCATAGCATCTGTTGTTACTAAGTGCCATGGAGGCGGTTCTGACTCAGCGACCCTGTATAAGGTTTCTGAGGAGTAGGTGGTGGGCTTGACGGCCAACCTTGCGGTTCAAAATCAACTTCTTTAAAGAAGAAAGAAGAGGAAAAACAAAAGAGTAATCCGCTACAATTTGATGAATTTGACCTATACTTATGGATGTAGTAACTCAAAAGAGGGAACAAAACTTTACAGCGAGGATCATTCCCACTGCCTCGGTACACAAGGTTGACAGGGATGAGAAACTTAGACATTGGCTACCCAAAATGGGAGGGCTACAAAGGCAAGAAGTGACTAGCTTACAAACTGTCAAGAGGGAGCCTAGTTTCAGAGGGTATGAGGGAAGGTAGAATCTTCATGAGTGGTTTCCAATCTGTCTGGACAGGGCTGGGGAAAGGAAATGGGGTAAGACTCTTGTGGGTCAATCATGAATAATTGCTGTCAGGACTGATTATGAGTGTTGCAAATGTAAAGGTAGATATTTTGTAACAAAAGGAGGGGAGTGGTTGATCTTGCAGTCCAGGAGCAGAGGACCCTGGGACCACCAAGGGAGAAGAGCAGAGTGCAGGGCCCTATCCAAGAAGCAGTGACACCAGAGACGGAAGCAGAGATGATGACATGGAGAAACGAAGTGGCTAGGGACTCTGGACTCAGGGAGGGAGAGGGGCTGTGTGCTGACGACCAGAGGGTGGGCTTGCGAGGTGTGCCCTTTGGTTGTTTATTTGATTGCAAATTCCTGAGTGTTTCGGTGTACATAAAAAAAAAAAAAAACAGAGGGAATGGGAGCAAATGCTGTTGAATGATGATGCATGGAGGGGATTGTAATCATTGCAATGAAACGAAATATGATAGGATGAATGTAAAGCTGATGTTGTCCCTATAAACTATCACCCAATTCACAATAAAAATTTTAACAAACAGAATTATGTTCATAAAGAATGTTTAATGATGGAGAATTTCTTATGATACCTGTTCAATGAAAAAATAAGAATAAGAATACCAAAGAGGATATGCTCTGGAATGCAAAAACTGAACAGGGACATACACACAAGGGCTGGAGGGAAACATGTCAAATGGTTAATAGTGGTTATCGTTAGCAGGTGAAATGATAAGTGACTATTAGTTCATTCTTTATATTATGTTTCTGCATTGTCTACATTTTTCACAATTAGAGTATATTAATTTCCTAGCCAGAAAATTGCTCGAAGACAGTCTCAACTTCTCAAAATAAAAAGACATTAAGAAAAGAAATGTGTATACTCATCAAGCCAAAACTGATTCTAAACCAGAATTACAGAAAACTACCTCAGGCATCTAATAGAAAACTGTGTACTACAGATTAAAAGCATTGTTAAATCTCTTATGAAACTAAATTATATTCTCAATTTGTCAAGGTCTTATCCAAGTCACAGCCTAATGCTAATAATACACTTGCATAAACAGCCTGGTATTAGCAACAACATGCATGAGATCCAGGTTTATTTCCTGGGCAAAGCATTTTATGCCTAGCTACCAACTGGCAAAGAACAAGGCACCAGGAATTGACAGAATAAAAATTAAAATCTTTCAATAAAGTGAGGCGGCACAGGAGGCACTC
>NW_006408553.1:5178324-5188514 GCF_000296735.1 Chrysochloris asiatica
GCTCCTGGTGTCATGCTGTAGGATGGACTGTCCTACAGTCCATGCTGGTGTCATGCTGGACTGTGAACCACAAGAATGGCAGTTTAAACCCACCAACTGCTCCTTGGAAACCCTACACAGGGTCACTATTAGTCAGAAGTGATTCAATGGTACTTAACAACAGCATTAACATCCCTGTGTACATGTTAGCAATAATGGTTCAGTAGTAAAATTCTCACTTTCCATGCAGGTATGGCACTACAGGATAAGCACTGGACTGATTACCACAAGCTTGGTGGTTCAAACCCACCAACCCCTACTCAGAAATCCTATATAGGGTCGTTATGAATCAGAACCAACTCGATGGTGTTTAACAACAATATGCAGGAAATCCAGGTTCAATTCCTAGGCAATTCTATCAGTGGAGGCATGCATGTCCCTATGATGCTAAATGACTTTCTGCTGAGCTTTCAGACTACGATAAAGTAGGAAGTACGGTCTGGTGACATACTTCTGAAGATTAGCCTGATATTCAATGGACCATGAGGATGGCACAGGTCTGGGCAGTGTTTTGCTCGACTGTGCTTGGGATAATCATGAGTTGGAGGCCAATTCAACAACAGCCAACAACAACAACAAGCATTAGCAGAATAATCTGTAGAGGAAAGACAGTTTCAGAGTAAAAAAGCCACTCTCAGTAAAAAGGAAAGGATGCATGTAAAAACTCCGAAAGTAGCAAAGTTTAATTCATAAAAAGGAAAATAGTTGACAACCTTGATTTGATGCTAATGGATTGTCAGAGACCCACGATTAATTTAAACCTTTCACGACAGTAGGAAGCTGAGAAACAGGATTTAGTAGATACTTGACTCTAACACAATGAACAAAGGAAAAAACGCACTGGGATCATTAATAAATCAAATAAGGGGAGATAAATAACTCTAGGGAGCATGATGCAATAGCATTAAGATACCACAGTAGGGAATATCTAAAACATTGACTAATTAGGACATGAAAGCTCTAACCTCACTGAAGATAACAAAAGGTACTCAACTGTCACATTCATTTTGCAAGAGAAGGAAATGCTGTGGTAGAAAGAATATAGATTTTGGAGTCACACAAGAAGGGGTCTGAATCCTAGTTCAACCACGTACAAGCAATGTGCTCCGTGGCACGATTCTTCATCTCCAGAGTATCGGTTCCCTAGGTTGTCAAGTACAGATAATAAGGAAACCTTGAAGAAAGAAGAAAGGTTTAAGATAGTAGATAATATGAAGCCTCACTCTAAGCCTAAAGCAAATAGTATGAGTAACAATGAGTGGCACCTCTATTTCTAGTACTATAAGGAGCCCTGCTGGTACAAATAGTTAAGTACTTGGCTGATAACCTCAACGTTGGTAGTTGTTATGGACTGAATTGTGTTCCCATCAAAATATGTACTGGAGTCCTTGTGTGATGCTGTGGGTTAATGTGCTGGACTGCAAAGTCGTTGATGTGATCTGATGTAATTATCCCATGTGCTATACAACCTCACCATTACGATGTTAATGAGGCAGGAGTCCATGTAGTTATGTTACTGAGGCTGGATGCAATCTATAGGATTAGGTTGTGTTTTGAGTCAATCTCTTCTTAGATATCAAATGGATTAAACGACCAAGAAGAGATCAAAAGAACCTCCTACTACCAAAAAAGAAGAACTATAAGTAAAGCACATATTTTGGATGTGGGGGCCCTATGCTGGGCATCTCCTACACTCAGGGGAAATTGATGCCTAGACACACGGAGACCTCCAAGGAATGCTAGGTCCATAGAAATTAAAAGAAGATGAGGACCTTCTTCTTAAACTGAGCCAACAAAGAAAGAATGCTTTCCCCTAGAGCAGGAGTTGTTGCTGTTGTTATTAGGTGCCATCAAGTCAGTACTCACTCATAGCGACCATATGCACAGTAGAACGAAACACTGCCTGATCCTGGGCCAACCTCACTACTGTTGCCACGCTTGAGTCTATCTATGCTGCCACTTGGCCAATCCATCTTGTTGGAGGGAGCAGGGGTGGGGAACCATTTTTTGCCAATTTTTATATCATTATTCATGGGCCATACAAAATTTGTTGTTGCTCTTATATGTTGTGGAGTGAGTTCCAACTCATAACAACTCTGTACAGGGTTTCCGAGGCTGTAAATCTTTACAGGAGCAGAAAGCCTCATCTTTCTCCCATGGAACAGCTGGTAGTTTCGAACTGCTGACCCTGAGGTTAGCAACCCAATTCGTAACCACTACACTACCAGTCAGATGTTATATTTGTTCAAACATTTCATTAACTCACCCCAGTATGATGTGTTGGTGTCCTGGTGTGGTGCTGTGGGTTAATGTGCTAGACTGCAAAGTCGCTTTGCACTTCAAGGTCGGCAGTTAAAGCTCACTAGCTGCTCCTTGGAAACACTCTACAGGGTCTCTATGAGTCAGAACCAAGTCTCTATGAGTCAGAACCAACTTGATGGCACTTACCACCACCAACAAATGTGATGGCTAGGAGTCCTGGAGTGGCACTGCGGGTTAATGTGCTGGATCACAAGGTCAGTTTGAGCCATAAGGTCGGCAGTTCAAACCCACCACCTGCTCCTCAGAAACCCTATACAGGGTCACTTTGAGTCAGAACAAATTTGATGGCACTTCTGTGGTCGTGTATTGTTTACGAATCGGGCTGCAAACCTTAAGGTCAGCAGTTCGAAACTACCAGCTGTTCCATGGGAGAAAGATGAGGCTTTCTGCTCCTGTAAAGATTTACAGCCTTATAAACCCTGTACAGGGTTGCTATGAGTCGGAACCACGGCACATAACAACAAAACAACAACAACAATGTGATGGCTAGAACTGCCATTGACTTGGTAGGGCCAGACCACATGACGTTCTCCTGCCTGCACTAGAGCTGATGCCCTGAATTCAGATTTCAAATCTCCTAAATTATGAGAGGAGTCCTGGTGTGGCACTATAGGATAAACATTGCACTGGCTAGAGGTTTAAACCCACCAGCCACTCCTTGGAAACCCTATACTGGATCACTATGAGTCCGAAAAGATGTGACGACACTTAACAACAATATCAAATTGTGAGAAAGACACAGCTGAACCCTCCAAAATGGTCACACTAATGTCAACTCGAATCATATCTTCTGTCCCTTCCCACAGCTCCTGCAAACTAGGAAGAAGCAGACAGCCCCCTCTTCCTACTAAGCATCCTGAAACTCTATTCTTTAGGACGGGGTAGGCAGTCCTAAACCTTGTGGCTTTCCTACTTTTTCTGTGTTCCACACTCTACCTTTAACTGTCCTGAGCCATGTAAAGTTTTCATACCCCATGACATAAAAAGACCCTAGCCCATGTCCCCCACACAGAAAAACGTCACTGTCTGGCAGGCTGTCACTGGAGACAGCTGCCCACATCCCTTGTCAGTAAGTACACTGTCAGCAAACCATCTCTTTTATTTTATTTTCTGTAATAAACTAGTGTCTCTCAGATTGGATCTTGGTAATTATTTTGGTCTCTGGTAATTATGTACATAGAAGGTTTTCCTCTTCTAAGTATAAACCTCAACAAAGAATATCACATTCTCTGTATGTTAAGCTCTGGACTACAAACCACAATGTTAGCAGTTCAAGTCTACCAGTGGTTCCAAGGAACAAAGATGAGATTTTCTACTCACACAAAGACGTACAGTCTCTGAAACCCTATACAGGGTCGCTTGAATCAGAACTGACTCTATGACACTTAACAACAACACCAACAATACACTGTGAGAAAATCAAATTTCTATTTGTTAAAACCACCCATTTACAGAATGTCTTTTATAGCAGCACTAGATATCTAAGACAGTGGTTCAAAGTCACTCAATGGCTCTTTGGAAGAAAGACCTAGTTGTCTGCTTCCATAAAGATTGTTGTTGTTGTTGCTAAGTGTTGTCAAGTCAGTTCTAACCCATAGTGACCCTGGATAGAGTTTCTGAGGAGCAGCTAGTGAGTTCAAATTGCCGACATTGCGGTTCAAACTGACTATTCAGTCCAGCGCCATACCAGTACTCTACAAAGATTATAGCCAAGAAACCCTATGGGTCAGTCCTATTCTGTCACATGCGTCACTCTAAGTCTAAATAGACTTGATGACACCTCGCAACCAATGTCAGACTACCCAATATGCAGGGTAAACACAGGCTTACTTGTGTTTATTTACTAATCTGTGGTGAGCAATTTCATATTTTTTTCACCACATCAAAGATTCTACTTATAGGCATGGCTAGCATCTGTCTATCTCCCAACCCCACAGCATTTCCCTACCGAAGCAAATTTTTTCAAATTTACAATCCCTAACAGAGCACCCAGTAAGTATGGCTTACTTGTGCTGAAAAACACGTGAAACAGTTCACTACAAATTAGTAAGTAAGCCTTACTTATTGGACGATATGACCCTGTGTGGCACTGTGGGATCAGCACTGGGCTGCTAACTGTAAGGTGGGTGGTTCAAACTCACCAGCTACTCTGCACCAGAAATGACTCAATGGCACTTAACAACAACTATTATTATTAAATATCAAGGGGCTGTAGAGGCTAGTTATGAGTCCCTCATGCTCTTAGCATTGTTTCTTCTACTGCAGCAACTTGATGGCTGCGGGGAAAGGTGTGGTTGGTGCTGGCAGAGAAAGCTGGAAACAGGTAGAAGGAAAACGATATGGCACTAATCAGTGGTTATGAGTCCAACCAAAACAAAACTTTGCCATCGAGTCATTTAGGGCTTCCAAGGCAGTAAATCTTTACAGAAGCTGACTGTCACATCTTTCTCTAGCAGAGTATATGTGGATTCGAACTGCCAATCTTTCATGCAGCAGCAGAGTGCTTAACCAGGATGCCACCAGGGCTCCTATAACGAGCCTCGGCCTGAAAATCCTTGCTGGTTCCCCAGAGGTTGTGCTGGCTTGCGCTTTGATCCACCACACTCCAACTCCAAGAATCAGCAGAGCCTGCAGCAGCAGAGATGGGAACAAAAGAGATGGGGCGGGGCAGGGTGGGGTGGCAAAAAGAATCCCACCAGAGAAAGAACAAAAGAATCACACAAGGGGTGTGGGGGAGGCATGTTATATAAAATAAAATAAGCCATCTAAATAAAGGAAAATAAAAAAGAATTAAGACTGAGAAATCCACAAATCTGGAATAAGCCTATTGAGCAATACATTAACAGAGATGTAGAACACAAAGGGTAAAGAAAACTGGCAGTGACAAGAAGAATTAATGAAGACAAAAATCAATACGACTCAGTAGAAAGACAGGGAAAAATACTAGAAATACAAGATAAGTGTGTGAAATAAGAACGCTGCCTAAACGCCTGGGGATCCTAAGGGAATCAGACAATGACCTTGTAGAGAAGTAGCAATACTCGCTGTGGGTGTGGGGGAAAGAAGGGGGGAGACTAAGCACTTGTAAAACTCCAGCCATCACTAGAAGCTGATGAAAGATCTCTGGTGGCATTGCTAATCACTGAGAAGTTAACAGACCATGCTGCCAACTCATCAATGAATTAACCATCAACTTTTAGAGAAATAGTAAAGATAATTAGAGGAGATACTGAATATCATTAGTAACATTCAAATTGGTCATAATTACACTGTTGTAGTGAAGTGCCATCGAGTCAGTTTGAACTCATAACGACCCTGTATAGGGTTTCTGAGGAGCAACTGGTGAACCTGAACTGCCAATCTTATGGATTGAAGTGACTTAGCAGTTCAACACATTAACCCACAGCTCCACATCAGGAGGAATAATGAGTCCTTATCTAGAAAACAAATCATGTCAGACAAATGTAATGTTTCCCTAAATTGCTCAGGCACTTAGATTTTCAGTTGGCAGAAGGATGTAGTGGACAAGAGACCTTGTGAGATGTAGTGGACCTGCCTTGTGAGAAAGGCCTAAGTCTGATTCTTACTTTTACTATTCCCATACTAGTTTGTGTAGGTTACTTCATCTCACTAAATCTCAATTTCTTCATCGGTTATAAATAAATAAATAAACAAAGAAACAGCTTAACTGTTAGATGGATCCCAACTCATAGCAACCCTCTAAGATAGATCAGAACTGTCCAAGAAAGTTTCTAAGCCTATATCCTTCACAGCCAAAAGCAGACTGCCACAGCTTTTTCTCAAGGAGACGCTAGTGGGTTTGAACCACTGACCATTATACTAGTAGCCGAGTACTTTAAGCACTGTGTCACCAGGGCTCATTTTCATCTGCAAAATCTTGAACCGCTGACCTTGCAGTTCAAGTGGCTTTGCAGTCTGGAGCATTAACTCACAGCACCACACCAAAAGGGGGTATACACACATTATCTCTTTCATGGGTGCTTCTGACAATAATCAAATGGCCTAAGAAGCAGCACATTTTAAGGGCTACATAAATGGCACACATTGTGAATCTTACACTACCTTTCTATCAGTTTGTTGTACCATGGTTCACTTTGTTGTACCATGGCACTTTGCACATTGCTATGGTTTTTCGAATACCAACTGGGTCACTCATGGTTGATGGAGTGTAGTATCCAGAGGAAGACAGACTAGACCTGCTGGTCTATATGAATCATAATAGAATAATGTCAACTGGGTCACTCATGGTTGATGGAGTGTAGTATCCAGAGGAAGACAGACTAGACCTGCTGGTCTATATGAATCATAATAGAATAATGTCCAAGACAGGGTTGGAGCGTGTGCACCCTAGGTTAGAAGGCACTCAAAATACACAATGGCCGAAGCAATGGATTTGCACATATCAATGATGGTGAAGAATAAAAGACTGGGAGGCATTTCATTCTGTTAGACATAGTTGCATGATCAGGTTGACTCAAGGACATCCAACAACAACACTGTGAATCTTAACAGTATCTTCTGTGTTGAACTAGAGTCTAAAGAGAGAAAAGAAAACATTACTTCTATCTCAAGATCTCGTCATGTTGTTGAGAAGAAAGGCAGCCATGTTGACAGGCACTGGTTCAATGCTCAAGTCCTCAAAGAAAGCACACAATATCTCTTTTGGTTCTCATAATAAGGTGAGCACTAAAGAGCTGAGTGATTCAGGTTAGCACAGAGCATCTATGAGCCCTACCTGCCATTGGAACACTAGCTATATAGGAAGTACACCTAGGTCAAGGACAAACCTTCTGCACTCGTTTAAGAAGTCCCCCATACATTCCCTGCAGTTACATGTGAGCATCACAGGCTGACCTGAAGGTCCGGTAAGGATTCCCACCCACCACAGCAATGGCATCTCTACCAGGTGACACCCAAGGGGATTTCATGTTGACCAAGTGTCGCCTTCAACACACTTAACATTCAACAAGTATTCTCGGAGTGGTTTGTTGTCTAAAATGGGCCATGTGTTTGCATACCTCCTAGAATGTTATCTATGTTTCTCCTCTTTCAACTCCTCAGCTCATCTGGATAGTTCAAAAGGACCATTCGATCATCTGTTAAATAGATGTGTATCTCTGGTGATGGTTGTACAACATTGTGAATATAATTAATGTCACTGACTTGTACAATTAACATGGTCAATATGCCAAATTTTATGTTGCACACACACACACACAGAGAGACAGACATATGAGTATTTTTCCACAATTTTTTTAAATGTGTATCTCAGTGCTAATCATAATTCTCACCACAGTTCTTTTTCCAGAGATAAGTGGATTTGCACTCTGTTAAATCCAATACTGAATTACTTACAAAATGTAAAACAGATAAGAAGGGTATTGTATCTATTTTGGATAGCTCAAATTTTACTAAGCAAAGGCCATATGTTATAAGATACTAGAATCTGGCACAAGTTTAACTCTCATTTACTTGGGAGATTATATTAATATTTCAAAGTTATTTAGAAGAAACTGCTTCGCCTACACCCTAAATAAAAGCTGTATGGTCAGCTCAGTTGGCAGCAAGAATGTGTTTAATGAGACATTAGAGCAAAAAATAGAGGCTTTCTATGTTGTGCCAGTCTCAGAAAATGAATGCACCGCACAGCCCTGCTAAGCCAAGGCACTTCCTAAGAGGGTCTAAGAAGCAAAGCACTGATGTAAATAAAAGCATGAAATACACTGTTGTTTGGGATTTGTTTCTCCAAACTCTTTATTTTATTTCAATAGCTAATGAATGCCTTTGGAGTTAGTGAATATAATGACAATTTCTTGCATAATACCCATGTCCTTTTAACAGACAGCTCCCTGTACCACTCTGTTGTCCTTGTCACACTTAAGAATGAAAGGTTATCTTCCTGTTCCTACCCCTAAACCTGCTCCAAAGGACCTAGCAACTTATCAAATATCCAGACATGTATGGAATTTTTACTTTACTACATAGTCATATGAAATATGGCCTGACCCAAGGTATTATCAATAGCCTCATACACATGGGAAAGTTGAACAGTAAATAAGGAAGACCACAGAAGAATTGATACGTTTGGATTGTGGTGTTGGAGAAGAACATTCCCAGTACCATGGACTGCCAGAAGAACACATAAATCTTTGTTGGAAGAAGTAGAGCCAGAATGTCCCTTTGAAGCCAGGATGGCGAAACTTCGTCTCTCATACTTTGGACATGTTGTTAGTGGGGACCAGTGTCTGGAAAAGGACATCATGCTTGGTAAAGTGAAAGGTCAGTGAAAGTGAAGAAGACCTCCAAGGAGATGGATTGACACAGCGAGAGCAACAGTAGACTCTAACAGTTGTGAGGCTGGCACAGTTGTGAGAATGTTGTCCATAGGCTCACTATGAATCAAAACCAACTCTGAGCCCCTAACACCATCAACAAAACATTCATAAACAAAACTGCATTTCAAAAGTTAAAGCCTTTAATGCCTTTCATGAAACAGACACTCACATTTTGCTAGTGGGAGTATGTCACTCAGTGGAGGTCAATTTGTCAATGTCTGTAAAACTAAAGCACAAACGCTGACTTAGCATTCCATTTCTAGAAATTTACCGGACAGACACACTACCACACATACGTGTGCCATTTTGCCAAGCTTTGTAGAATAACAAAAGAATACAATCTAAATGCTCATCAATGGGGGCAACTACCACTTATAAAACAGAAAACTGTGGAACCACTAAAAAGAACAAGGCAGGTCTGGAGTCCTGGTGTGGAGTTATAGAATAAGCACTGGACTGCTAACCGAAAGGCCAATGGTTCAAACAAACCAGCCACTCCTTGGAAACCCTATTCAGTGTTGCTATGAGTCGAAACTGACTCAACAGCACTTAACAACAAGAACATCAGAATAAGGAAGTGTAGTGACTCCACAGGATAAGCACTGGACTTCAAACTGCAAGGGTAGCTGTTTAAGCCCACTAGCTGCTCTGTGGGCTTAAAAAAAAGATGAGACTTTCTGCTCCCACAAAGATTTAAAGCCTAGGAGAACCTACACAGGGTCGCTATGAGTCAAGACCAACTTCACGGCACTTAACAACAATAACAACATTAAAATAAGGAGTCCCTGATGGTGTCGTTAACACACTTGGCTGCTAAATCAAAGGCTGGAGGTTCAAATCCACTCAGGAGAAAAGCCTGCTGATTTACTTTTTAAAAATTAACCTTTGAAGCATAGTTCTACTCTGACACACGTGGACTCACCATGAGTCAAAATTGACTTAATGCCAACTGCTTTTACTGATATACACATGGGCGTATCTAAAGTGCAACAGGTGTGACATTTGCTCTGGACACCACGTGTAGTGCACCATTTAGCAGTTTCTATTCATCATCACAGTTTCCATCACCAGCTGTGAGAGATCTCTCAAGTGAGTTAAAACTAACTGCTACAGGCACTATTCCTCATAAATATGCCATAGGGTACAGAATGCAATGAACCAGTCTCCACAGTGTTAAGTGAAATCTCACATTGTTAAGTGAAAAAAAAGCGAGGTACTGAAGTGTATACTGTATGCCACTAATGATGTTTAAAAAAATACAGACATACAGAAATGCTTACATTAACCCACAGTGCCACACCAGGACTACAAAAAATACATCAAAAAGATGTATTGTTGTTGTTGTTAGGTGCCATCGAGTCAGTACCGACCCACAGTGACCTTACAGCAGAAAGAAACACTGCCCGATCCTGGGCCAACCACACTACTGTTGCCACGCTTGAGTCCATCAATGCTGCCACTTGGAAAATCCAC
>NW_006408553.1:5189388-5194089 GCF_000296735.1 Chrysochloris asiatica
GTAGTCAATAAAGCACAGGTAAACATCTTTCTGATATTTTCTGCTTTCAGCCAAGATCCGTCGAACATCAGCAATAATATCCCTTGTACCACAGCCTCTTCTGAATACGGCTTGAACTTCTGGAAATTCTCTGTCAATGTATGATTGAGATAGGTATGTAGAGGGGACAATAATTCTAGTAAGGTATGCTCACCATGGAATGGTCAGTCTTCAAAATCTAAACAGCAACATTTATCTCAGGATAAAATTAAGAAGGGCTGGGAAGGTGGGTGGAATGGAAATAGGAACACAGAGAGAAAGCCAGATGACTGTTGTTGCATGAAGGGGATTTTAACCATTAAGATGAAACAGTGTATAACTTATTGATTGTAAAATTGAGGATCTTCTCTGTAAACCTTTACTCGAGTTACAATAAAAAGTTTTGAAAAGAGAGAATGAAATTGATTGCAAACCTATATTTACTTGCATAATTCGTTCTGTATGGGAAGCTGCTATATTTCCCATTTCTTTCAAGGCCTTGAAAAAAAAAAAAAAACGTTAGGAATTAATTATGCAAAAAATACAAGAATGCAATTTTATTTCTTAAAATATATGTATAATTTAGGTATTAAATTATCCTAGACTCTATTTAACAACAGTTAGTGTTTTGTTATCCTCAGAAAGAGAAATTAAATGTAGTCCATCTAGCAAAGTAAATATGAGAATACTGCTCCCTAAGTGTGATCTGTCTCCAACGATAACAAAAATAAAAATAAAAAGCCAACTTTTCCCAATATACTCCTGACGTGATTTCAAATTCCATTTTAAAAAATGAAAAACATTCATCATAAAATGTAAAACTATGCTATCATAACGTGTAAGAGGTCTGTGAGGTAGGGTCCTATGTTTGTGAGTATTTTCCCACAAGGTCATTAACCCAGGGCTTGTTCCTGTTGTTAAATGCCAGGAGTTAGTTCCACTCACTTCAGAGTCACTTCCAACTCTTAGGGACTCTCTGTACAATAGAGCAAAACACTGCCCAGTCCTGCGCCATCCACACAACTGCTTCTATGTTTGAATCCATTTCTGAAGCCACTATGTCAGTCCATCTTGTTGATTTAATGTTTATCCGTATCATCTGGAGATCTTGTTAAAACTCAAGATTCAGCAGTTCTGAGGTGGGACCTGAGACTCCACATTTCTAACGAGCTCCCTGGTGATGACAATGCTGTTGATGGACAAACCACACTTGATGTTGCCAGGCACTAGATATATATTCATTTGGTGGTTGTGGTCTGACTCATAGTGACCCTGAATAGGGTTTCCAAGGCTGTAAATCTTTACAGGAGCAGGAAGTCTTATCTTTCTCCCATGAAACAACTGGTAGTTTCAAACTCCTGACCTTGAGGCTAGCAGATTGACTCGCAACCACTACGCTACCAGAGCGCCTTAATGGATGATATGTACAGCTAAACACAATTATGAAGCCCTAGTGTGGCACTGTGGGTTAATGCACTGGACTGCGAGGTCGGTTTGAACTACCAAGTCGGCAGTTCAATCTCACCAGCTACTCCTCGGAAACCCTATACAGGGTCACTATGAGTTGGAACCGACTCAACGGCACTTAACAACAATGACAAAACACAATTATAATCTGATAAACAAGTTGTATAACTAAAACTGAAACTACAAGGGAGCTTCAAAATATTCATTGTAAAATTCCATTTGCCCACAATCTTTCTGAAGCCCCCTTGTAGCTATCCCCTTCAGAGATTAGTATTTCGAAACTAGTCAAAGAAAGAGACACACATTCTCTCTAGAAATCCTTCAGCAACATGGAATAAATAGGGAATGTACTTGTCAATATTTTGTTTTGCAATTTGGTCAATAATTCAAACTGAATTCAGAAGGGGTTCTAGTTTAAACAGTTGAGACGGGCTAGTAATTAACACACCATGTTACTGAATGCAATTTTGAAGTTGAAAAAAAAAATCTTTCATCATAATGAGAATTCATCTAATGAACTCCAGTAATGCGGGAAAAGAAGATGTTGATGACATAGGTCAATATGACCTCTGTCCTCCTAGCATCCTTTGTGTTTGTTGGAGACAGTATCCTACCTCTGCCTCAGGTGACAGACCACAGTAGACAGTGAATGTGTAGGATGGAAACTGTGCTGAGGAAATTCATTGCAAAATGAAACCACTACTAGGATAGGAATAAGGAATACATGGGATTTTTGGTGATGATTTCAAAGCAGAAGTGAGTACCGGCTTGTTTAAAAAAATAAATAAATAAAAGTAGAGCAAAGCAATCCAAGTAAAGCAGCTCAAACACATCCTAAGAAATGGAGACGGGAAGGATGTGCACCAGGAATAAAGGAGGCTCTTCCCCATCTTCAGTGCACGTTCTCTTTAGGGAGCACACAGATAAAGTTGTATGTGTGCGGTGGGGGCTAGGATAGATTTGATTTTAATCTAATTTACCATGGTTGTTATTGTTGTTAAGTGCTGTGGAATTGTTCTAACTCATAACAACCCTGTATAGGGTTTCCAAGGAGCAGCTGGTGGATTTAAACTGCCGACCTTGTGGTTTGCAGTCCAGTGCTGATCCTATAGTGCCACACCAAAATGCTTGAGAAAGGAATCAGAAGAAAACCAATTAACAGAAGAAAAACGGCCTTGAAGATAGGAGCAGAGCGGTATCCTCTAACAGGTGTGACTCCCTCGAGGTCTTGGTCTTTTCAACTGCACATGGGGTCAGTAAAGTTTTCTCTTTTTTAATCACTAAGCTTTTCTGAAAAAAAATCCATTTAGTGAATGATTTCGGCATTGTCACTGTAGCGTAACAGCAGTCATATAAATAAATGAGCGTGGCCATGAGCCAACAAAACTTCATTTACAAAACAGGCAGCAGACTGGATTGGCCTACAGTTTGCCCACACCCCTGAGCTGTAAAATGAAGGTAAGAATACCTTTCCTAATGTTAAATATTTTTGGATCAAGATCAAGGGAAAATTCCATGTGTAGAAGAAAGAAGAGTGATAAGAATCTCAAATGCTTGGAATCAACTAGTCCAATGGAACATGTGAACATCAGTTTCCACGACTCTGAGACTAGAAGAACTGGAAGATTCACTGTCCCTTTTAAGGGAACTACTATCCACCTAATTGCCCACACCAGAATACATCTGCTTTCCTCTACCTCTCTCTTCCTTTAATCCACATTTCATTTACAGTTGCTTGGCATTTACCATCTCTTGTAACTTTCTAAAAATTCTCAAATGTTGTCACATGAACCTAATGAATACTTTTAAACTTTACTATTACACTGTTGAGTATTCCCTTAGATGGCAAGCTTCCCTTCTCTGAACTTTAAAGGACCTACACGCCTCTGGTTTTCCTCCCACCACTTTAGGAACTTCGCCCATTTATCCCTGAAGGCTCCCTTTTTATGGTCTGTGGTGTGTTTTTATGAGCCGTAGTAGCATAGTGGGTCACACAGTGGTCAGCTGTTTGAATCCACCAACCACTCCACAAAAGAAAGAGAAAGGTCTCTGCTCCCTTAAACCCTGTACAGGGCCACTGTGAGTCAGAACCAACTTGACAGCACACAGAATCAGCAGCATCCTTGGCCCTCATCTAACTCTATGGCTTTAAGTTTCATCTTTATGTTATATTTTAAATACCGTGTCTGAATCTTCAGCCTACATCTTTCTCCTGAGCATTAAACCTCTATGTCCAACTACCTACCCACATCCCCATTTACTTATCATGCAGCATATAATGTCTGTAATTTTTGGTTGCCCATCCTATACCCAGATGTCTACTGCAAAAAAGCTGCCTTATTCAACAATAACTTAAAATATACCTATAGACTTTTAGAGTATTTTATGTCTTCCACATGATGACATAAACATTAGTCATTAAGTCAGTAATAGTCACTGAACATAATATTTTCCAGTTGTTTCCCCAAATTCAAAATAAACAACAGAAACAAAAGTGTTCAGTCACTTTCCTACAAGGTCATATCCTGTTAACACATTAATGTTCTATGAGTTTCAAATGGGAGAGGAAGGAGTGCAAACATACTTAATGTTAAAACTCAAATTGGGACCAAAATTTAACTAAAACTGGAGAGGTGTGATGTACAAGAAAGAGAGCAAAGTTTTGGAGTCAGGTTAACTTAGATCTAAATCACAATGGTCCCTGAGTGGTTGACTGACCAGAACAGTTACTTTGCCTCAGTTCCTTAATCTTTTTTTCTTTTTAAGCTTTTATTGTGTATTGAGTGATTGTTTACATGGAAGAACATCAGTTTTGCACTCATCCTATCATATTTTGTTTCATTGTAATGATTATAATCCCCTCCATGCTTCTATTCCCTCTGTTGTTGTTGTTTTTGTGTGTGTGTGGGGGGGTTGTTTTGTTTTGTTTTTTTGATGTATACAAAAACACCCAGGAGTATATAATCATTTAAACAATGAAAGGGCACATTCTGCAAGCCTGCCTACTGGCCACCAGCACACAGCCTTTCTCTTTCCATGAGTCTAGAATCCTCAGCTGCTCCATCTCTCCATGTCAGTATCTCTGCCTCCATCTCTCATGTCACTGCTTCTCTGGATAGGGTCCTACATTCCGCTCATGCTCCTGTCCCTTTATGGTCCTAGGGGCCTCTGTTACTGGAATGTAAAGTTAACTACTCCCCCATTTATGTTACAAAA
>NW_006408553.1:5199749-5201626 GCF_000296735.1 Chrysochloris asiatica
TTTTTTATTTTTCCTGCTGGTCTTTTTTTCAAGAAGTATATTCCATCCCTCTAGCGACTCCAGGGTGGTCTGCATGCCCTTTCAAGTAGGAATGTTCCACCTCAGAAGGTTCTGGATGGGGATCAGGAATCCACCTAAGGTCCTGTACACTACAAAGGCTCTGCAAGAAGGCTATTTCACTGGGCAAGTTGTAGAATCCCTTTTAGGTATTCCAGTTATAGGATGAAGATGGACTTATACATTTTCTGTATTCATGTGACCCAATATTCCTTTCTATGCCACTTAAGTGTTTATTTTACAATAGTAGGCAAGGGAAACCAACATTCATAAGACAGTCAAACATCTTAACATTATTTCCCCTCTTTTATCCATTCAGACTATGACTCAATCCCTGTATCACAGAACCCTATTGTTCCAATGTTCAGCATATATCATTATTTATCTCTGTCCCATTTAGGCCATGTAAACTTGCCTAAATGTTCCCCTATCTACCTTGGTCCTCCATTCCCTTCCCACTTCTTGTGTATTACGCTCCCCAACACCCAAACTATGATGTGTCTGTCCCCTACCCTATGCTCTACTGTCCCCTCCCTCCCACGCCTGATAGCTAACAATCTTTTTCTTTCTTTCTTTTAGTATGGGTTGTTCTTTCATCTTTAAAGCAGGTAGCTTATGGGATCTTTTAATATTTAAGTCAGGTAATTTATTAAAAGTGCCTTTGTTGTTGTTAAGTTCCTTCAAGTCAGTTCTGACTTACAGAAACCCTGTATAGGATTTTCAAGGAGTGGTTTTTGGATTTGAATTGCCAATCTTGTGGTTAGCAGTCCAGTGCTTACCCTACAGAGCCATACCAGGACTCCACAAAGAGTGCCTAGTACTAAGTAAATTTTCTGTAAGTTTTAGATAAAGCAAAATGTTAGCAAATTCCAGATTTCAAAGAAAGCATTTTTCTAGTTCTATTAGCAAAAAAAACAGGCCTAAAAATTACCTGACAGTGGAAAAGATTTAAAAAGGAAGAAAAATTATAAGGTCTATTCATTCATCTAACAAACTGAGTAATAAATATTGAGTAATAATCAAATAAATCTTATGGTAGTAATGTTATTAGAAAAACATAATGATTGATAGAAATCCTTTTCCGGGAATGGTACAAAGATTTTCCTCTGTAATAGACATCTCTGACTCAATTATGAGCAGACAGGAGTTTTGTCAAACCACTCTAAACTATGGCACTGTGACAATGCAAAATAACCCAAGCCCTTTATGACATTGTACACGATCATTCAAAGTAGGTTTGTGCCCAGTTTGACGACCTTTCTGAATACACAAAACACGTAGATAACCTTTATGCACCATCCTAATTGATAGTCTTTTTTAATGCTTTGCCAGTAGGTTGGCCTCTTGTTATTTAATTATTTCATTTAATTATTGAATGAAAATACTACAATGATCCGTTTGGGATGTGCCATTTGGAATTAAAAATTCATTGCCCTTGGATCCGGTCCAATTCATAGTGACCCTATGTTGTTGTTGTTGGTAAGTGCTGTGGAGCCAGTTCCAACTCATAATGACCCTGTATAAGACATCTATCTGAGACTGTAAATCTTTAAAGGAGCAGAAAACCTTGTCTTTCTCTGGTGGAATGGCTATAGGGCTTGAGTCATTGATCTTGTGGTTCGCAGTCCAATGCTTATCCTACAGCACTACCAACACTCCCTGGCGATCCTATTGTTATTAAGTGCGATCCAGTCGGTTCTGACTCATAGTGACCCTGTACATGGTTTTCAAGGGTTTGAACTGCCACTCTCATGGCTAGCAGCTTATCCTACAGTGCCACACCAGAACTCCTATGTTGTTGTTATTAAAAGCCATCGAGT
>NW_006408553.1:5202486-5205770 GCF_000296735.1 Chrysochloris asiatica
AGTATTTTAAGTCCTCTTCACTTTCAGCAAGCAAACTTGCATCCTATAGGACACAGCAAAACTGCCCCATAGGTTTTCAATGATGCAATCTTTATGGAAATTGACAGCCACATCTTTCTCCTGTGGAGTGGCTGGTGAGTTGGAACTGCCAGATTTACACAGTTAGCAGACAAGTGTTCACCACTGCATCCATTCTTCTTCCATTTGGGATTAGAGAGGGGATCAGGAGTGCCTTTGAGAAGGGTGGAGTACTTGGCATTCACTGAAGGATGGGCAGGATACCACATAGTAGAATGGGAAGACGTGTATGATAAGCACAAGTAAGGGCAATGTACACCTAGCACAACTCCAGGAACACCATTTGTTTGACGCTATTGTTGTTAGGTGCCGACCCATAGTGACCCTATGCACAGCAGAATGAAACACTGCCCGATCCTGGGCCAACCTCATTACTGTTGCCACGCTTGAGATAGTCATCTTGAATTGTAATGTTATTATTAAAGTTTCGTGACTAATGGCAATAAAATATCTGGAGAAAGCAATGCCTTTCTCTAATGTGCACAATATTACCTTATCAACATAATAAGGCTGTCCCTCAAAAAGTGCAGGAAAGCTTGCCTGTCACAAATTTTGTGAGTAAGTTGATCTCCAACCCAAATTCACAGTGCCTAGGTGGCCTAAATAACCTCAAGCCAGGAAATTTATTTTAAGTTAGTATCAGGTTGGTAGTGATCCAAGAAAGTTGGCAAACAAAATTCTCTGTAGAGGAACCCACCTTCCACCAAGGCCCCAAAGAATTTCACAGATAAATACCTAAAAGAGTGAATTCACACTTAAAACTCACAAAATACACAAGAGTTAAGAATCAGCAGAAATCACACATTTAAAAAAAGATCAGTAAAGACTTCAGATATTGAAATAATCAGGCACAAAATGTAAGTCAACTATACTTAAAGAGTGGTGGCTCACTTTTCTATACTCAAATGAAATTTGGAAGACAGCTACTTGGCCAACCGACTGAAAAATATCATATTCAGACCCATTCCAAAGAAAAGTGATCGGATGAATGCAGAAATGATTGAGTAATAACATTAATATCACAAGTAAGTAAAATTTGCTACAAATAATCCAGAAAACAGTTGCAGTCGTACCTCTACAGGGAACTGTCAGAAAGCCAAGCCAGACTCAGAAGAGGATGTGAACCAAGGGATATCATTGCTGATGTTAGATGGATGTTAGCTGAAAGCAGAGAATGCCAGAAAGATCGTTTGCCTGTGTTTTACTGACAATTCAAAGGATTTGACAATGTGCATCATAACAAATCATGGATAACATTATGAAGAATGAGAATTCCAACACTTGATGGTATTCATGCAGAACCTGTATATAGACCTAGAGGCAGTCTTTCAAACAGAACAAAGGGATGCCGTGTGGTTCAGAATCAGAATGTGTCACAGTAGTAGCCTTTCACCATATCTATTCAATCTGTATGCTGAACAAATAATCCAAGAAATGTGACATCAGGATTGGAGGAAGACTCATTAACAACCTGTTATACACAGATGACACAATCTTGTGCCATGAAAGCCTTAAAACATTAATGAAGATCAAAGACTAGAGTCTTCAGTATTATAGATTAAACCTCAACATAAAGAAAAACAAAAATCTTCATAACTAAACCAATAAACAACATCATTAAAAAATGAAGTTGTCAAGGACTTAACTTTATTCGAATAAACAATCAATGTTCATGGAAGCAGCATACGAGAAATCAAACAATGGTTTGTACTGGGAAAATCTGCTGCAAAGGCCTCTTTAAAGTATTAAAAAGCAAAGATGCCACCTTGAGGACTCAGACTCTCCTAACCCAAGTCATGATATTTTCAGTTGTTTCATATGCATATGAAAGCTGGACAATGAATAAGGAAGACAGAGAAAGAATTGAAGGCTTTAAATTATGATGTTGATCAAGAATATTAAATTTATCATGGACTGCCAAAAGAACAAACAAATCTGTCTCGGAAGAAGTACAGTCAGAATGTTCCTTAGACTTTGTCTAAAGCTTTGTCTCACATATCAGGACATATTATCAGGAGGAAGGGGCCCTTCCCTGGAGAAGGCCATCAGCCTTGGTAAAGTAGAGA
The DNA here is from genome assembly GCF_000296735.1 of Chrysochloris asiatica. NCBI lineage: Eukaryota > Metazoa > Chordata > Mammalia > Afrosoricida > Chrysochloridae > Chrysochloris > Chrysochloris asiatica. The sequence goes on from NW_006408553.1 coordinate 5,204,631, forward strand.
ATCAGTGAAAAAGAGGAAGATTCCCAATGAGATGCATTGACACAGTGGACGCAACAATGGGCTCAAACATAACAACTGTGAGGATGACACAGAGTGTTTTGTTCTGTTGTACATAGGGCCGCTATGAGTCAAAATTGATTTACTAACACCTAACAACAACAACAACCATGTCTAAAGAAATAAAAGTGGCAATTGAGAAAATCAGTATGAAACACGAAACTATAAAAACTAAGCAGATTTTCAAATGAGTAAATATAACTTTCTGGGGAAAAATAAGTGAAAGTAAGAACACAAAGGAGATGTTTATTAACAAACTAGACACAGCTGAGAGATGAATTGTGACCTTGATGCTAGAACTGAAGAAAATTATCCAGAATGAAACAGAAAGACACCAACAGAAAATCAAATGAGAGGTAAAAAGACATGGGATGTTGAAAGCATTTAACAGATTTTGAAATGTTGAGTCTAATCAGATTTCTAGGAAAAAGAAAGAAAATTAATCAAAGGCAACATATGAAGAAATAGTGGTTGAGCATTTTATAGAACTGATCTAGAAGTGTATCCAAAGAAACAGAAGTCCCTAAAGTTCCAAAACTGAAACACTAAACAATCTCACTGGTAGCATATCACCATGACACAACAGAAACCAAAAACAAAGAGATCTTAGCAGCAGCCAGAATGTAACAGACAATTTTTCTTCAAAAGAACAACAATTAGCTATCATCACAAAAGTTACAATGGAAGTAAAAATTCAGTCATACCTTCACAAAAATGATGAGAGAAAGTAAATGTCAATCTAGCATTAGTACAGCTTCAGAAAACATCTTAAGAGCAAACGCAAAACAAATCTATCAGAAGAAAGCATTCTAGACAGAGGGAACAAACAGTACAAAGGTCTGGAGATGAGCACATAAGTGGATGTTTGAGAAATAGCTATAAGGTCATTGTAGCTGGGTGCAGTGTATGAAGAAGTGTCTTAGGTGAAGGAGACAGACAAGTAGCATGGAGGCAGATAAAAGGCATTGTTACAGGCAATTTTGAAATGATGACATAAAAGAGCAAAGCAGAAAATTTCAAAGAACAGCTTGAGAAAATAAATCAAATATTATAATGAAATGTGCAAAGACCTGGAGTTAGAAA
>NW_006408553.1:5207087-5213838 GCF_000296735.1 Chrysochloris asiatica
GAGCAAAATGAAGTCTTAGACAACTTCAATCTTTTCTCCATTTATATAGCTATTGTTTATTGGTCCAATGGTGAAGATTTTGTTTACATTGCAGTGCAACCCATATAGAAGGCTGTGTCTCTAATCTTCATCAGTAAGTATTTTAAGTCCTTTTCAATTTCAGTAAGCAAAATTATATTATCTGCATATTGCAGGTTGTTAATGAGTCTTCCTCCAATCCTGATGCCTTGTTGTTTTGTTTTGTTTTTCATATAATCCAGTTTCTCAGATTATTTGCTCAGTATACAGAATGAATAAGTATGGTAAACAAATACAATCCTGGTGCACATCCTTTCTAATTTTAATCCATTCGGTGTTCCCTTGTTCTGTTTGAAGAACTGCCACTTGGTCTACGTACAGATTCCTCCTGAGCACAATTAACTGTTCTGGAATACTCATTCTCTGCAATGCTGTCCATAGCTTGCCATGATCCACACAGTCGAAAGCCTTTTCAAAGTCAATACAGCACAGGTAAACATCTTTCTGGTATTCTCTGCTTTCAGCCAAGATCCATCTGATGTCAACAATGACACCCATCATTCCACATCATCTTCTGAATCCAGCTTGAACCTCTGGAAGTTCTCTGTCAATGTATGGCAGCAGCCATTTTTGCATTGTCTTTTGCAAAATTTTACTTGCATGCGATGTTAATGATATCGTCCACTGATTTCCTCATTCTGTTGGTCACATCTCTTTAATATGGGCACAAATAATGGATCTCTTCCCATCAGTTGGCCAGGTAGTTATCTTCCATATTTCTTGGCATAGATAAGTGAGTGCCACCACTGCTACATCAGTTTGTTGAAAGATTTCAATTTGTATTCTACCAATTCCCAGAGCCTTGTTCTTTGCTAATGTCTTCAATGCACCTTGGACTTCTTCCTTCAGTATCATTGGCTCTTGATCATATGATAGCTCTTGAAATAGCTGAACATCGACCATTTCCTTTTGGTACAGTGACTCTATGTATTCCTTCCATCTTCTTTGGATGCTTTCTACATCATTCAATAATTTTTCCCATAGAATCCTTCAATGTTTCAAGTTGAAGCTTGAATTTTTTCTTCAGTTCCCTCAGCTAGGGAGATGCAGATTGTGTTCTTCCCTTTTGGTTTTCTAACTCCAGGTCTTTGCAAATTTCATTATAATATTAGACTTTGTCATTTCAAGCTGACCTTTGAAATTTTCTGTTCTGCTCGTTTACCTCCACGTTGCTTTAGTATCTCTACAATGAAAAGCAAGTTTCGGAGTCTCTTCTGACAACCATTTTGGTCTTTTCCTTCCTTCTTGTCTTCTTAATGACCCTTTGCTTTCTTCCTATTGGTGTTCTTGATGTCATCCCATAACTCTTCTGGTCTCCGGTCTTTAGTGTCTAACGCATCAAATCTGTTCTTCAGATAATGTCCAAATTCAGTGTAATGTGTTTAAGATCATATTTTGACTCTTGTGGACTCATCTGAATTATCTTCAGCTTCAGCTAAACTAAATAATTGATGATCTGCTCCACAGTTTGCTCCTGATCTTGTTTAGGCTGATAATATGGGCTTTTACACTATATATTTCCACAAATGTGGTAAATACGATTTATGTATATTCTGTTTGATGAGATCCATGTGTACAGTCACCTTTTATATTGTTTTAAAAAAGGGTATTTGCAATGAAGAAGTCATTGTTCTTGCAAAATTCTAGCATGTGATCTCCAGTATCATTTCTATCACCAAGGCCATATTTTCCAACTAGTGATCCTTCCTCTTTGTTTCCAACCTTTGCATTCCAATGGCCAGTAATTATCAATACATCTTGATTGCATATTTGATCAACTTCAGACTGAAGGAGTTGGCAGAATTCAACTCACCATCACTGGTTTTAGTTGTTAATGCATAAATTTGAATAATAATATTCAATAATCTGAACCACGAAGCTACAAATTGCCACATAGTTTTATTTTATTAAGTTTTTATTGTGAATCGAGTGATAGTTTACATAGGAGAACATCAGTTTTACACTCATCGTTTCATTGCAATGATTACAATCCCCTCCATGCATCATCATTCAACAGTATTTGCTTCTATTCCCTCTGTTTTTTATTTTGTTTTGTTTTTGAGGGGAAGCCACATAGTTTTATAGTCTCAACATCCTTACAGTTATAGATAGCATGATAAAATATTAAAATGATGTTTTGGTTTAAAAAGTTTGTGTCATCCAAAAATTGGATCAACCTGAATAGTTAACAACTGTGTATTCCTAGTAAATAGTGTTTTCCCACTATAAGAAAGTCCCCTTATTATTCTAGCATTTCCTCCTTTTTATTAGGAAAACTTTGAATCCTGAAGTGGAATGTGGCAGCTGGCCCCAAGCACTGAAAAATACAATCTGCTACGTAGACACTGAAGTATGTGGAAAAACATATCAGTCACAATATTATTCTGTTTTCCTCCTTTGGTAACAGCAGGCAACACTGTTATACTCATTGGCTTCATCGTTACCATTCACTATGGGCAATGAAGAGATGGTTAAACCATCAACTGTGACATCAGAAGAGCTGCCATCTTCTCCCCCATTCCAGAGGTCACAGTACACATTTAACTACTTTGAGTCTCAGCCACTTTGAAGTGAGAGGTGCCTCTACGTCAAGTTCTCACCCCGTGGACACCACGAGAGACAGAAATCCAGGCATCTGCCCACAGTGCCAGGGACACGTATAATGGCAGAAGAAAATAGTAACTGAATAAAGAAAATGACAGAAGGAAAAGGAAGAAACTTGTTAGCACTGTGAATATTTGGAAAGGGGTACAAACAGCCATGTTCTCTGTCTATGTATCTACTAGGATTGTGGTTCCAAACGTTTGGTTCTTCAATTACAATAACTCAACTTCTGCAATACAATGTTGGGAAACTGTTGGGAAAACAACCATAGTCTTAGAGAGGAGTTCTCCATATTCCATAATTTGGGATTAGGACTGTATTTACTATTATCTTTATGTCATGCTGCGGGTTAATGCACCAGACTGCAAAGCATTTGAACTGCAAGGTCGGTGGTTCAAGCTCACCAGCTGCTCCTCAGAAACCCTATACAGGGTCACTATGTGTTGGAACCGACTCGACGGCACTTAACAACAACAATATCTATGGAGTCCTGGTGTGACTCTGTAGGCTAATGTGCTGGACTGCAAAGTTGGTTTGAACCACAAGGCCAGTGGTTCAGGCTCACCAGTCACTCCTTGGAAACCCTCTACAGGGTCACGATGGTCAGAATCAATTTGAAGGCACTTAACAACAACAAACATATTTTTGGTTGGTTGTTGTTTTTTTAAATCTTCCCATAGTTTAAGGATAGAATACTATGAAACCCTATTTTTCATTTGGTGATTACTTTTTATTTAAACAAACAAACAAACAAAAATCTAAAAACAAACTCAGAAAGAAAATCACTTGCTACAATTAAATATACACAGAACAAATCATAAATTTAAACAATCAACGATCTGCCATCTCAATTTGCTTCAGCCACCTTCCAACCACCCCCCATAATGGGCTCCCTTCAAACTGGCACAGAATTCACAGGCTGGTAAGAGACTTCACAGGCTGGTAAGAGACAATTCTAGAAGCTGCAAAGATGGTCTTGTTAACATGTCAGGCATGCATGATCAGGGATGGCAACATTTCCTTAAGCTTCCAAATTCAGGCCATGGATGAAAATATAAAGAATCACTATCAAGCAATGACACCAGAGATGGAGGCAGAGATGATGACGTGGAGAGATGGAGCAGCTGGGGACTCTGGACTCAGGGAGGGAGAGGGGCTGTGTGCTGATGGCCAGGGGACAGGCTTGCATGGGGTGTACCCTTTGGTTGATGATGTATGAAGGGGATCGTAATCATTGCAATGAAACAAAATACAATAGGATGAATGTAAATCTTATGTTCTTCTATGTAAACTATCACATAATTCACAATAAAAACTTAAAAAAAGAAGACAAGGAAGAAAGAGGAAAAAAGGAATCACTATCAACTGGGGAGAGAAAGGAAGAGGCTTGGGGAAACTGTATATACAGCAAAACATATGAGTACTGAAACTCAACAGGGTTGTCTTGTTTTTTTCAGGATAAATCTAGGAAAGTTAAGAGTTGTCAAAAATTAAATGGAATGCTTGAAGACAGATACAATAGGCATAAGTGAGTTGAAATGCACTGGTATTGGCCATTGCAAATTCCACAATCATAGTCTACTATGCAGGAAATGACAAATAGAAGAGAAACAGCACCATTCTCATCAAAAAAAAAAAAAAAAAATTTAAGATCCATCCAGAAGTACAATACTGTCAGTGATACAATGTTCCCATGCCTACAAGGAAGAACAACCATTCATCAGTTTTTCATACTTTGGTGGCTTATGTGTTGCTGTGATGCTGAAAATCATGTCCTCTGTTAAATATCAGCAGAGTCACCCACAGTGGACAGATTGCAGCAGAACTTTCAGACTACAACAGAGTAGGAAGAAGGAGAAGCAGACCACTTGTGAGTGTTTAGTCATTGAGAACCTTCTGAATAGCAACAGAACATGGTCTGATATGATGCTGGAAGATGAGGCCCTCAGAATGGAAGGCACTCAAAATATGGCTAGGAAAGAGCTGTTTCTTCAAAGTAGTGCTGACCATAATTATGTGGATGAAGCAAAGATTTGGGGACCTTCGTTTTCAGATGGGGCACAACTCAAAAATGAGAAGAAACAGCTGCAAACATCCATCAATCGTTGGAATGTGGACTGTACAACCTATGAACCTAGTAAAACTTGAAGTCATCAAAATGAAATGAAACACATAAAGATCAATATCCTAGGCGTTAGTGTACTAAAATGGACTGATATTGCCCATTTTGAATTTGAAACTCATTAAGTTCACTATGCTGAGAATGATGGATTGAAAAGGCATAAACATCACATGCATCATCAAAAAGAACATCTCAAGATCTATCCTGAAGTACAATGCTGTCTATGACAGGATAATGTCTATATACCTACAAAGAAGATTACTTAATACCACTATTACTCAATTATGCAGCAAACACTAAAGCCAGAGATGATAAAATTGAAGAATTTTCCTGATGCGCTGTTTAACAGCAACAGCAATCAACTTCTTTAGTATGAAATTGATCAAACATGCAATAAAGATGTATTGATAATTACTGGTGATTGTAATGAAAATGCTGGAAACAAAGAGGAAGGAACAGTAGTTGGAAAATATGGACTTGGTAATAGAAACGATGCTAGGGATTGCATAAAATTTTGCAAGATCAGCAATTTATTCATTGTAAATATCTTTTATCAAAAAGAAATGGTGACAATACACATAGATCTCACCAGATAAAATACACAGGGATCAAAAAGACTACATATGTGGGAAAAGATGATGGACAGCTCAAAAGCATCAACTAAAACAAGGCCAGAGACTGACTGTGGAACAGACTTGCTCAGATGTAAGTTCAGGCTGAAGCTAAAAAAAATTAAAACAAGTACTCCCGAGACAAAATAGGATTTTAAACATATCCCACCCGAATTTAGAGACCATCTCTAGAACAGCTTTGATGCATTAGACGCTAATGACCAACACTAATGAAAGAAGACCAGAAAAGCTGTGGGATGACATCAAGAATATCATAGAAAGAGACACCAGAGATGGAGGCAGAGGTGAGGACATGGAGAAGGGAGCAGCTGGGGACTCTGGACTTATGGAAAGAGAGGAACTGGGTTCTGGCAGCCAGGAGGCAAGCTTGTAGAATGTGCCCTTTGGTTGTTTAAATTATTATATATTCCTCAGTGTTTTTGTATATATCTACCCCTGCCTACCCCCCCGAAAAAAGTGGAAGCAAATACTGTTGAATGATGATGCATGGAGGAGATTGTAATCATTGCAATGAAATGATGGTGTAAAGCAGGTGTTCTCCCATGTAAACTATCACTCAGCTCAGAATAAAAACTTAAAAACATCAAACAAGAAGAAAGCAAAAGGTCACTAAAAAGACAGGAAAGAACGTAAAGACCAAAATGGATGTCACAAGAGACTCTGAAACTTGCTTTCCAGTATAGAGATGCTAAAGAAATGAGGAAGTCAAAGAGTTGAACAGAAAATTTCAAAGGGAATCTCAAACATTGCAAAGAATGGGAATTCCAGAACACTTAACCAAGAAGCAGTGTTTGGAACAGAACTAGGGGATACTGAATGGTTTAATATCAAGAATGGTTTGTGCCATGGTTGAAGCCTTTTACACCCTATTTATTTGGTCTGTATGCTGAGCAAATCATCAGAGAAGCTGGAGTATATGAAGAACATGGCATCAGAACTGGGGGAAGACTCAACACACACATACACCACCTTGTTTGCTAGAGCAAAAAGGACTAGAACTATTTACTGATGAAGATCAAAAACTACAGCTTTCAATAGGGATTGCACCTCAATCAATATAAAGAAAACAAAAATCCTCACAACTGGACCAATAAGGATCATCATGATAAATGGAGAAAAGACTGAAATTGTACAAGACTTCATTTTGCTTGGATCCCACTGGCCAAGTGGCAGCATAGATGGACTCAAGTGTGGCAACAGTAGTGAGGTTGGCCCAGGATCAGGCAGTGTTTCGTTCTGCTGTGCATAAAGTCGCTATGAGTCAGTACCCTATAAACCCACCCCCTACACTCTCCCCCCTCCCCCATTCTTCAGC
>NW_006408553.1:5214811-5219667 GCF_000296735.1 Chrysochloris asiatica
CCAGTACAATATATGATTGAAGTATGAACAGGTTAATACCTAGTCCAAGATAAGCACAAAATGACAGTAAGAAAAAGGTATTTTAACTCAAAACTTAATTTCTTCCCCTTAAATGAGGAGTACTTTCAAAATCTGAGAAGATCTGCTTTGTGAGAAAGACTGTGGAAATCATAGGCTGTAAATCACTGTAACTTAAAACCACAGAGAATGAAATGTAAGCTTATACTATCCACATAGTTTCATTATGAACATCAAATATTGGTAAGAATTCAAAAATCTGATAAAGCATATGAAAAAAGCATTAAACTCTATGAATGATCATGGAATATTTAGTAGAAAGAAATTTCTACTAAATAGTTTAAAAGGAAATATAACTAAAGCACAGATCATAACTCTTCTGAAAAGGAAGATGATAAAGTTAAACTGAATGAACTGTAAGAATACAAATATGAGAGAGTAATATTGGAACTGACCAGCATATATTCTATCCTTCAACTTTTCCAGAGGGAGAGAACAAAATTGGCTCCAAAATATAAAACAGAAACACTTTTGACAAGAATTGCTACATTTTTCCATTTAAAACGCAAAATGAAAAGGCAAATCTTTTACATTTCTAATTAAAAAATGTAAAACAGAAAGGCAAAATTACACATGATCCTACCACTTTTAAAAGTATGTTAAGTAAGAAGTGATTATTCCTTTATCTACATCTTCCTTCCCACCACTCTCACCTGAAGGTAGCTACAGCAGATCAGGGCAGATGCTCCTCAGCTTAGTTCTCTACAACAAATACCCACACATACACACACAGAATTGTTTTACAAAAAATAGACGAAAATTCCTCATATTACTCTTCAATTTTCATTTTGTTTTCTGAATATTTTAGAATTTAAAAGCTAAAAAAAAAATTCTGAGCAATAAGTTTTTAAGTAAAAAAAGTAACTCTTAAGTAATTGATCAATTATTTTGTGAATAAACCCAAAGTTTCTTAAGTGTGTACTTCTAAAATACTAATGTATTTTAAAATGGTGTGGCATTGTAGAATAAGCACTGGACTGTTGACCACAAGGTCAATGGATCAAATCTATCAGCTGCCCCTAAGAAACCCTAGATACTGTCGCTATGAGTCAGAATTGACTTGATGACAGTTAACAACAACAACAAAGCAACAACTTTAAATGAGAAAATGATATAAATCTCTTAGGGTTAAGGATACTAAGGATCATCACAAAGTTCATAAATAAATTTCATTATCTTATAATGTCATTTTTCAATGAACTTTCAGAAGCCCCCTCATACATGCTTGGTAAACCTTGGAAATACTACAAAAAGAAATTGGTATGAATTTTCAGGGGTTATGGTTTGGACTCCTCCCTAAAATTCAAACAAAGAAATCATAAGTCATAAATTATTATTAACTGACTCTGAGACAAATTTTGATAAAAACAATCTCATTAATAACAGGGTACTCACTGCACAAATGTGGTACCAATCATCTTGATAACATTTTCTGAAAATTATCACAAGACCTCACTCTTTGGAATCCAGACTTACAATCAAAAGTGTTTTCATAATTTGCTATATGACTTTGGGAAAACAATTTAGCCTTTAAAAATGAATCTCCATTTCCCCCAGGGGGGGATGCGTCATGGCTCTATAAAATAAGTACTAGACTGTGAACAATATTGGCAGTTTGACCCCAACAGCCTCTCAGTCGAAAGATGAGACTTTGTTTCCACAAAGATGTACAGCCACAGAAACCCTATACAAGGTTGGTGAGTCGGAATGACTTAACAGCACTTATCATAACAACATAACATTTTCCCCAACATAACTAGCTGCTATTGAGCAAATAGGGTCAGTAAGAAAGAGGGAGACCCCCAAACTAACGGCCTGGCACAGTGGCAGCAGTACTGGGATCAAATGTAACAATTATAAGGATGGTAACAGGGCCTGGCAGTGATTCATTCTGTTGTGCATATGGTCACTATGTGTGGGAATCCACTTGATGTCACCTTACAACAACAAGTAAATTGACAAACTCAATTCAAGCACTAACTAGTCCAATCCAGTAAATATACAACCACAGGGGAGCGAAAAAAGAAGAAAAAAAATCTGCATTGCCAGGAGCAAACAACTTTGACCTTTACTGCCTTTCTTCTTAATAAATTTTATACTGAGATGAAATGAAATGCACTATCATAAATTACACAAATAGCAAAAGTATATGTCATTCTTTTACTTACCAAGCTAAATGAAAACGGAAATTCTTTCCTTTCAAAACCCATTTCTAAAATGCCTTGTTATTGTTAAGTGTTGTCAAGTTGGATCTGACTCATAGCAAAACTGTATAGGAATTCCGAGGAGCAGCTGATGGGTTTGAACTGTATACTTGTGGTGGTGGTGGTGGTGGTGTGTGATGGAGTTGGTTCCAACTCACATAGACCCTGTATAGGGTTTCTGAGGCTGTAAACCTTTACAGGAGCAGAAAGCCTCATCATTCTCCCATGAACCGCTGGCAGTTTTGAACTGCTGAGCTTGAGGTTAACAGCCTGACTTATAACCACTACATTACCAGAACTACAAACTGCTGTTAAATACCAGGGAGTCAGTTCTGACTCACAGTGACCCTGCACAGAGTTTCCGAGGCTGCAAATCTTTACGGGAGCAGAAAGCTTCATCTTTCTCCCATGAAACTACAAACTAGGGAGGGTAAAAACAGAGCTTCTAATTTCCACATGAGAAAATTAGCCAAACCTTCTGTTTAGTTTCATCTCCTCTGCACCCCCAATCACCTACCTGTTCCATACAGTCCTAGCCAACTGATCAATCCCCCAGAGGCTTTCTTTCCTATCACTTCTCAACTTTGTTATCTCTACCTGGAATCCTTGGTTTCACCCAAATCTACTTTCTCTTGCCTACCAAAATTCATCATTCTGGACTCACTGCAATGTCCCCTACAGTATGCACATTCTACCTGTCCCCAGATCACATGTCTTCCTCCTTTAAACCTCAACTTGCATTCCTTTCCTTCTTCTATGAGCACTATGCTTATGTATGCATAATTGCACCTCTGGGAGTCAGGCACTATTTCTGGCTGACCAATACAATCCCCTTCAGTGCCTATCTCAGTACTTCATGAACAGTAGGATCTCAATAAACATTTATTGAATTAGATCATCTGTTATGTAGTATATTGCTTCCTTAAAATTGACCATGCCCTGACTAAAAACTGTCTAATTTTAACAGCAGAAAATTACTAGAGTCAAGTTAAATCCTAGATATTTCACTTTAGTTTACTAGTTTTTTAAAATTATTGATAACAAAATTTCATTAAATATATAGGTGAATACAAATACAATGCCATCTAAGATGTTCAAATCACTGACCCTGTATTATTCTTGGAGTCCTGATGTGGTACTACAGGGTAATACATTGGACTGCAAAGTCTGTTTGAACCAAAAGGTCAGCAGTTCAAATCTACCAGACACTCCTCAGAAACCCTAGACTGGGTCACTATGAGTCGCAATAGACTTGACAGCACTTGATAACAACAACATATTATTCTTATATCATTTCAGAAACTACATTTATTTTATAAATGGGAAACCAAGGGTCAACCAAAGAACAATGATTTGATAACAACTTTGAGACCAGAACTATTTATGTGCTATTGAAAGCAAGTAGAAAACAGAAACCTTTTTTTGCTTTCAAAGAAAAGATAACACACAAGACAAGTAGAACATATGTACTTAACTTATTTCTATGATATTTTTCTGAAAATAGATTGAGACAGATTCCACTTGGCAGCCAGCAGTTGTATCTTATGGCCTCTTTGGATAATGTTCATGGCAAGAATGGCTCCCCTTTGGCCCAGGTGTGAGAATCATGGAAGTACCAATGCAGGCAGGACTTCCTTAACACTGAGCAGTGCTTGATGCTCCCTGCAAACATCATGAGACATCAAGGGAATACAAAGCCAGAGTGGTCACAAAAACCACAAGAACAAATTAAATTCAAATTCACATCTGCAGAAAAGACAGCTCTTGAAAACATGATGAGGACAAATGTATCCTAGGAAAGACAAAGCAGTCATTAACACGGAGAACAGAAAGAGTAAGTTAGGGGACCTGCCTGATGCAGGCACAAAAAAAGCAATGAGGAAAATGATGAGTAGGTAAGGCAACTATGAGCTCAAGGCCCAGCAGTTAGTCCAGCATGAACCCTGACCAGAGCCCCTATGTCCAAACATCTATCTAGACTGTGTTCTCCACATACAACTGGAAGGCTTTGACTCTCTCCTCATTAATCATCCACTCTGCAATTCCTCCAGATAAACTAGTTAGGTCTATGTGAGCAAGTCATACACAACAATAACTTATTTAAACTATTGTTCTATTTTGTGCTAAGTGCTATCCATAATAACAGAGGTAATCCATTTTTACTATGAAAAGTAAAAAGATAACATACATATTAATAATCATCTATAGTTCAAGTCTATTTGTACCACCACAAGATAGGCACAGGATGCTAACCATGATGTCACAAAGTCGGTATTTCAAACACACCAGCCACTCCTCAGAAACCCTATACAAAGTTGCTATGAGTCAGAACTGACTTGACAGCACTTACAAATTAAACAATAGTTCAATCACCATTCCTTCATTCATTTATTCAACAACAATTCAGTAGGAGCTGCTATGTGTGATAGCACCAGAATATTGAATATTGAAACATGATGAATAGCATCAGAATAGTGTCAGATATAGTTGCAGAAGATTCACCCCCTTAGGTTGGAGGCATTCAAAATACAAATGGGGAAAGAGCTGCCTCCTCAAAGTCAACTTGACTGTGAT
>NW_006408553.1:5220442-5230506 GCF_000296735.1 Chrysochloris asiatica
AGGCAAGAAGGCAATGGGGAGACATATATAAAACCCTGAAAGAAAGAAAATTGCCAACCAAGAATTGTCTACCCAGCAAAGATGTCAATCAAATACTATGGCGTAATAAGAGCATTTCCAGGATAAACAGAAGCTAAGGGACTTTGTCAAAGCCAACCCAGTGTTTCAAAACATCCTAAAGGGAGTTCTTTGGACTGAGAACCAGCAAGAATAGACAACACTCAGAGATTGACAGATGTGGCAATACCACCCAGAACTCAGTCGACATATGGAAAAGTCCAGAACAGAAGAAAACTACAAGAATGAATTCAGAGGATCTGGGAGGTAGAAGTTGTGTAGCAAAAAGGGGGGAGTAGTTAATCTTACAGTTCAGGAACAGAGGACGCTAGGAACATCTAGAGAGAAGAGCATGAGCAGAACATGGACCCCTAACCAGAGAAGCAGCAATACCAGAGATGGAGGCAAAGGTGATGGCATGGAGAGAGAAAGCCTGTGTGCTGGCAGCCAGGAGGCAGGCTTGCAGGATATGCCCTTTTGTTGTTTAAAAGATTACATATTCCTGCAGGTGTTGGGAAGGAAGGAAGGAGGGAGGAAGGGAAAGAAGGAAGGAAGGGAGGGAGGGAGGGAAGGAATAGTAGCAAATACTGTTAACCGATGATTCATAGAGGGGATTGTAATCATTGCAGTGAAGCAAAATACAATAGGTTGAGTGCAAAGGGGATGTTCTCCCATGTAAACTATCAATCAATTCACAATAAAAGCTTTTTTATTTAAAAAAGGGATATTTCAAGATATATCTTAACGTATAATGTTGTCTGTGATAAGATAATATCCATGTGCCTACAACAAAGACCAGTTAATACTTCTATTATTAAAATTTATGCATCAATCACTAAAGCCAGTAACAATGAAGTTGAAGAATTCTATCAACTTCTTCAGTCTGAAATTGATCAAATGTGCAATCATATATTGGTAATTACATACGGTTGGAATGCAAAAGTTGGGAAGAAAGAGGAAGGATCAGTTGGAAAATATGGTCTTGATGATAAAAATGATGCTGGAGATTGCATTATAGAATTTTGCAAGACCAATGACTTCTTCATTGCAAACATCTTTTTTAAAAAACATAAAAGATAGTTCATACACAAGAACTTCACCAGATGGAACACACAAAAAACAAATTGACTACATCTGTGGAAAGACATGGTGAAAAAGCTCCATATCATTAGCCAAAACAAGGCTAGGGGAAGACTGTGAAACAGACCCATCAATTGCTCATATGCAAGTTCTGGCTGAAGCTGAAGGAAATTAAAACAAGTCCATGAAATTCAAAATATGACCTTGAACATATCCCACCTGAATTTAGAAATACTCTTAAAAACATATTTGATGCATTAGACACTAACGACCAAAACCCAGAAGAGTTGTGGGATGACATCAAGAACACCATATAGGAAAAAAAAACAAAAGGTCATGAAGAAGATATGAAAGAAAAACAAAATGGATATATATCAGAGAGACTCCGAAACTTACCCTCCAGCATAGAAATACCAAAGCAAATGGAAGAAATGGGGAGCTAAAAGGAGCTGAACAGAAAATTTCAAAGGCAAAGTCAAATATTATAATGAAAAACCAAAAATAAAGAACACACTCAGTATTTCTCAAGCTAAAATCACTAAGGAAAAAATTCAAGCTTTGACTTGTGATACTGAAGGATTCTTTGGGCAAAATATTGAATGATGCAGAAGGGATACACAGGCAAGGGATACACAGGCAAGGGATACACAGTCTCTGTACCAAAAAGACATGGTTGATATTCAACCACTTTAAGAGATAGCATATGATCAAGAGCCAATTGTACTGAAGGAACAAGTCCAAGCTGCATTGAAGGCACTGTCAAAGACCAAGGTTCCAGTAATAGATGGAATACAAATTGAAATATTTCAACAGACTGATGCAGCAATGGAGGCACTCACTTACTCAACTATATCAAGAAATTTGGAAGACAACTACACAAGTGACTGGAAGAGATCCACATGTGTGCCCATTCAAAAGAAAGGTTACTCACTGGAATGCATAAAACATCAGACATTACCAATATTACCATAAGTAAATAAAATTTACTCAAGACAATTCGAGAATGACTACAACATTACCTTGACAGGGAACTGCCAAAGGTTCAAGCCACATTCAGATGAGGACATGGAATGAGGGATATCACTGCTGATATCAGATTGATCTTGGCTGAAAGCAGAGAATACCAGAAAGATGTTTATCTGTGCTTTACTGACTATGTAAAGGCTTTAAACTGTGTGGACCATGACAAGCTATGGACCACATTGCAGAGAATGAGTGTTCCAGAACACTTAATTGTACTCCTGAGGAATTTGTATGTTGACCAAGAGGCAGTCATCCAAACAGAACAAGGGAACACTGAATGGTTTAAAATCAAGAAAGGTATGCGCCAGGGTTATATCCTTTCACCATACTCTTTCAATCTACATGCTGAGCAAATAATCTGAAAAACGGAAGTATATGAAGAAAAACATGGCATCAGAATAGGAGGAAGACTCATTAACATCCTGAGATATGCAGATGATACAACCTTGCTTCCTGAAAGTGAAGAGGACTTAAAATACTTACTGATAAAGATCAAACACCACAGCCTTCGGTATGGGTTGCACCTCAATGTACAGAAAACAAAACCCTCACTACTGGACCAATAAACACTATCTATATAAATTGAGGGAATCCTGGTGTAGCACTGTTGGCTAATGCATCAGACTGCAAAGTCATTTGAACTGCAAGGTTGGTGGCTCAAACTCACCAGCTGCTCCTTGGAAACTCTATACAGGATCGCTATGGGTCAGAATTGACGCAACGGCACTCAACAACAACATATAAATGGAGAAAAGACTGAAGTTATCAATCATTTTACTTGGATCCATCATCAACATTTATGAAATCAGCAGTCAAGAAATCAAACAATGAGAAAATAACACAGGGAATATTAAAAAAAGAAAGAAAGAAATCAAACAACGTATTGCAATAGGTAAATCTACCGCACAAGACTTGTTTGAAGTGTTCAAGAGCAAAGATGTTAGTTTGAGACTAAAGTGAGTCTGACACAAGTCATGGTATTTTCAATAACCTCATAGGCATGTGAAAGTTGGACAGTGAATAAGGAAGATCGTAGAAGAATTGATGCATTTGAGTTGTTCTCCTTGGAAGTCAGAATAGTAAGACCTCATATTTCAGACATATTATCAAGTGGGACCAGTCCCTGGAGAAGGACATCATGCTTGGTAAAGTGGAAGGTCAGTGAAAAAGAGGAAGACCCCCAATGAGATGGATTGACACAGTGGCAGTAGCAATCGGCTCAAGCTCAACACAATTGTGCAGATGGCACTGGACCGGGCAGTGCTTAATTCTGTTGTTCAGAGGGTAACTATGAGTCAGAATCCACTCAATGCACCAAACAACAATCAAAGCTATGTGCCACACACTGTTCTAGGTTCTTGGGACACATCAGTGTAAAATGTAGACAGAAATCCCTGTCCTCATAAAACTTGTGTCCTATTATGAACATAAAAGCAATAATATCAACAAGTAATTTATATGGTAGGTTTGATGGAGACAAGTACTACAAAAAGATAAAAAGTGGAACAGGTAGAAAAGTTGGGAGTGCAGAAATGGGGACAGCTGCTGGTTTCAATAGGGTTATCAAGGTGGGCCAATTTGAGAATGTAATTTCACCAAATTAGGATCCTACTGTTTTACAGGCTTTTTCCCCCTTATTATATGGTGATTACTTTCCCACGCCACTAATTATTCTTTGGCAGTACGATGTTTACTGACTGCAGAGAACTCCGTGTAGTGAAGGTATCATAATTACTTTAGCTATCAATGGGACAATTCTGTTTTCCCCTACTTTTTAAAAGTATTATAAATAATGCCTTTATTTCCTTATGAGAACGTAAAGAAGTGGAATTACGCAGAATTGAGTACAGATAGTGTTGAGGTTCACCGTGCAGTTTAACTACAGAGAGCAGCAATATCTTGAAGTAATGTGCTTAGATTCTTTTTCTCTCTCTGTCTGTCCTAGGTTCTTATCACCCACACATTACAATCTTTTCATCAGATTCACAAAACTGCGCTGGTTTATCAATCGTGCTACCAATCAGAATTACTCTGATTATCGGAGAGATTTCCACTTGAGAATTCTACTAGAGATGCCTACCTAGCACAATGCCTGGCACACAGGGTGACATGGAATAACTCTTGGAGCAATAAATGAAGGAGAACTCATAAAACACTCTTTGGCTTTCATACAATCAGAGAGAGACTTGGATATGTTTCCTTCCTCTAAGGCTTCTTTCTACCAAGAGGAGTGAGTCATATCTCAAACATTTTTAGCATCTTCTCAACAGAGTTATGAAGTTTTTCCTTTAATGCTTTCAGCATGCTGAAAAGTGCCATACAACCTGGAAAGCTAAAAAGTACGATTAGCTATTTAAATAAAAGCCAAATAATACACAGAAACAGCAAATAGAGTTTTCATGATAGTCATTCTAAATAAAGCATGGCATATTCACTAGAGAAATATATAAACATATAATGAAGTTTCTAGGTGGTGCAAACGGTTACCGCACTCAACTGCTAACCGAAGGTGCTAACCCAGAGGTATCTAGAAAAAAGGCCTGGTAAACTACTTCCTAAAAAGCCAGCCACTGAAAACTTTAGGGAGCACTATTTTCTACTGACACATATAGGGTTTCAATACATCAGAAACAACCCAGCAGAAGTTGGCTTTTAAACATAATATAAAGATAAGTCAAAAAGTAATGCTACCAAATCACAGAACTCTCAAAATGTGAAGCTATTGTTTCTCGACATATCCCCTAGCTAGGTCTATACATTTCATAAGGTGGTGTTTCTGTTCTGTGCTCTTCAATTTACAACATGTCAAAACATCTTTGAGAGACTCAAATTGTGTCACTTCTCAATGTTCTTTGAGTTTGGGAAACAAAATGAAACTTAAGGGGCGAGTTCAGGCCTGGAGAGTAGATGGGGTAAGCTTTCTCAGTGAAATTCTCTTAAGACAGCCCTTGTTACTCTTGAAGACTGAACAAGAGTGTTGTTGTAACAGAAAAAATTCTCACAAATGCAGTTTTCCAGGTGCATTGTTTCCTGTGTCCACTGAAAAAATCCATCAAGATTACCCCTTTGGGATCAACCAAAAAAAAAAAAAGTCACCATCACTGTCTATGCTTACTGACCTTTGTGCCTTAAGTTTTCACTGCCTCTGCAGATCTCCTCAGAAGCCACAGTTTTGATGGAAGCATTTGGTTGAAGGTACCCTAGAGAAATTGAGACAAGTGTGTTACTGAGAGAACTAGTCTGCAGCCATGCCCTGATCACAGAGACATGTTTAAACACATTTGTTTAGAATAAACCTAAACAAGTATGAACCCTAATAGCAATACTTTTTGACTTACTCTCATACAGCTTTTAATGGTTATAAACCATTGTTTTCGATAAGTGCCAATGAGTTGGTTCCAACTCATAGGGGCCCTGTTTAGTGTTTCTAAGGAGCAGCTAGTGAATTTGAACTGTCCACCCTTATAGTTCACAGTACAGTGCTGATCCTACAGTTTCATACCAAGAGGCCAACCGTTATTCTCCTGAATTCCAACTGCAGCACTATTAAACTATCATTAAAACACACACACATTTCTTATTTTGTCACATAAGTGTGTGTGTGGCGGGGGGGTGGTTAAAAATCACTTGTACAAAACTTGACAATTAAGAAAATACTGTACACATACATACACAAAAGCCAAAAAGGAGCACAGCACACATCAGTTATTTATCATCTAATCTGGAATCCTGGTGTGTTGTTGATAAGCACTGAACTGCCAACCACAAGGTCAGTAGTTCAAACCCACCAGCTGCTCCTCAGAAACCCTATACAGAGTTGGAATTGACTCAATGTTACTTAACAACAACACCAACAAGCTGGCTCATTATGGGGTCATGTTACTGAATAATAACATTTTCACTGTTGAGGCAATGAGAAACTCAGCTGTAAGGCCTATAGTCCACTGACTATGCAAAGGATTTAGACTATGTTGACCATGACAAGCTATGGACCACATTGAGGAGAATAAGTATTCCGAATGATACAATCCATTCTAACATCCTCAAAAATCTCCCTTCCTAAAACCCAGACATTAGAAGGAAATCCAGGAAGTCATCTCAGAAAATTTCCTAAGTAATAATGTAGCCTTAGATAGAACAGGAGGCAAATGATCTCTTCTACTCAACAGCAGTGAGACTACAACCCCTGATTCAACAACTGTCCTTTCTGTGATTAAATCACGTGGCCATTGATCCACTGCACTAAAAACCCACCTAGATGGAAAGAACCATGGTGACATGAATTTTAGAGTCTTTTGGGGGTTCTGAGTATAACTATTTGAGCTGTTGTATCTTCACAAGTAACCTAGCTGTGCTTCGGAGGTACTGAAGGTAGAGGAGGTGAGGATAATAGCCTTAGTAAATGAACGTCTACAGTCACTCAGATTCAGGACTGCAAATACTCTTCACTCTGTATTCTATGATCAGGGGATCTTGTCACAGTAGAATAAGATGGCAGGGTAATGCAGTCAAAGAGGCTATATACAATGTGGTCTATACTGGCTCCCACAATACTTCCAGAGGCATTATGTGATACAAGAATGAAAGCTAAATATTTCCATCTTTGATCCCAGAAGCTATCCCTAGAAACATGGTCCAGTGGGAAAGAAACAGCCCAGTCTAAGCATGTCAGAGCTATAAATCCATTAATCTGCTTCTGCCAGGACAATAATGCTCTGTATTCTACAGTGGACTTGCGATGGCAACATCTTAGGACACTTGCTACCCTAACAACTTGGTGTCATTCTTTTAACTAGTGCTTTGAAAAAGATTAGAAAGTAATTCTGTAAGGTGCATTTTTGTGTATAGATATGTGAGTATATTGTTTGACTTTTGGTTCATTCATTCAACAAACATTTATTCATTAAGTGCCTATTATGTACTATAAAGGTCTCTGGGAGGAGAAGAAGTTTTACAATCAAGTTTGAACCTTAAGGCTGGCAGTTCACAGTTTGAAAACACCAGGCAACTCCAGGGAAGAAATGCCTGGAAATCATCTTTGGTTCTTGTTAGATGCCATAGAGACAATACTGACTCATTGTAGTCCTAGACACAGCAGAATGAAATACTTCCTGGTCGTGGGCCAATGTCACAACTATCACTACACTTGAACCCATTGCTGCTGCCACTGTGCCAATCCATCTGGTTGTGAGTCTTCCTCTTTTTCTCTGATCTTCCACTTTACCTAGCATGCTGTCCTTCTCCAGGGATTGGTTCCTCCTAATAATATGTCTAAAGTATGAGAGACAAAGTCTGACCATCCTGGCTTTCAAGGAGCACTCTGGCTCTACTTCTTCTAACACAGATGTGTTTGTTCTTTTGATAGTCCATGATGCTTTAAATGTTCTTCTCCAACACCATAACTCAAATGCATCAATTCTTCTACAGTCTTCCTTAGTCACAGTCCAACTTTTGATATTACTGAAAATGCCATGGCTTGGCTCAGGCAATCTTAATCCTCAAACTGACATTTTTGCTGTTAAACACCTTTTAGAAATATTGTACAGCAGATTTGCCTAATACAATTCTTTGATATACTTACTGCTGCTTTCCTGAATGCTAATGGTTGATCTGAGCAAAATTAAGTTTTAATGACTTCAATCTTCTCTCCATTTATATGGATGTTGTTTATTGGTCCAGTGGTGAGGATTTTTGTTTTCTTTACATTGAGGTGCAAACTATACCAAAGACTGTGGTCTTTGGTCTTCATCGGTACGCATTTTAAGTCTTATTCACTTTCAGCAAGCAAGGTTGTATCATCTGTATATCACTGGTTGTTAATAAGTCTTCCTCCAATCCTGATGCCATGTTTTCCTTCATATACTCCAGCTTCTCTAATTATCTGTTCAGCATACAGACCAAACAAGTATGGTGAACAAGTCCATTTTTAAAGGATGTTTACCAAAATTTTACTTGCATGTGATATTAATGATATTGTCCTATGATTTCTGCATTCCACTGGGTAAGCTCTCTTTGGAATGGGCACAAATATGGATCTCTTCTAATCAGTTGGCTAGGTACACTGTCTTCCAAATTTCTTAGCATAGATGAGTGTGCCTCCTGTGTGGCATCAGTTTGTTGAAAGATTTCAATTTGTATTCCATCAGTTCCTGGTATCTTATTCTTTGCCAATGCCTTCAATGCACCTTAGACTCCCTCCTTCTGTAACACTGGCTCTGTTAATGTTACAACCAAGAAAACCCTATGGAGCAGTTCTATTCTGTAACAAATAAGAATACTTGAGTTGGAATTGACTCAATGACAATAGTTTAGGTTAGGTTTGTTTTTTAAAATTATTATTGTTCTAAGTAGTCAAGACACAATATTTAATATACCCAATTGCTGTCAAATCTATTTTGGATCATGGCAACCCCATGTGTATCAACGTAGAACTGTGCTCCATAGGATTTTCAATGGCTGATTTTTTTTTTAGATAGTACATCACTAGGTCATTTTTCCCAAGTACTTCTTGGTGGACTTGAACCTCCATCCTTTCAGAAAAATTAGCAAAGAACTTGCTACCAAAGAGCTATGTCAGTGGCAGGAGACACACAATCATATGTCAGTTTGTGATGACTGAAATGAACAATGCAAACTAAGATGGGATAGGGAACAGAGGGGAGGAGGCCTCTGCAATGTAATAGTATCTGATCAGAGATTATAAAGTAAGTGAGACTTCTGGGAAAACAGCATTCCAGACTGAGGCAGTATGCAATAAGACTGTTGAAGAACAGCCAGGAGCTACTGTGACTGGAGTCAGAGGAGTAAGGAGAACAATGGGGGAAAGAGTGATAGGGTGGTTAGAAGTCACTTAGGACCTTAGAAGTCACTGCAGGAACTCTGGCTTCTACACACAATGAGATAAGTAGTAATTGGTGTGGATCTGGGGACAGGGATCCAACAAAGACAAGATATGGTCTGAATTATTTCAGGGTAAGACGTTCTTGTGTGGGTTAATGCACTGGATTGCAAAGTCAGTTTTAACTGCAAAGTAGGTGGTTCAAGCTCACCAGATGCTCCTTGGAAACCCTATGCAGGGTCACTATGGGTCAGAACAGACTTGATGGCACACAAAAACAACACTTCAGGGTGAAGAACAGGCTATGGCATTAGACTGAGAACAGAGAGAGCAGTCTCTGGGATAACGTAGTTCTCTACATAACAGGTAGGAATCCCTGGTAGCATAATGGTTAAATGCTCAGGTCCTAACAGAAAGGTTGGTTGGTAGAATCCACTCAGCTATGTCCCAGGACAAACATCTGGTAATCTGCTCTGATAAATGTTTTTGTTGTTGAGTCTGCTCCAACTCATAGAGATCTACTATAGGGTTTCTGAGGAGCAGCTGGTGGGTTAGAACCAGTGACCTTGCAATTAGCAGTCCAGTGCTTATCTTACAGCATCACACCAGGACCACACTTCACCATAAAAACTGTTATTATTAAGTGCTGTTAAGTCAATTCTGACTCATATCGACCCTGTACGGGGTTTCTGAGGAGCCACTGATGAGTTTGAATTGCCTACCTAGGGGTTCCCACCTGAATTTGGAGATCATCTGAAGAACAGATTTGACGCATTAAACACTAAAGACCGAAGACCAGAAGAGTTGTGAGATGACATCAAGAACATCATACATGAAGAGAGCAAAAAGTCATTAAGAAGACAAGAAAGAAGGAAAAGGTCAAAATGGATGCCAGCGGAGACTCTGAAACTCGCTCTTCAGCATAGAGAAGCTAAAGCAAATGGAAGAATTGAAGAGGTCCAAGAGCTCTTGTAGCGTAGTGGTTACGAATCGGGCTGCGAACCTTAAGGTCAGCGGTTCGAAACTACCAGCCGCTCCGCGGGAGAAAGATGAGGCTTTCTACTCC
>NW_006408553.1:5232206-5239245 GCF_000296735.1 Chrysochloris asiatica
ACAACAACAACAACCTAGGGGTTTGAAGTCTAGTGCTGATCCTACAGCACCACACCCTATGGGGCAACTCTACTCTATCACATGGGGTCACTATGAGTCAAAAATTGACTTACAGCACCCAATAGCAGTAAGTAAGAGATGATGATATTGTGGAAACAGTAAGAAGTTGTCTGATTTCAGACATATTTTGAAGAAAGTCATCAGGATGAGATAATGGTTTGGATGTAGGGTGTGAAAAAGGAATTATGGATGACTAAAAGTTTTTGGCCTGAGCAAATGGAACAATGGCAGAGATGGAAGAAGGCTGAGTGTGTGTGTGGTGGCAGGGGGAGGGGAAAGTATTAGGGAGAGAAATCAAGAATTCATCTTTTGACTATTACGTTCAGATGCCTCTTAAATATCCAAAAGAAGAGCTAAGTTAAGGGAGAGGTCCTGGGAGGGAATATACATTTGGGAGTTTCCAGTGTGGCATTGAGAATCATGGGACCATCTAGTGGTGAAAGTTCACTATAGTCATTCTCCTCTGATTACAGCTAAAATCTCTAGACAAAAACAACTACCTAACAATTTCTAAAAGGAATACAAAGAAATTTAAAAAGCAGACAGGTAAACTGAAAGGGGTTAATTCCCCTTTCTTTTTTCTTGTGGTTTTGCCCCATGGATGGACTCCAGTCTTAGAAGTCTAGAGAAAGCAGTCCCACCATCAGCTAAATCACTGATAGAAACCCACTTGTCTGGCAAGAGGAATCAGGGAAGGATGCTCCAGTGAGTCAGAAAGTGTAAGAGGGATCACAGTGAAGAAAGAGGGAAAGCAGGGGGTCCCCAAACTCTATTTGTGAATTCACCCAAGTTTCAGGTTCATCCTGAGTTGTATATGAGCAGAACAGATCCAAAACAGCATAGCAGAAGCAGAGAACTAAACAAAGATTGAAATTAGGTCCTGAGTCAAACAATGGGCTCAAATCCATGGTGGTACATGTGCAAGGCAAACCCAAAAAAGAAAGAAGTTTTGAAAACTAAATTGGCATTGGAGCCACCACCCATAAAGGGGGAGACCAAACTTAAAATCTAAACCTAACCAAGCCAATTGCCTGATTAAAACAAAAAACAGCATTCTGTTGGATTGCAAAAGAATTCAGAGTTTACACAGTTCAAGACAATCAAAAATTATTTGATGTACAAAGAACCAGGGAAATATGACCAGTTCCGAACAGAAATGACAATCAATACATGCCAACATTAATGTGGCCCAGATGTTGCAAGTATCAAGCCAAAGCTTTAAACTTTGGCTTTTTTATAGTTCTAGTCTGTAAGATACATACACTTGAAATGAATGGAAAGCTATAGAAATAGAAACTATGTATTTTAAAATACCCAATGGAAGTTATAGAACTGAAAATCACAATATCTGAAATAAAAAAGTTAATGATTCAACTAATGACCAATGATGACAGAGTAAAGAGTCACTAAACTTGCAGATGGACCAACAAAAATTTTCCAGTCAAAGAGCAGAGAGAACAAACAATTCCAAACAAATTAACCAGTCTCTGAAACATGTGAGGCAATATCCAAAGGTCTATTATGTGTCATTGAGATATAAGAAACAATGAAAAAATAAATTAAAGCCAAAAATAAATATTTGAAGAGAAGAAGTCATAGCTGATTTTTAGGTAGCTTGCCAGGCATTCTTCCTAGTCTGTCTTAGTCTGGAAGCTCCATTGAAACCTGCTTAGCATCAAAGCAACATACAAGCCTCCACAGGGAGATTAATGGTGGGTGCGTCTGAGGTGCATTGACCAGGAATTAAACCCAGGTCTCCCATATGGAAGGTAAACACTCTACCACTGTACCATCAAACCTGGTTCTAGACAAGGCTTTATGTTTGGCTCTGTAATAGTCTGCTTCATGTTCTTGGATTCCCACTTCGTCACCAATACAAATAAGAAAGGTAGGCTAAATTCACAGCTCTTCAGAGCTGGAGGGGGGTCCAAAGATCAGGCTAGACTTGATTTGGTTCATTTATTACACACACGGATCCTTTCAGATGCAAAATTCTAAAATTAACAGCCACAATAACAAACATGTTTTGCTCTGAACATTCACTTGTAAATCAGTTCTTCGAATCTGGAAATGCACTTCCCATTAGAAATAACATTATTAGAGATAATTAGGTTTCCATGTCTACCCACAAAAGCTTATTTAACTTGCAAAATACCTGAATATAGTACTACAGTAATAGTATCACAGAAGCTCATTGGAATGCAAGGAAAGTATCTTCTCCCCTCTCCCTGAAAACTTCCCACTGCTCCTGCCAAATCACCAGCACCAAGCTACAGAGCAATCTTCAAACAAGAAAAGGAAGAAAACATGAGAATGGAAACCTAGTGGAATGGCAGGTACTGGGTAGGAGTGGGCAGTGAAGGTAAAGAATGAGGACACGACAGACAGTCTGAATAAAGCCAAGAGAGGGTGAGGGGAGCAGAAAGTGATGCCATTTGTTCTCCCTTTCTTCCCATTCATTATAGACGCCTTTCCTTACTGCAGACTCATGTCATCACTAACACCAAACAAACACTACAAGGAAGACCTGGGGTACTAGAGGACCAAGAAGGAGAGAAGTCTGAGATCTTTGCAGGACATGCCCAGTGAGTCTATGAAAGGGCTTCAAAAATTTTGTGGAAAAATGGAATTCAAAAATTATGTTGCCTGAAAACTGGACCAATAAATAACATCATTATAAACAGAGAAACGCTGTCAAAGATTTCATTTTACTTGGATTCACAACACTCATGGAAGCAGCAGTCAAATAAAAAGATGTATTGCATTACGTAAATCTGCTGCAAAAGACCTCTTTAAAGTGTTAAAGAGCAAAGAAGGCACTATTAGGATCTAGGTATACCTGACCCAAGCCATGGTATTTTCAATTGCCTCATATACATATGACAATTGGGCAATCAATAAGGAAGACAGGCGAAGAATCGATGTATTTAAATTATGAGGCTGGCAAGAAATATTGACTATACCATGGACTGCCAGAAAAATAAACCTGTTTTGGAAGAAGTATGGCTGGATTGCTCCTTAGAAGTGAAGATGGCAAGACTTATCTCTTACACTTTGGACATGTTATCAGGAGGGACCATTCTCTGGGGAAGGACATCATGCATGATAAAGTGGAGGGTCAATGGAAAAGAGGAAGACCCCAATAAGATGGACTGACACAGTTGCAGCAACAGTGGTTACAAATACAACAATTGTGAGGATGGAACATGACAAGGCAGTGTTTTGTATTGTTTTACATAGGGTCACTATGAGGTGGAACTGTTTGGACGGCACCTAATAACAACAAAAGGTAAATAAGAGTTTTCTGTAAATGGAACATTTGTAACCCAGGGACTACCTGTATGAAAAAGCAAACTATATGCCATGAAGTTAATGCCAACTCATGGCAGCCCCATGAGTGTCAGAGTAGAACTAAGGTTTTCAATGACTGGGACCTTTCAGAAGCAGATCACCAGGCCTGTCTTTCAAGGCATGTGTAGATAGCTTTGAACCACCAACCTTTCAGTTAGTAGCCAACTGCTTAACCATCTGTGCCACTGAGGGACTATGTCATTTAT
This sequence comes from Chrysochloris asiatica, assembly GCF_000296735.1. Taxonomy (NCBI): domain Eukaryota; kingdom Metazoa; phylum Chordata; class Mammalia; order Afrosoricida; family Chrysochloridae; genus Chrysochloris; species Chrysochloris asiatica. The sequence continues at coordinate 5,235,824 of NW_006408553.1, forward strand.
ATATAGTTTGATTAATAACTTGAATTATTTATTTAGACATATGGTGTGTGGGTCTCCATATGTGCTCCTGCCTCGGGCCCCCTGCTTCCTGCTTTCGGTCACTAGGTAATATACCCTAACGTCTAACCATGACATTTGCTAATGAGCTGGCAAGCTAGTATTTTCCTTTCCCAGAGGCTCTTCTTAATTTGGAATAAAAAGGTCCTCAGCACTCCCCAAACAGGAGGCTCCCTCAGATTTCATGCCCACCAGTGTGAACATCCTTCTACCACAACCACACACTTCAGATCAAAGATGGCAATACCATGTCCACAGCCTGGGCTTGTGACCTTCCTCCTTTGCAGTTCTCCTCTGTACTTCACTTTCATCAATTCCACCAAAGTAACACAATCACTCACACATTCTGGGGCTTTCAATTCTACAAATTATGTTGCCTGAAAGTGAAACAATATTCATGCAAAAAAAGAGTCTAAACTTCTAAAGCACAGGTGAAAAGGTAAGGGACTAGGGAAACCAGATTACCCAAAGCAAAACACCCAAAAGGGAATTAATGAAAATGTCAAAAGATTCTAAAACCTAGCCAATATTGGTCTCTAAACAATAAAATACATTTTTTAAACAAAATATACAATCTAAACAGAGAATGTGTCTTAGGAGCAAGGCTAGTAAGCCTTCATCTCATGTACTTCGTTAGTTTTGCTAAGAGCTGTCCAGTTGGTTCTGACTCATAATAACCTTGTATAGGATTTCCAAAGAGCAGCTGGTGGGTTTGAACCACGGACTTTTCAGTTAATAGACCAGTGCTTATTCTATACTGCCACACCAGGACTCCACGTTATATAAGGAAGGGCCAGTCCCTGGTGAAGGACATCATGTTTGGTAAAGTGGAGGCTCATCAAAACAGTGAAAGAGCCTCAGCAAGATGGACTGACACAGTGACTGCAACAATGGGCTCAAATAACAATAAATGTGAAAATGGCACAGAACCAGGCAGTGTTTCCTTCAGTTGCATTCTTGTTGTTGTTAAGTGTCGTCAAGTCAGTTCTGACACATAGCAACCCTGCGTAAGGTTTCCAAAGAGCCACTGGTGAGCTTGAACCACCAACCTTGCAGTTCAAACCAACTTTGCAGTCCAGCACATTAAACTAGAGCACCACACCAGGACTCCTTTCTTCTGTTGTACTGGTACCTAATAACAGCAACAACAAACTGCAGAAAAGCAACAGATAGAAGTCTCATGTTACTCACCTCCAAGATTCAGAGCCACACAACAGCACAGTCTGAGCAAGACAGCTGACCCCGGAACAAGCCTCCTGTCTGCCCAAGTTTTAGATCTGGTTCTAAGTAACCTTTGAGCTGAACACAAATAAGGAATAACAAAATCCTGTTCTGCATTCTGAGATAAGGTGCTGCAGAGGGGAACACAAAAGTTCAACACAAAATAGCAAGCAAGCAAATACACATATGTTTACAAAATCTCTATTATCTGAGTCTACTGGTGCAGTCCTTGATTCGGTGAAGAGCAGGCAATTCGAGTTTCACTCTGAACACAGCATCTTTTTAAAGTGAATTGGAGAAACTGTTTCCTCATTGTCAGGACAGACAAGGTAACCCATAATCAGTCTACTCTCATTACTGAACAGCAACTGAGTTAAATGCCAAATTAGGGTACGTCATTAGATCTGTGCTAATGTGGAGCTGTTGGATAAGCACTCAATTGCAAAGTCGGCAGTTCAAATTTACCAGCCGCTCTTTGGAAACCCTATACAGGGTCATTATGGGTTGCAACAGACTCAATGTCATTTAACAACAACAACAACAACAACATAGTTGAATGTGTGATATGTGATTCACACCTTACCAAGCTTTAAATACTATATAATAAATTCTACAAGTTCTAAAGACTGCACATCATAACCTATACCCTACTTTGCTAAACCAGGCATGACCAGGAATCCTGCCTACTGACGCCATGCCCTTAAATATACTGGTATTAATAAACTGCACCCCTATTCCCACCCCCACTCCCTTCCCTAGCCTGTGGATCGATCACCACAGCATTTTATCAGGATGCCATGCATCAGAAACCACTTTAAAAAAGGGAAACAAGGCTAAAAACTATAAGAGCTATTAAAAGAGATTGCTAAGGTATCTACTTTTTTTTTTTTTAATAATCTTTCTACATACCAACAACCAAAGCAAAAGCAAATCAGTTTTTGTCAAGTTGGCTCCCTTTCATGGTGCCTCTTATGTGTCAAAATGAAACTGTGCTCCACAGGGTTTTCAATGGATGATTATTTTAAGGTAAATCACCAGACCTTTTTTATGAAGCACCTCTGGGTGGACTTGAATCTCTAAATTGAAATGCTACCATAAAATGAGCCACTTAGGGACGCATACTAATAAGACAATTAGGAATTTCAAAACTTAGAAGAGATGGATACATTTTTAGAAAAAACACGACCTACATAAACTTACAAGAGTGAAGTAGAAAACCTGAACAGACCCATAACAAAAGAAGAAATTGCCCAGGTCACCAAAAAACTCCAAACCAAAAGAAGTTGAGACCCAGATGGCTTAACTGGTGAGTTCTACCAAACATTCAGGAAAGAGCTGTCACCAATTCTACTCAAGTTATTCCAGAATACAGAGGAAGAGGGAAAACATCCTAATACATTTTATGAAGCAAGTATAACCCTTATACTAAAACCAGGGAAGGACGTCACTAAGAAAGAAAATTATAGACCAATATCCCTCATGAACATAGATGCAAAAATTCTCAACAAAATCCTAGCCAACAGAATCCAGCAGCACATCAAAAATATAATACATCATGATCAAGTGGAATTCACATCAGGGATGCAAGAATGGTTCAACATTAGAAAAATGATCAACGTAATCCACCATATAAATAAGAAAAAGGAAAAGAACCACATGATCATATCAATTGATGCAGAAAAGTCATTTGACAAAATCCAACATCCATTCCTGATAAAAACACTCAACAAAGTAGAAATTGAAGGGAAATTCCTAAACATAATTAAAAGCATATATACAAAACTAACTAACAGCCTACAATATCCTCAATGGAGAGAAACTGAAAGCCTTCCATCTGCAAACAGGAACCCGACAAGAATGCCCTTTGTCACCATTCCTATTCAATATTGTGCTGGAAGTCTTAGCAAGAGCTATACGGCAAGACAGAGAAATTAAAGGCATCCAAATTGGTAAACAGGAAGTAAAACTGTCTCTGTTTGCAGACAATATGATCCTGTGCATAGAAAATCCTATTGTAAAAAAGCTACTGGACATCATTGGAAGATTCATCAAAGTGGCAGGATATAAGATCAATATACAAAAATCAGTTGGATTCCTCTATACCAAAAACAACAGCACTGAAAAGGACATTAGGAAAGCAATAC
>NW_006408553.1:5269220-5270869 GCF_000296735.1 Chrysochloris asiatica
CTCATCTTTCTCCCGCGGAGCGGCTGGTAGTTTCGAACCGCTGACCTTAAGGTTTGCAGCCCGATTCGTAACCACTATGCTACCAGAGCGCCTTAACAAAGACAAGTATAAATCATTAAATCACAAAATTATGAGAGAAAAAAATTCCCCACTCACTCCTATTAGGGTAACTGTCCATGGCCCAACTGGCTCTAGGCTCAGAAGTGATGTCTCCTCCTTTCCCCTCACCCCAGCCATTTGGGGTCTTTACCCTGCAGGTCCCATCACACTGACTCCCACTCCTACAGGGAAACCAGTGGAGCTTAGGCAACAATGCTTTGCTCTTGTGTGGGGCCCGGAAGTGGGCCGTATTCTGGGTTCCAATCAGTTTCAACCAAACAACCTTTTTACAACCTTTTTTTTTGGGGGGGGGTGGGGATAGTATGTAAATTTCACATTATTTACAAGTCTACAAATTAGTCAAAATAAGATGATATGAGCACATTTTTGTATAACAGAAAAATGTCATTTCAACATTTTTCACCTGTGTGATTCAGTGACATTTATTACATTCAATGTGTTGTGTAACTGTTAACCTTACCTGTTTCTAAATTTTCTCATGGAGTTCAGTCACCCCCAAGCAGTGACTCCCTCCCACCCTTGGTGACCACTAATAGACTTTGGTATCAATTCCCTTGCCTGTTGTAGATATTTCATGTAAGTGGAATCATACAATATTTGTTCTTTTATGACTGACCTATTTCACTCAGCACAATATTTTCAAGGTTCATCTATGTTGCATTATGAATTAAGACTTCCCTTCTCTTTATGGCTGAATACAGTAAGTTTTTTCTGGTCAACTGTCCAAAGAGAGCTCAGATGCAAAAAAAAAAAAAAGATATGAACCTCCAAAGCTTTAGTAATTTGTCTTGATTTCTTTTCTTATTCTAAATAAATACTCACTTTTTGCCTAATTTTGTATTCATTCTTTTTCCTAAAGAGAAATCAAAATTGCATCAGGCCTCACAAAACCTGGATCCTTGCCTGCTCCCACTGTTTCTACTGTAGCACAGCACTCAGAAATTTTGTGCACAATCTATCTTGCTGCAGCAGAAACACATGTTGGAGGAAATTCTTGATAATGTATTCATTTGGTGGAGTAGGTTGTCATTCATAGTGACCCTGCATAGGATTTTCAAGGCACCAGGAATTGATGGAATAAAAATTGAAATCTTTCAAGAAAATGAGACAGCACAGGAGACCACTCACTCATCTCTGCCAAGAAATTTGGAAGACAACTATCTGGCTAACTGATTGGAAGAGATCAATATTTGTGCCCATTCCAAAGACAGGTGACCCAACAGAATGCGGAAATCATTGGGCAATCTCTTTGATATCCTATGCGAGTAAAGTTTTGCTCAAGGTAATACAGAAATAGCTACAATCATACATTGACAGAGAACTTACAGAGGTTCAACACAGATTCAGAAGAGGCCGTGGAACAAAGGATATCATTACTGACGTCCGATGGATCTTGGCTGAAAGCAGAGAGAATATCAGAAAGATGTTTACTTGTGCTTTACTGACTACACAAAGGCTTTCGATTGTGTGGATCACGACAAGCTATGGACAACATTGTGAAGTATGAGTATTCCAGAACACTTAATTGT
>NW_006408553.1:5271892-5309241 GCF_000296735.1 Chrysochloris asiatica
AGTTAGTATAAAAGGAGGCCAGATGGCAAGAGCAAGGACATTCAGGAATAAAACAATGCCAGAGATGTGGCAGTAACTCAATAAGAACCCTGAGAAAATATCACAGGAGTCACCCGAATGCAGGACTGAAGATGGGATCCATGGTTAGCAACATCTCTTTCCCTTCTCTGACTCAATGTTGAACTCATTAACAGAATGTCTACCTCTCAAAATTGGCACAGAGAGTTGGGTGAGGGGCACAATCATATAGAACACAGAAGCACACGAAATAAAAATGAAAACACCAAAGATTCATTTTTCAGACACACTCTATATTACTTAAACGTTGCTTATTATTTCAGTTTGTGCATATTGGTCTCAGGATATCTACCTGCATTGTAGTTGTTGTTAGGTGTTGTCCAGTCAGTTCTGACTCCTAGCCACCCTATGTGTAACAGGACAAAAGGCTACCCTGTCCTGCACCATCCTCACAATTGTTGTTATGTTGAACCATCACTGCAGTCGCATTGGTAATCCATCTCATTGAAGGTCTTCCCCATTTTTTGCTGATTCTTATCCAGGGACTGGTCCTTCCTGATAACATGTCCAAAGCACATGAGACAGTCTCCCACCATTGCTTCTAAGGAACATTCTGATTATATTTCTTCCAAGGCAGATTTGTTCATTCTTTGGGCAGCCTGTGATATATTTAATGTTCTTCACTAATACCTTAATTCCAAGACATCAATTCTTCTTCAATCTTCCTTATTCACTGTCCTGCTTTCATATGCATATGAGGCAGATGAAAAGACTATGGGTTGGTCAGGTTCACCTTAGTTCTCAAAGTGACTTCTTTGCTTTTTAACACTTAAAAGGGGTCTTTTGCAGCAGATTTGCCTAATGAAAAATGTCATTAGATTTCTTGACTGCTGCTTCCATGAGTTTTGATTGTGGCTCCAAATGAAATTAAATCCCTGACAACTTCTCTATTTGCATTGTTGTTGTTAAGTGCCATCAAGTCGGTTATAACTCACAGCAACCATGTATAGAGTTTCCAAGGAGTGGATGGTAGGTTTGAACCAACAACCTGCAATTAGCAGTCTAGTACTTACCTTACAGCACCACACAAGTATAAGCAACACTTGTGACTTTTGCTTCACCAGCTTTCTTTAACAATCCAATGACAAATTCCTCAGCAATACATTTAAGCATCAAAACATTTAAGCATCAATCTCTATAAAATCTATGCATGAACATTTAAACCCATACACTTCTTCTAGCAAATATACTTCAGAAAAAGTATATTTGGCCTGAGATGCCTTACTAAATATCATATGTGCACCATAATAATGGATTCCTGGTGTGGTGCTGTGGGTTAATGCGCTGGACTGCAAGGTAAGTTTGAACTGCAAGGTTGGTGGTTCAAGCTCACCAGCCACTCCTCAGAAACCCTATACAGGATCACTATGATTCAGAACCAACTCGACAGCACTTAACAATAAAAACCATAATAATAATATAAATATGGTGCAAACTGCTGAAAAAATAAACTAAAGCCAAAATTTCCCTAATGCAACAGCTGATTAGCACAAATAATAAAGTAGATTATATTACTCTGTGCATGCCCTATGCTTCAGATCATTACCACACTAATTTGAATAATTCCTGAAACGTCTTCAACCATTTATCATGTAACAGAGAAATGGCTTTTAAAGACATGTAGTTCCAGAGACAAAACGCCACTCTCCCATTATTTACTCCAGCCAGAGGTTTTTACTCCTTAGAAAGAGAAGACCACAAAAAGAGAGTGCCACTATTGCTGTGTCTATTACAGCTACACATCATGAAGAAGTCAAAAACCAACTTTTTCCATTGCTGACACTTCCAGGCAAGTTCTTTTATAAGACGTGACTAAAGCAGACAACTTCAAATGACCCTCAGAGGAAAAAACAGGTTTCTGGTAAAAACATAAATAAGCACCCACACTAGATTACAGGACAAGCAACAATCAGTTCCTTATGTATCTGTACAGAGCTTCACGGCTTAAAATTTTTATAGTTTACAATGAGTTTTTATGAGGAACCACACAAACTTCATCTAACAACAACCCTGCAAAGTAGGTATTGTTGTCATTAAGTGCTAGCATGCCAGTTCCAACTCATAGTGAGTGTCATCCTCACAATCACTGCTAAATTTGAGAGCCTTGTTGCAGCACTGTGCCAATCCAACTTGTTGAGAGTCTTCTTTTTCATGACCTCTATTTTGCCTAGCAAGATGTCCTTCTCCAGGGATTGGTCCCTCTTGATAGCAAGTCCAAAGTACCAAAGTACATGAGATGAAATCTCTCCACATCCTCTCTTTCTTTATTTTTTCTTTCTTTAAGATTCAAGATTTTAATTGTATTTAAGCCTTCCAGTTACAGATTTTTTTTCTTTTATTTTTAATATGTGTCACTGTAGAATAAGCTTTGGTCTGATAACCACAAGGTTGGTGATTCAAATCCACCAGTCACTCCTTGGAAACCCTAAATTTGGTTGTTATGAGTTGGAACTGACTTTATGGCTCACAATCACTATGGATCAGAATCTACTTGATGGCACTTTACACCAACAATAGTAGGAGTTCTAGTGTGGTGTGGTGCTCATCAATTCTGTTCCACTGGTCTCTATGTCTGTCATTGTACCAGTGTCAGGCTGTTTTAACCACCATGACTGTATAGTAGGTTTTGAAATAAGGAAGTAAAAGGCCTCCTACTTTCTTCTTTAATAGCTCTTTGCTTATCTAGAGTCCCTTTTATTTCCATACAAAGCCGGTGATTAGTTTTTCCATCTACTTAAAGGATGATACTAGAAGAGATGCAAAATTTCTCAACAAAATCCTAGCCAACAACATATCAAAATATAATACTTCATGACTAAGTGGGTATGGAAGGATGATTCAACATTAGAAAAACAATCAATGTACTCCACCATATAAATGATTGGTGCAGAATAGGCATTTGAGAAAATAGGAATAGAAAAGAAATTCCTCAACATAATTGAACATACAATCAAAACCAAAGGCCAACATGACTCTCAGTGGAGAAAAACTGACAGTATTCCCCTTGAGAATGGGAACCACCACTCTTCAGTGGTGTGCTGGAAGTCTTAGCCACAGCTATACAGCAAGACAGGAAAATTTAAAACATCCAAATTGGAAAAGAAGAAGTCAGACTCTCTATTTGCTGAGGATATAACCCTGTACAGAGAAAATCCCAAACACTCAGGAAGAAAGTTATTGCACTAATTGAAAAATTCAGCAAAGTGGCAGGGCACAAGATTAACATACAAAAATCAGTCAGATTTCTTTACACTACCAAAGAAAGCTCTGAAAAGGAAACCAATACATAATATCATTTACAATAGCTACATAAATGGAAGAATATACTACGCTCATAAATAGAAAGATTTACCAATGTGGAAATGTGAATACCACCATTCTCATTTGTAAAGAATATTCTGACTGTACTTCTTCCAAAACAAACGTGTTCCTTCTTCTGGTGGGGTGGTGGTAGTTGTGTGCCATAAACTCAGTTCTGACCCACAGTGACCCTGTATAGGAGCAGAAAGCCTTATCTTTCTCTTTGGGGGCAGCTGGTAGATTGGAACTGCTTATCTTGCAGTAAGCAGCCAAACTCGTAACCCCCTAAGCTACTAGAGCTCCTTCTTCTCCTGCTAGTCCACAGTACACAATACTCTTTGCAAATATCATCATTCAAATGTTCAGATCAAGTGCACCTTAGTCCTGAAAGTGACATCTTTACTTTTTAACACTTTAAAGAGGTCTTTTGCAGTGTATCTGCCTAATGTAAACATCGCCTGATGTTTTGACTGCTGCTTCCATGGGCATGATTGTGGATCCAAGTAAAATGAAATCCATGACAGCTTCAGTAATTTCTGTTTTTCATGATGTTGCGTACTGGTTATTTTACCACTTGTGAGGATTTTTGTTTTTTTTTATGTTGATGTGTAATCCACACCAAAGGTTCTATCTTCATAAGTAAGTGCTTCAAGTTCTCTTTGCTTTCAGGCAAGGTTGTGTCACCTGTGTTTCACAGATACTTAATTAATCTTCCAATCCTAATGCTGTGATATATATATATATTCTTGGACGATTTCTTCAGAATGATGAAGTATGGTGAAAAGATACAATCCTGATTACCCCTTTCCAGATTTTGAACCAAAGAGTATCCCCTTGTTTTATTTATTTAGTCTATCTACAGGGTCTGCATAAGAGCATAAGCGCATAAGAGCAACTCATAGTGACCCTGCACAGGGTTTCTGAGGCTGTAAATCGTTACGGGAACACAAAGCCTTATCTTTCTCCTTCAGAACAGCTGGTAGTTTCGAACTGCTGACCTTGGGGTTAGCAGCCCGATTAGTAACCACTATGCTACCAGAGCCCACTTCTCACAATGCCATCCAAAATTCGTTATGATTCACATAATCAAATGCTTTTATATGGTCAGTAAAACACAGATAAAACATCTTCCTGGTATTCTCTGATATCAGAAATGATAGCCCTCTTCTTCACATCATCTTCTACATCTGACTGAATTTCTGGAAGTCTCCTGTCAATGTTCTGTGGCAACCATTTTTTAACTAATCTTCAGCAATATTTTACTTGGATCTCATGTTAATGATAATCATTTGATAATATCTGCATTCCATGGGACCTGCTTTCTTTGGAGTGGGCACAAATATGGACCTATTCCATTCTGTTGATCAGATAGCTGTTTGACAAATTTCATGGCATAAACAAGCGAGCACTTTCAGTTTTGCACCAATTTTTTGAAACATCTCAACTGGTATTCCATCAATTCCTAGAAACTTGTATTTTTCCAATGACTTTAATGCAGCTTAGACTTCTTCCTTTAATACCATCAGTTCCTGCTAGCTGAAAAGGCTGAATGTCGACCAATTCTTTTTGGTACAGTGACACAGTGTATTCATGTCATATTCTTTTGGTGTTTCCTGAAGCCTTCAATATTTTGCTCATATCTACATTGCAATGTGAGGCTTAATTTTTTTCTTCACTTCTTTCAGCCTGAGAAATGCCACGCACATTCTTCCCTTTAGTTTTCTAGCTCCAGATCTTCACACGTTTCATTACAAAACTTAACTTTGTGTTCTCATGCCACCCCTTTGAAATTTTGTTTAGTTCTTTTTTCACCTCATTTCTTCAATTCACTTTAGCTGCTATTGTTGTTGTCAAGTGCCGTCAAGTCAATTTTGACCCATAGTGATCCTGTATAGGGTTTCCAAGGAGCAGCTGGTGAGCTTGAACCACCGACCTTCCAGTTCAAACAACTTTGCAGTCTGACACATTAGCCTACAGAGCCACACCAGGACTCCTTCATTCAAGAAAATTTTCAGTCATCCATTTTGGTCTTTTGTTTCTTTTTAATAAACTTTTTTTCCTCTCCATCTATTATGTCCTTGATAAGGAAGATAGCCCATTTTATAGATGAACAGTTAACACTCAGAGAGAATGCAACTCTTTGACTAGATCCGTATCTGTAACCCTAGGTCTTCCTATGGATTATTTTACTTCAATAGGTAATTTGGGAATTGAGGTAGAGTTTGTTGCTAAGGTGTCTGACGCCATGAGAAGAAATCTTGGCTGTGTAGAAGTCACTAGGACTCCATCAATATGGGAAACAAATTTCATTTAAAAATCTCTTGGTCTTTTAGTGAAACAAAATGTCAGCCAAACTGAAGGGAAGCAAAAAGGTTTGAGAAAGAAAGGAAAGAGATCTGAGAGTGCTGGTGAGCAATCTCACAAATGTTTTCCTATACATAAGAATTCATTTGCTCAAAAGCAAATGTTTACCAAGTGGCTAACCAGTTTGCATTGTGTGCTGGTGGTATTGATGTGCCGTGGAATCAATTCCATCTCAATAGCGACCCTGCATAGGGTTTCCAAGACTGTAAATCTTTACGGGAGCAGAAATCCTCATCTTTCTCCTGTGGAACGGTTGATAGTTTTGAACTGCTGACCTTAAGGTTAGCAGCCCTACTCATAACCAATATGCTATGTTTCCAACTGTGTTTCACAATATCACATTTCCTTTTTTATTGGCATTCCTTCCCTTCAACGTACAAATTCTTTCACCCTTAAGGAAAAAAAGAAAATGAAAACTCGACCTGCTATCACCCTCGTGTTATTGCTCTTTGGCTCTTCTCCTTGTCTCAGTTAAGCATTTTGAAAGTTCCTTCTGGACCTGCTGTTTTCCTGGTAGCCCTGCAGTATGAATTCCACCCAGACAACTTCACCAAAACTGCCCATGTCAAGTCCATTTGAGTTCACCACAAGGCTGATGAACACTGTGCTTACCTAACTGGGCCGAGAATGCTATCTAACAGCGTATAGCCTCATCCTATCAGCAAGGGACCAAAAGTCGTCCATTTAAAAACCGCAGTTTGGCCAGGAGTACTAAGTTAAATATTCATCAGAACAGTTGGTCAGAGGTTCCTAATAATAAATGGTAGTTATAAAAATGTCTTCAAAGTAAATTGTTTTTGTGTGTCATTGAGTCGTTTCTGACTCACAGTGACCTTGTATAGGGTTTCTGAGAGACAGTGTAGAAATGTATTGGCTTCAGTGAAGAGAAAGGGAATAACTTTCCCTTCACCCAAGTTCAATGGAATGTGGAAATAATCTGACAATCTCTTTGATATCCCATGCGAGTAAAGTTTTGCTAAAGGTAATACAGAAATCATACATTGACAGAGAACTTCCAGAGGGTCAAGCCGGATTCAGAAAAGGCCATGGAACAGGGATATCATTGCTGATGTCCAATGGATCTTGGCTGAAAGCAGAGAATATCAGAAAGATGTTTACCTGTGCTTTATTGACTATGCAAAGGCTTTCGATTGTGTGGATCATGACAAGGTATGGACAACATTGCAAAGTATGAGTATTCCGGAACACTTAATTGTACTCATGAGGAATCTGTACCTGCACCAAGAAGCAGTTGTTCAAACAGAACATGGGAACACTGAATGGTTTAAAATTTAAAAAGGTGTGCGAAAGGGTTGTATTCTTTCACCATACTTATTCAACTTGTATGCTGAGCAAATAATTAGAGAAGCTGGGTTCTATGAAGAAAAATGTGGCATCAAGATTGGAGGAAGTCTCATTAACAGCCTGCGATATGCAGATGATACAACCTTGCTTGCTGAAAGTGAAAAGGACTTAAAACATTTACTGATGAAAATCAAAGAGCACAGCCTTCCATATGGATTACATCTCAATGTAAAGAACACAAAAATCCTCACCACTGGACCAATAAACAACATTCCTATCAATGGAGAAAAGATTGAAGTTGTCAAGTACTTCATTCTTCTTGGTCAACTATCAACACTCATGGAAGCAGCAGTCAAGAGATCAAACGACATATTGCATTGGGCAAATCTGCTGCACAAGACCTTTTTAAAGTGTTGAAGAGCAAAGATGTCAGCTTAAGGACTAAGGTGCACCTGACTCAAGCCATGGTATTTTCAATAACCTCATATGCATGCAAAAGCTGGACCGTGAATAAGGAAGACTATGGAAGAATTGATGCTTTTGAGTTACGGTATTGGAAGAGAATATTGAAAGTGTCACGGGCTGCCAAAAGAACCAATAGATCCATTTTGGAAGAAGTGCAGCCAGAGTGCTCCTTGGAGGACAGCATGGCCAAACTTTGCCTCTCATACTTTGGACAAATTGTCAGGAGGGACCAGTCACTGGAGAAGGATACCATGTTTGGTAAGGTGGAGGTTCAGAGAAAAAGAGGAAGACCCCAGTGAGATGAATTGGCCAAGTGGCAGTATTGATAGACTCAAGCATGGCAACAGTAGTGAGGTTGGCCCACGATCGGGCAGTGTTTCGTTCTGCTGTGCATAAGGTCGCTATGGGTAGGTACCAACTCGATGGTACCTAAAAACAACAAGTTAACAGAAAGAAAGGAAACACTAAGAGGTACACAAGAGTAAAGGAAATGATGGTAAATAATATTACATAGACAATCCTGAAATAATAGTAACAAGAAATATTAATTTACAAGTGGAAACATAGCTAGATATCCAAGCTGAACAGGTGTGGGATGGTGTCTGGGAGTATGGTGGTGGTGGTGTACTGTGGAGTCGGTTCCAACTCATAGCGAGCCTGTACAGGGTTTCCAAGGTTGTAAATCTTTACAGGAGCAAAAAATCTCATCTTTCTCCTGCGGAACAGCTGGTAGTTTCAAACTGCTGACCTTGAGGTCCATAGCCCGATTTGTAACCACTATGCTACCAAAGCTCCTTGTATTGGAGTATAACCAGGATATTTCTACCTATCTATTTGTATGTGCTACACATATACCCATGGATGTAGCTGAGCAAAAGTTATGCCAACTTCTTAGCCATAACCAAAAACCTTGAAGGACTGAGACACTGGGATTGGATGGTGGGACCAAAGTCTCAGGGAACATCTAGACCAACTGACATGAAACCATCCACAAAGATTATGTCTTACATCCTACTTTGGTGAGTAGCGGCTATGGTCTTAGAAGTCCGTGAGTAGCTAAGATGCAACTAGTGGTCTCTCCATGTCTGGAGCAAAGAAGAAAGGAGAAAGTCAAATACTCAAGGAAACAATTAGTCTAAAGGACTAAGGGACCATGTGAACTACAGCCTCCACTAGCCTGAGACCAGAAGAACTAGATGATACCCAGCTATCACTACCAGCCGCTGTGATAGGAATCACAACAGCAGGTCCTGGGCAGAGTGGTAGAAAAATGCAGAACAAAATTCAAAATCCCAAAAGCACCACACTTAATGGTCTGATCAAGACTGGTGGAACCCTCAAGACTAGGCACCTTCAGACTTGAAACTGAACCCATTCATGGGGACTGTCTTTCAGCCAAACAATAGACAAACCTATAAAGTAAATAATAACACCTCTGAAAGGACCTTGCTCCTCAGAACAATCAACCATATGAGATCAAAATAACAGCATTTGCCCAAAAACAAAATTCAGAAGGCAGAAAGGGGTAGGGAACATGGGTGACTGGAGATGGGGAGCCCAGAAAGGAAGAGGGAAGAGTGCTACTACAGTAAAGGGATTGCAACCAGTGTCATGAAACAAAGTATGTGTAAATTGTTGGATGAAAAACTCATTTGTCCTGTAACCTTTCACCTAAACCACAACAGAATCTAAATAAAACTGTATCTTGAAGAGAAATTGCAAGCAGTTATTTTCTGATATAGTTATAAATATTGACCAAGCAATTAAGGCATGAATAGTTTGGTGATCAGTTTCTGAAGTAATAGAAAACATAATTTTAAATCTTTTCCTTCCAAAAGGCAACATTCTTGTTATTGTTGTTAAGTGCCATAGAGTGGCTTCTTACTCACTCCTACATACGGTTTTCAAGAAGCTGCTTACGGATTTGAACCATCAACTTTGCAGTTAGCATTCCAGTGCTTATCCTACAGTGCCACACCAGGATTCCAAAGGCAACATTATAACTACATTTGTAGACAAGTAAAGCTGTTTTTAAATCTCTATTATCCAGATTATCTATATTGTCATACATTCATAATTTGTCTAATCTAATTCAGGTCCCTAAATAAATAGTTTTCTACCTTGGATGTTAGCTCTCTGTTTCTGAAAGGGGAACTTTATTGAAGCTACTGTATGTTTGGTAAATAGAACCATTAAATAGCAAACACGCTATGGTTTCTCTTAACCCAGAATTTAGCTCCAGTTTACCAAAGTGAAAAACCAGAAACCATATATAAAACAGCTTTTTCTTCCATCAGAAAAGCCCACTTGTGAAAAAAAAACAACTACATGAGATATTCAAATATGCTTGAGCATAATAGAACTCTTTAAAAATACATGCCTAAAAATCACATTTGCAGTTTGCAGATGGAACAATAAGGACACTCTGAATTAATAATTAATAGGTGATTTAAATCCAATAGAGGAGGAAGGTAATGTGTTCCCATGCACACTAACCCACTCTTTTGATCCTTCAAGCTCTAGTTATTTCTATGGGTTGTTTTGTTCAATGGGGATTTTGGAGATGAGGTAGAGGTTGTCGGTAAGGTGTTTGATCTCGGGGCTGAGGAGAAGAATTCACTGTTGCATGCAGGATTCACTCAGAATAGCGGTAGCATCCATCTAGGTGGGAGATTGATTTTATTAAAAATCTCCTTGGTTTACTGTGAAAAAAAATGGCAGACAAAAGGCCATACTCTGAGGCAGAAGAAAAGAAGACTGAATGTGGTGACAAATGTCTTACCCCACACACAGTGGGCCCAGGGGCCCACTGGATGTCCCTGCACAGAGTTCTACCAGCCAGGCAAAGCATCTCTCATCTGAATGCTGCTGAAGGGAATCTCCTGGTCTCACTGCTTCAGACAACCCAGCCAGCTTCCAGTAGCAGGGGAATTGGGGCCAAAAGGTGACACATTGCAAGCCATTATCCAACTCAAACCAGGCCCAATTAAAAAATGTAGAGATATACAGATTATATAGACAGACAGACAGAATGACAGACAGATAGATATTTATTGTTAATGTCGTTTCTGACTCACAGCAACCTTGTATAGAGTTTCCAAGGAGTAGCTGGTGAATTTGAACCACCAACTTTGCCGTTCAAACCTATCTTGTGGTCCAGTGCTCATCCTACCAATTCACTTTCACCACAGTATAAATTTAAAAAATCAAAGTCACTAGGGCTGTTAGCACCAAACTACACATTCCACAGGTGGTCCATGGCCCCACCCACTGAGAATCATGCAGCATCGCAGCCCTGATGACGGTGCAGACCTCACCATCGTGCACAGCTGACCCAAACAGTGACTTCCCACTACTGCTTCCTAGTCGTTTGGCCTTGAACTACTGGCATATCCTCTTGAACCTTTTTGTGACCCAAGGTACACAGAGTTCCCACCTACGTTTTGTATCTCTGGGGTTTAGTGGGAAGTTACTATCCCACATTTAGTGCATAGTGCCATCTGGTGGGGCCTGCATAACTGCAGGAATCTGAAATAACGGGCTTCATCCCTCCAACCCCAGCACTAGAGACCCCTTCAGAATACATGTGCCACACTAATTATATCAAGGAGTCCTGGAGTGGCGCTGCGGATTAATGCACTGGACTGCAAGGTCGGTTTGAACTGCTAGGTCAACAGTTCAAGCTCACCAGCTGCTCTTCAGAAACCGTGTTGTTGTTGTTGTTGTTAAGTACCGTGGAGTCGCTTCTGACTCATAGTGACCCTGCATACGGTTTTGGAGGCTGCAAATCTTTACAGGAGCAGAAAGCCTCATCTTTCTCCTGTGGAACAGCTGGTAGTTTCGAACTGCTGACCTTGAGGTTCGCAGCCCGATTCATAAGTTGGAACTAACTTGACAGCACTTAACGACAACAACAATTGTATCAAAATCTGTATCACTTCAAAAAATTGTTTTCATTGTATTAAAAATGCTTGTCATTACTGAAAACACATGGCTCCAACAAAAAAATTCAAAGCAGAACATAATTTGGTCTTGAAATGGTTAAATATCAGTTCCTTCTGCTGTAAACTGGAGATTAACAACATATGCCTATTACTTTTCAAGAACGAACATGCTAGAGCAGTCCCCAGACAAAGCAACATCAACACCACCGGTGAGCTATTGAGAAATAAAAAATATCAGGCCCCTACTGAATCCAAAACAAGGCGGACTATCTGTGTTTTAATGAGCCTTCTGGATGATTCTGGTGTGACTGTAGGAGAAGCACTGGACTGCTAACTGTAAGGTCAACAGTTCAAACTCACCCGTCACTCCTCAGAAACCCTATACAGGATCGTTGTGAGTCGAAATGACTCGATGGCATTTAACAATAACAACAACTGGGTGATTCTGGTTTATACTAAGCTACTTTGCATAGTGTCTGGTACATAGCAATAGTTCAATAAATGATAGTTATCATTGTTATAAATAGCTGGACTGAGCTTGCCTCTCTCTTCCCTTGTCTACAATGCAGAGAACACACTGTTCGATGTCTTTAACAAACATGATAACATAAATGATGATCATTATGATGTCAAAAAAAAATGACAACTTTTTAATACAGAGGGACTGGAAGGAGGACAGGGAGTAAAAGATGCCCAAATTCACTGCTGAGAATTTATATAACTAAGTCTGAAGAGTATTGCTTCTGTGGCTATCCAGAGTATGAAATCATGAAATGAGCTTTATTTTTTAAAGTTCTGTATAACACAGAACTTTAGTACTCATTGTAATGAAAGTTTCCATCATTCATCTAGAAAGCTTCAACCATGTAAAAGTTCAAAAAACTTCAGCCATGGTTAAAAGTTCAAACTGTGGAGACTTCAAATGGCAGGAGGAGTCTGGCAAAGAGAGTCTGGATTATGACAAAGATCTTTAAAAAAAAAAAAACCCACTGCGGCCACATCAGTTCTGACTCATTGTGACCCTATAGGAGAAAGCAGAACAAACTCTCCAGGGTTTCCAAGGCTGTAATCTTTATGAAAGTAGACGTCCAGATGTGTCTCCTGTGGAACAGCTGGTTCAATTAAACTGCTGACCTTTTGGTTAGGTACCAGATACTTAGCCACTGTGCCGGCAGAACTCCATACAAAGGGTCTACCTCCCCTCAAGTCCATGTAAGCTTCCAAGGACCAGAGAGGACATTATCATTACCTGACACAAGAAGAGCACACAGCACAAGTATAAGCCTCAAAAAATCAAATAAGTCTGTGTTCTCGGAAGGCCTGGTCTGTTATCCCACTAGCATCTATTAGACTATGACCTTCTAGTGGTCAACACAAGACTTCCCAGGAGCAGTGGTCTCTCCAACACTGACCCAGTCTTAATGCGCATGTGATGGTCATTTGTTTGTATGCCCTCAGATCTACTCCCGGTCTCTCTCTGCACATGACTTTTCTGAGGCTCACTTGCCAACTGCCTTTTAGCTAATTTAGTCAGTGAAGTTCAATGATGATGATGCTTTGGATGATACCTCCAGCAATGACTGTATCTTCTCCAGGGTTCCAGCAATACAGACTTTCCCTCCATGTTCCCAGCTGCTTCTGAGAGCCTTTTCATATTTCCAGCTCCTGCCAGACAACCCAGGCTCTTGGTTTCTGAGAACACGGCCTATTCTCTTTGTTCCTTCAGATTTAGGGATAGTAGTACTTTTCTGAGGTGACCCATCATCCCCTATTTGACTTTTCAGGTCTTCCAAAGATCTTTGTTACAAAGTCCTTGTATTTAAGTTCTTCTATTTGACTAATGCAGTATACTTTCCCGGCTTCAGTCTTGATCACATCTTACCTGATGCCTACCCAACTGATTCATCTCTATGCAAGAATCCTTGCTGGGCCTAGCTATTCCT
Source organism: Chrysochloris asiatica (assembly GCF_000296735.1). Lineage (NCBI taxonomy): Eukaryota > Metazoa > Chordata > Mammalia > Afrosoricida > Chrysochloridae > Chrysochloris > Chrysochloris asiatica. Next base: position 5,285,292 of record NW_006408553.1, read on the forward strand.
ACTGGAGAGTCCTGTTCCTATCTAGGTCTTCAGTTCTTACTTGTTTGGAACCAAAGAGTTGTGATAGTCCATGCAACTGTGCCCTGGCTCTAGCCCAGGCCCATATCATCCATGTTTGAACTCCATCTAACTCCAGCCTTACTGAAATCTACCATCTGCCCCTTCTTAAACTCAGCAACTAAGTTAATATACAGTGAGTTTCTCAATAAACATTTTACAATTTTACATTTTTCTAGGAGAAATGTAAGCCATCAGGTGTATGTCTAAATTATTCAGACGCAAGTCAATTTGTGAATTGAAATAACCAACTGGCCCCAAACTCACCTTATATTTTCACAACTTTCCACTTCCTTTTGGCTAGATAGATACAGCAGATGTACAAACTAGAGTCAGAACATAGTGTTCCAGAAAATGATTATGCTTTTGGCAACTACCCGCATAAGTGCAGTAAGTACTGTTTAATGACTTTCCTCACTTGGTGCTTCGTCTATTGTAGAGAGGTTTGCCCTATTTCAAGTCTTTCATCCTGAAAGAAGTCATGAAATTATCCTTAATGACCAACCTTAGAAAGTTCAACTCTTCTAATTAATTTTTCAAAACACCAGAACAGAAACAAGAGCATATACCAAAGCTCATGGTCTTGCAGACTTGACATAAGAGCCAGAACTGGCAAATGCAATGACTGTTCCTGGGCAGACAGGCACTATATTTACACACATTGCATACTGTGCTATAGCTTTTAGAAATATGCAGTTAGTTCCCCTGAGATCTTCTAGAATGGAAAAGGGCACAGGTTTCCTTAAATGTTAAATAAACTGCTAGAAGTGATCAACTATCTTAATATGGTCTTCTGAGCCCTTCTGTAGTTGCTTCACTCCTTCCAGTTTGCCCTTAAGGGAAAGCAGGCAGCTGCCTTAAGAAAAGCACATTAAACAAAAAGAAAGTAAGAAAATAAATAGGCACAGATTTGCAGGTTATTTTCTAAAAGGATCCACTGCATAAATGCACGAAGTCCCTCAAGAGTTAGTTAAGCTGGGCATTTACGCAGCAAAGATGGAATAGAAAGTTAAGTGCGTCTGTAGAAACAGTCAAGGATCCTCCCACCCAACAAGCCCCAGAGATCAAGCATTGAGGTGCCACAGGTCCATAACAGTCCCCAACTAACATTCACTCTTCCTCTACTCGCTTTATACTTTGTTGCCTAGAGATGCTAGCATCTTAAGTTCACTTCACATGCTCATGATGATGTCAAGTCCCAGGAATATCCGTGTATAGAAATGATGTGTAACTAAGTGCATTTTCAGAGTGTTGTTGTTAGGTGCTGCCAAGTCTAGTCTGACTCACAGTGGCCCCACGTGTCAATATAGAACTGCCCCATAGGATTTTACAGCCAAACTCTTAACCATTGCGCTACATGGCTCGTCATTATTGTTTTCCTAAAACCACAGACTTCATCTCGAGTTTCTAACAGAATTGGAAATAGCTTGCATGCCTTCATTTAAAAAAAAAAAAAATTTGGAATTTGGACTTTTATTATTTCTCTCCACTCAAGTTTCTGAATGATTTTATCCCTGAAAACTCATAAGAGGGACTAAAACTTACCTACCAAATTTCAGCCTGTGGATTTTTCACATAATTGACTGGGGATAGGCTGTTGTTCTGCTCTGCTGCTAAAGAGTCATGCAAGCATGAGCGTATTTCATAATCTCTCTCCTGGCCTCAGTCTCTTCCTTGTTGGACTAAATAATTTCAAGGATCCCTTCAAGTCCTTAAATGCCTTGATTAAAATGTCCGCGCCTCCCCAAAAAGCAACCTAAGAATTGCAGATTCTACTTCAAGGTAAAACTGAATCATGATGAAATAAAAACCCTGGCTTTTTTATTTCTAAATTGATACTGTAGGTTTTTTCAAGTCTGTACAGAGATTGTCAATATGAGAGAAACAACAACGTCAAGACAAAGGAACGTGTGTGATTGGAACAGCCTCCAAACATTACTAATATTTCACATGATGTAATGCACATGTTGGAGGGGTTTTTTTTGTTGTTGTTGTTTTTTAATTTGGAGTCAAAAACTTTTTCTTTCCATAGAGAAGATTTTGAAGTATTTCTAAATGCTCTAGCCTGACAGCATTGGAGAAAGAAAAAAATCAAACTCTACACTACGTGAGCTTTCATCTTGTCACAAAGCCATTAGAGCTAATGAAAAATGATGGCACTGTTAAGTTTTATTTATAGTTTCTTCTTAATAAAAGGGAAAATGAACAGAAAAACATTCTGAATATAAATTTTTAAAGATCCAAAAAGAGTAGCAAAGATATATATAGAAAGATAGATACAGGCCTAGAGAAAAGCTTTGGGGTTTGTTTCGCTTTGCTTTAATGGAAAGAAAGGATTGTTTATTGCTACTGTTGTTTATGGCATTATCCATAATGAGATTTCAGTCCAGGATCACTGTCATCAAAAATTGGGGGACCTAACAATGTGAGAGGGAAGCATGGTGGCTCTGTACAATAAGCACTGGTCTGCGAAACACAAGGTCAATGGTTCTAAGTCCACCAGCTGCTCTGCAGGAGAAAGATGAGGCTTTCTGCTCCTACAAAGATTTAAAGCTTTGGAAACTCTATACAGGGTCACTATGACTCAGACTGGCTCAATAGCACCTAACAACAACAATGATGTGAGCCACCACTCGTCACTTGGTTATTCTGTGGTGGCTTGCATGTTGCTGTGATACTTGAAGCTACGTCACCAGTATCTTAAATACCAGCAGGATCACCCAGGGTAGGCAGACTTCAGAAGAACTTTCAGACTAAAACAGACTAAGAAGAATGACATGGCTGAAAAACTTGCCCAGTGAAAATCTTATGAAAAGCAGATGAATCTCGGGTAGAAGGCACTCAATCTATGACTAGAGAAGAGTTGCCTCCTCAATGGAAAGTCGACCTTAACAACATGGATTGATGGAGTACGTTTCCATTCCATTTAAGATGTTCACTTGCTAAGTGGCATGGTTCAAAATAAGAAGACACACCTGCAAACAGTCATTATTAATCAGAATGTATGAATCAAAAAATAAAGGGAAGCTGTCAAAAATGAAATAGAAGAAACCATGCAAGCAAGAAGGCAATGGGGAGACATATATAAAACCCTGAAATAAAAAACTGTCACCCAAGAATCCTCTACCCAGCAAAGCTGTCAATCAAATACGATGCTGTAATCAAAACATTCCAGGATAAATAGACTCTAAGGGATTTTGCCAAAGCCAACCCTGCTATGAAAAACATCCTAAAGGAAGTTCTGTAGATAGAGAACCAACAAGAACAGGCAACAACTAGAGAATGACATACGTGGCAGCATCACCCTGAACTCAATCAACAATTGAAAGAGTCAAGAACAGAATAAAATTATAATAACAGACGATCTGGGAGATCAGTCTATGATCAAAACAATTACAATGTGAAAGAAAGTAAACACAGAGGAACAGAGATCCACACCGTGGGAAGGTCAGGTAGATTACAGGATAAAATAGACTGACTAAGTGGATGGAAGAACTAATGTAGTAAAAAGTAACCACAACAGTTGGGTTGGGGGTTTAGTTTGCAAGTTAGGGAGTGCAATATAATAAGGGGGAGGAGGCGGAAGAACAAGATAAATAGGGGAACACTGAGACAGGTTTGCATGGCCTAAGTGGAACAGAGATGAATAGTGATGTATGCTCAATCTTGGAACAACAGGGCTCTGGGATACAGGGATCTAGTACAGCTTGAAGAGGGGAAATAATACTAAAATGCTTGACTGTCTTATGAATAAGGAGCAAAGGTTTACTATAGAAAAGAGGCTGGCAAGTGGAGATGTTTGTTGTTAAAGTGTCATCAAGTCGGTCCCCACTTACAGTGACTCTGTATGAGGTTTCTGAGGAGTGGTTGGTGAGTTTGAACCACCGACCTTGTGGTTAACAGTCCAGTGCTTATCCTACAGCACCACATGAAAGGCTTTGCTGGAGTTTAAGAAGTTTTCGGTAAGGAAAAGACATCATGTTTATTCATAGGGATGGGCAGGGATTTCCGGAAATGGCCCATTTAGGAGAAGCCATGCTAATTGGTGTGTACACAGCATTTCTTCTAGATGGATTCCGTTGCAAAAGTCTCTAGTAGCAGCTTGTTGTTATGGTGGTCTCTAGTCGCAGCTTGTTGTTGTTAGGTGTCATTGGTTCCAACTCATAGGGTTTCCAAGGAATGACTGGTGGCCTTGAACTGCCAACCTTGAGGTGCAAACTGCCCTGTGGTCCAGTGCATTATCTTGCATCACCACACCAGGACTTCCTAATAGCAGCAGACAGACAGAACTGATTCTGGGATGCTGAGCATGGTGATTCTTCAGAATCCTGGTTCAAACCCCTCCAAGGAGCAGGTATTCTCTTTCGCCCCAGGAGAAGGTTTGTCTTTTAAAGGAGTCAGTTCCGACTCATAGTGACCCTGTACAGGGTTTCCGAGGCTGTAAATCTTTACAGGAGCAGAAAGCCTCATCTTTCTCCCGTGGAACAGCTGGTAGTTTCGAACTACTAACCTTGCAGCTCACAGCCTGATTAGTAACCACTACGCTACCAGAGCTCACTAAAGGTATGCCTAGAGCACTAGGAAAACCAGTCTGACCTGTAAAGTATCTCACAGGGAACTAAAAATACAGAATTTTTATGGGTGTCATTCCTTAATGGCATGTCCCAGGATGTGGCTGCTCAGCTCAGCACCCTGGGCATGTCATGCACATCTTTACAACTGTTCAAGAAAGGAGGGCTGTAGGCTTGAATATTCCTCAGGACTTTGGTCACAAGATTTCTATAGATAAGTGATTCATATTTTGATCCAGATTTCTGGATCCCATTTTCCCCCTGTCTCAAAAGTGCAATAAAATATTATTCATATAAATAAATAAATAATCTAAACCAAGAATGTGCCTTAGAAGTCTGGATGGCCAAGGGAGAAGAGCACAAGCAGAATGTGGGACCTTATCCAGAGAAGCAGCGACACCAGAGATGGAGGCAGAGATGGGGGCATGGAGAGAGGGAGCAGCTGAGGACTCTAGATTCATGGAAAGAGAGGGACTGAGAGCTGGCAGGCTTGCAGAATGTGCCTTTTGATTGTTTAAATTATTATATGTTACTGAGTGTTTTTGTGTACATCACTCCCACCCCACCCAAAAAAGAAGAAAAGCAGAGGGAATGGAAGCAAATACTGTTGAATGGTGATGCACACAGGATATTGTAATCATTGCAATGAAACAATGGCATAAAGCTGATGTTCTCCCACGTAAACTATCACTCAGTTCAAAATAAAAAAAATTAAAAAAAAAGAAGTGAGGATGATGGCAAGACTTTATCTCTTAATAATATATACTTTGAACATATTATTAAGAGGAACCAGTCCCTGAAGAAGGACATTTATTATATTTGGTAAAATAGAGGGTCAGCGAAAAAGAGGAAGAACCTCAATGAGAAGGATTGATGTAGTGGCTGCAACAATGGGCTCAAGCATGCCAGTGATTATGAGGACCACACAGGACCAGAGAGTTTCATTCTAATGTACACAGGGTTGCTATGAACCAGAACTGACTCAAGAATACCTAACAACAACAACAACAACATGAAAAAATTCCATTCTCAATTCACTCTACTTTTCATGTAGTTTATCCTAAAAAAAATTGAGTACGCCACATTATAACCTAAGAAAGCAAGATATTGTGTGGCATATTTTGAAAGTCATTACTGTTGTTCGCAGGTAGTTTGAATGGTTTAACACACTCAGCTACAATCCAGACAGTTTGAGGTTCGAGTCCAGCTAGAGGAGCCTTGGAAGAAAGGCCTGTTGTTTTACTTCCAAAAACATCAGCCATTGAAAACGTGTGGAGCACAGTTCTACTCTGACACACATGGAGTCCCCATGAGCTAGAGTGGACTCTATGACAAACAATTAGCTCTCAGACCCATTCTCCTAAAATTATCTCCAAGAACATTGAGGAGGAAAATAGCATTTATTAATTGAACACTTGTGTGCCCAACATGTCACAAATTTTATACCATTTAATTGGGCAAATATGCCCAGAGCATTTTTAGCATATGCTCCATCACAACACATAAATGTACTAATAGTAACACTTCTTACTTAAATAGCACTTTTGAGCAGGAGTCAGAAAGCTTTTTCCTGTACAGATCCAGGGAATAAATAGATTTTTTGGGCCAAGAGGCCAATTCAAGGATATTATGTACTACTTATATGACACAGTAAAAGATGTCCTCAAGTTTAATATGACAAATCCAAAACTTAATAAAAACAATTAAGACATATTTGTGGAGGCTCATCTTTCTCCCATGGTACATTCAAGGTGCTGACCTTGCGGTTAACAGCCTAATGCGTAACCACTATGCACCAAGTCTCCTTCAGAGAGGGGTCTATTAATGAGAAGAACAAAATTGCTTTTTGAGGGAAGAACATTTCACTTAATCAGGGTTCAAAGTTAGTATTCTCTGTCATAAGCTTTATTGTAAATGTTCATCTGTAACAATTATTCTCAGTGGGTAGACCATACAAAAACAAACTACTGCTAGTTTTAGCCCACAAGCTAGAGTTTGCCATCCCTTTCTTTAGATAATTTACAGAATGCTTTCACGAATCATTCATTCAACTCATAATCATTATATTCCTTTAGGGATTCTTTCAAAACATATTTGATGAGAACATACTAAGTGTCATGTGTTTCGCAAGGCAGTGGGGATACAGAAACGGGAAATTCATGGTCCCGGCATCAAGACATAAACATGAATTAAATGTGAGCCTGCCCTCAGGGGGCTTACTGTTTACTAGGAGAGAATGATAGATAAATAACTGTGAGAATACATTAAATGCCATAACCAATACCATTTACAGTCAAGTCTATTCCAACTCATGGCAGCTCCAGGGGTTCCAGAGTAGAACTGTGTATCACAGGGTGTTGAATAGCTGATATTTTGGAATCAGATTGCCAGGTCTTTCTTCCAAGGTGCCTCTGGGTGGAATTCTAAACTTCTGGTTGGCAGCTGAGTGCATTAGTGTTTGCACTATCCAAGGACTAAATGACATGATAGAGATGTATATATAGGAAGGTAGGGGAAGGTTAGCAAAAAGTAGGAAGTGACCACTTCTATCTGACAAAACCAGGGGCCTTACTACAGTGACTGAGTGCTCAAACTCCAGAATAAGCCTGACACTTTTCAGCTGTGTGACCCAGAGCAAGATACTTAACCTCTCTGTGGCTCCGTCTTCCAACTGCAAAATCTGAATAATAATAGTGACCATGAGACTGACAATACTGGGTACTACATCAGGGATGCTGTGAAAATTCTGCAAATTAATGTATGTACAGCTTTTAGTGCAGTGACTCTTGATGTTGAAAATCAGGCCAAGGAATGGAAGAAGGATTCTAAACTAAATGTGAAAAGGAGAAGAAAAGAAAAGAAAATACCCACTTTCAAATCATAAGACAGGAAAATGCAGGAGCAGGAAGAAGTCCTTAAGGATTGTTTTTTTAATAGGACTCAGGGCAAATACAATTTTACTTTGTATATAAAAGACAAATTTACTCTTTGATTGGAAATGAAATAAAAATTACTGTATGCAAAAAATGAAAGATGGCAAACATGCCAAGTACTACAAAATAAGTGAAGTTAGATGGAGGCCCAGGGTGAGAGAGAGGGTCAGGGCAGTTTTCAAGGAAGCTTGGACTGCAAAAAGCTGAAGAATGAATGGGAAGTGAGGAGGTGGCAGCACAAAGGGTCGATAGACTCTTGGGGTGGAGGGAGCTATAGAAGACTAATTCCATGGGGTAGTCATTGTTATCCCCTTTCTTACAGATGAAAAACATAAGACCCAGAGATTTGTCCAAAGTCCTCAAATAGAAAGTGGGCATGCTGGAATTCAGTTTCCCTCTGAATTTGACATGAAACACAAAGCCTTCTGCTTTCAAGACCAATGTTTTTCCCACCACATTACTTTAGGAACACTGTAGGCGTATTTTGTTAGGATATGGGAGAAAACCTACAACTAAAAACAATGAGAATATTAACAATGATAAGCATTTGTTAATGCTTTTAATTTGTCCAGGGCAATGATCTTAATATTAGTTGAGCCCAACCAATGAGGTGCTATGAGAACATTCTCTCCTTCATGTCCACAACAACCCTTCCATACAGACACCATCACACTGTACAGAATAGGATCACAAACTACCCAGCCTGCCCATGGTGACACAAGAATTAAGCAGAGGAGCAGTGATTCAGAAAGAAGTTGGTCTAGAGGTATGGCTGGTACTGTTTTAAAAACAGTTGTTGCTGTTATTAAGTGTCATCAAGTTGGTTCCAACTCACAGCGACCCTATGTACAGCAGAATGAAATACCACTCCGTCCGTCACCATCCTCACAATTGCTGTTACCCATGAATCCATTGCTGCTGCCACTGTGCCAATCCATCTCACTGAGGGTCTCCCTCTTTATCTCTGTCCCTCAACTTTACCAAGCATGATGTCCTTCTTCAGGGACTAGTCCCTCCTGATAATATGTCCAAAGTATAAGAGACAAAGTCTGGTCATCCTGGCTTCTAAGGCGCATTCTGTTATACTTCTTCCAACACAGATTTGTTTGTTCTTTTGGCAGTCCATGGTACCTTTAATTTTCTCCTCCAACACCAAAACTCAAATGCATCAATTCTTCTACGGTCTTCCTTATTCACTGTCCAACTTTCACATGTATATGAGGCTATTGAAAATAGCATGGCTTGGGTCAGGCACACTTTAGTTCTCAAACTGACATCTTTGCTCTTGGACACTTTAAAGAGGTCTTGTGTAGCAGATTTGCCTAATGTAATATTTCATTTGATTTCTTGGCTGCTGCTTCCGTGAGTGTTAATGGTGGATCCAAGTAAAATGAAGTCTTTTACAATTTCAATCTTTTCTCTATTTATCATTATGTTATTTATCGGTCCAGTTTTGTTTTCTTTACATTTGCCTGTTAGTTTGTCGCATTCTTTTCTGCATCAATCGATATGATCATGTGGTTCTTTTCTTTTTTCTTATTTATATGGTGGATTACATTGATCGTTTTCCTAATGTTGAACCATCCTTGCATCCCTGATATGAATCCCACTTGATCATGATGTATTATCTTTTTGATGTGTTGCTGAATTCTGTTGGCTAGGATTTTGTTGAGGATTTTTGCATCTATGCTCATGAGGGATATTGGTCTATAGTTTTCTATCTTAGTAGCGTCCTTCCCTGGTTTTGGTATGAGGGTTATACTTGCTTCATAGAATTTATTGGGAAGTTTGTCGCATTCTGGTGGCTTGTGTGTTGCTGTAATGCTGGAAGCTATGCCACCGGTATTATGAATGCTGGCTGGGTCACACATAGTGGTCAAATTTCATCTGAACTTCCAGACTAAGACGGATTCAGAAGAAGGAGAGGTGGGCTACTTCTGAATATTTAGCCACTAAAAACCTTATGAATAGCAGTGAAACACTGTTAGATGACAGTGTAAAAATCCAGGTTTTTGTTGTTGTTGTTGTTGTTGTTGTTGTTGTTAGGTGCCATCAAGTTGGTACCAACTCATAGCGATCCTATGCACAATAAAATGAAACACTGCCCGGTCCTGGGCCAAACTCACTACTGTTGCCACGCTTGAGTCCATTGATGCTGCCACTTTGCCAATCCATCTAACTGGGGTCTTCCTCTTTTTCTCTGTACAACAGAATGAACCTCCACCTTACCAGGTAGATATTAATAAAACATGAAATAAGTCACAAAGAAATTTAACTGTCCCGTTTTTCCATTATATCATTTACTGCAGATCTAGGTCTAGAATGCAAACCTCCTACTTCAAGTGTGTACTTCCTATTAGAAAGTTACTGATGGGTCTGTTCTCAACTCTGACAATGAATTGAGGTTAAGTCATTTCACCCATTTGCTATGGTGCTAGTCATCAACTACAAGTCTGACCTGGTGATACCCTTATCAAAAGAATGAGGTTAATTACCTTCTTTCTCTGCCTCTCACCAAGACATGTATATGGAAATATGGTCATCAGGATGTAGACCATATGACAAAGTCTTCCTTATACAGTGTATCCTTAAGTATGAAACTAAAACACACGCCCCAGAAGTGCCTAATCTAGCAACAAAAATCATCTATTCCCATCTCTTGCTATAACTATCTTTTCTTTCTTGAAAAGCCTTGTTAAAGGGAGGGGGGGGGGGAATCAACATATGGTAAAAAACTTAAATGATTAAACCACCAGAAGATGCCGGTCTGAGGGGAAGCAATCACTTGCCAACACAGAATTGAACAAAATTTCTTTGTCACAATTGAGGTAGTTGCTACAGTTAGGTTCCACCCACTGTGACAAAAATGTTAGTTGCCTATGTACAGGCAATATTCATTCTGCATTTTATTTCTTAATTAACAGATGAACTGTATTTTTGTGGGGGCAAAATGCCTGGAGAAAATAACCTTGCCCCAAACCCTGTTAAGTTAGGAACAAACAATTATTAATGGGAGCCCTTAGGTAGGGTCTCTAGGAAGAGATTTTAAGAGAATTTACTTAGCTCTCAGGGACCCATGTGCACTCTACCCTTCTTCCTCCAATGGCATGATAGCTGGCATTAGAGCAGCCATCTTGAGATTATGAAAGAAGTCAACCAAGAAAATCTCAGTTGCCCTGAATTCCCTAATATATAAAAGCAGTGCCTCCAATCTTCTTGTGAGGAAAACAAACCCTTAAGACCATGTGGTAGGGTATCTGTTATTCACAATCAAATGTAACTCCTAAGAAGATACATCTAGAATACTGAAAAGACCATGTATCTTTGTGAACCAAGACAGCTAATTTGTCTTACAAATAAATAAATGTTACTGGATGATGATGATAACAATGACAGGAATGATAACATTCATAATGATTATATTAATATTTACCAAGCAAATCCTGGTGTGGATAAGCACTGGACAACTAAGTGCAAGGTTGGTGATTCAAACCCATCCAGAAACCCCATAGAGGGTCACTATGAGTTGGAACGGACTCAACAGCACTTAACAGCTACAGATGCCAACAAGTACAGATGCTAGTCACCGAGGCACTAAAAAAACTAAGTATTTTGCCCAAGATCTCATGGCAAATAATTAGATTTAAATCCAGGTTGTCTGGCTCCAGAATTTGTGCTTTCGTGACTGCAAGACAATAAAATGAAACACAACAGACTAATATGCATTATATCTGAACCATGCCAGGCACCGTCCTGCCTGAGGATCTTTGCACTGGCTGTTCCTAGTGCCTGAGAGACTCTTGCCCCAGATGTCCAAGAGGCTCACACCCTCACTTTCTTCAGGTCTTTTCTAGAATGTCACTAACTCAATGAGACCTTCCCTGAGCCCCTATTTCAAAACTACAAAGCACACACATTCATAACACACAAGGAATCACTTTTCTGGAGTCCTAATGTGGTGATGCAGTGCAGTATAAGTACTGTACCACAAAGTCAGTTTAAACTATAGGTCGGTGGTTCAAACCCACCAGCTACTCCTTGAAAACCCTATACAGGGTCGCTATGAGTTAGAAGTGACTAGATGGCACTTCACAACAAGAAGTCACTTTTCTACTTTATTTTTCTCCTCAGCCCTTCTAATCACTGACATACCATGCATTGTATTCATTATTCTCTATCATCTGTCTCCATACACTGGATTGTAAACTATGTAAGGATAGGATTTTTGCCTGTTTTGTAAACAGTATCAGGCATAGAAAAGACATGCTTTCATGAAATAATGAAAGACACCATATTTTTGTAGATTATGTGTCCATGTAAATAACATGCATATGTATATAATGTGTATAGTGTGCACTGGAAACTAATATGAGAGGGAGGGTGCACTGATTGCAAACACCACATAACCCATGTTATCTGTGTAAAGCGTGGTGACCTGTTTCAGTCTTCTCTACCGAGCCTCACAGCCTGGTAGGGTAGTGAATTACAAGCTGTGCTGCTAACTACAAGGTCAGCAGTTCAAGTCCACCAGTCACTCCTAGGGAGAAATATGAGGCTTTCTACTCCCGTAAAGATTTACAGCCTCAAAAACCTTATACAGGGTTGCTGTGAGTCAGAACCAACTTGACGGTGCACAACCACCAACATCTAGCATTTTAAAAAAGAAGAACAGAGAGAGAGAAATAAAGAGTCATAGAAGTGAAAACAAGCCTGTTTGTTACTGTCATAATCAAAGAAGCAAGTGTTTCATGTCACATTAATGATTCCCTCTGAACAAGAGCAGAGCTACCAGTGTCTTTGCTATTTACCAACGTCAGACAGGAAAGCACTGTTTCCGAGTCTTCCCTAATGACAGTAAATGTAAGTCAGTCCTGCAGTAGCCCAAACTGGATCCAGCTCTCCCACCTCCCATCCTACCAACCACCTCCTCAGCTCTGTCCCTGGTTCCTCTTGCTCTTGGTTGTTACATCATATGAAGGGGTTTACACTTCTCAGTGGTCTTTTAATTCCTAAGACCTTCAGATAGTCAAAGGATAAACTACTACTCACTGCTTAATCTTACATTGGAAAGCAAAGGTTAACCAGTATAAGGAATCCTTTTATGACCAAGTTTTGCTGATAGGTACAAAGTTATCTAATTCATTTACTCAAAACAACATATTCTAAACAAAATCATGAAGACTATCTGAACCTGGAGTTACTGGTTGTTGTTGTTAAGTGCCGTTGAGTCAGTTCTGACTCATAATGACCCTGTATATAAGGTTTCCAAGGAGCAGCACCAGGTTTGAACTGCCAGTGCTTATCCTACAGTACCACACGAGAACTGATTATAGTTCTTCTCAAAGTAAGTTAAGTCAAACAGTGTTCTTTAGGAAAGTGTCCATATATTTAATACTTGCTTTTCTTCCCTCATCTCACAAACAACTCCTCAAAGCCTCACCGATCTTTCTAAACCCCTCTCAGCTCCTTTGGGCAGAATCTATGCCTGATTTGCTCTCCCAGCCACCTGTATACATAATGCTACATGCACATGAAGATACTTTCTTTTTAAAGTGTGAATGAATGAATGAAAAAATAAGAACACTCTGAATCAACCAAGTTAGAGAAACAACACAGGAGAAAGTCTGCTTCCATAAAGAAACACTATGGTGGTAGTTATGTGCTGTGGAGCCTGTTCCAACTCACAGCAACCCTGTATAGGGTTTCTGAGGCTTTAAATCTTTACGGGAGGAGAAAGCCTCATCTTTCTCCCATGGAACAGCTGGTAGTTTTGAACTGCTGTCCTTGAGGCTAGCAGCAGGACTTGTAAACACTATACTACCAGAGCTCCTTAAAGAAATATTATGGGCTAGTACAGGGTCACTGTGAGCCGGAACTGACTCCACAGCATTGAGTTTGATTGCACTGAACTGCAAAGTCAGTTTGAACACTAAGGTCGGAGGTTTAAACTCACCAGCTGCTCCTCGGAAACCCTATACAGGGTCACTGTGGGTCGGAACTGACTCAACAGCACTTAATGACAACAACATGCAAGCACTGGTGTGATGCAATGGAATAAGAACTAGATGGCTAACCACAAGATCGGTAGTTTAAACACACAGTTGTTCTTGGAAACCCTATTCAGGGTCACTGTGAGTTGCAACAGACTCGTAGGCACACAACAGCATGTGAACCAAATACCTAATTCAATCTGTATCTGTGTTATCGGATACAGACTCTCCTTAACATCCTCAAAGGAAATGCTACTTCCTAAAAAGAAAACAGTGCTGGGATCAACATGTAAGCTCCGGGAGGAGAAGGGCCCACCACAATGCAGGCAATCAGGAATTTGAAAAACACATGCACTAAAAGCAGCGACTGAAATGCACTGCACCAGTCTAAAGGAGTGCCAATTCCTAGCCTAAAATCTGTAAAGTGACAGAAGGGTCTTGTTCTCCAACCACGAAAGAAAAAAATGAACCATTTTAATGAGGGAGTGGGGGCTCATGGGTACCAGTAATGAATGTCTACAAGCCGACCTCACAGGTTTTCTGGAGGTCAGGGTATTCCCAAAGGGTGAAAAGTCCCTCCCAGCACCAGGCAGTATGAGGGCAATCTCACTTCCCTCCAATTCTTATCTAATCAGAATAAACAACACACAGCAGTCTTCAAGCTAAAAATATTTCACAAAAGGGAAACTTAGAATCTAAAGGATGTGTGAGGGAAGAAGCAGGGGAGGCCTTGGGGAAGTTCTTACCAATGCGAAGAGGTTCATACAACATTAGATTACTGCTTTCTGATTTATTGATCAAGACAGTCCAAGGTAGGTTAATCCAGAAGGCAGCTCAAGAGAAAAGTAACATGAAGTTAAACAAGATTTGAAAACACCAAGCATTCATGGAAATACTGGTTCTAAAGCCAGAAAATCCTTGGTTGGTTGAGAGATCAGGGAGTTCTATATCCAAAAGTGCTGTATAATTAAGCATAACAACTTGCCACTTTTAAATCCCAATTAAAAACTCAGTGAATGAAGAGATACAATAAAACAGTTGTCAACCTATTTACTGAGGTTTCCTTTAAAGCTGCTCAGTTCAAGATAATGATGTGCACACGCAATAGGTCAGCAGCAGGAAGAACTGTATCACCATGAAGGCTGCATATAAGTAATGCAGGCTCAGATGTGGGAATGTTTTTACTTAAAGAGTCACTGACCAAAAAACAATAATAATAATTGGGAAGAAGATCACTGTGGAGTAGGAACCTTTCTAATTAAACATCCAAATCCATACTCTTCTAAGAGTGAAAAGAGTCACTATTAGTAATTGCCCTGGGTCAACAGATACAAATTGAAACTCTCCTCAGGGGTCACATAAAGATAAAAATCGATAGTGAGAGAACTAGACAACATTATATGTTTAACTAACATGTTTTTGTTTTTTTTTAAACCCACCAAAGGAACATAAAGCTATATTTGATACAAAACAACAAAAATGCACTATAGTTTCATATCAAGAGCAGAAAAAGAGCTAACCAAATAAAGGAGCAATGACAGATACAAAGGCGGCAAGCCGTGAGGTAGAACCTGAAGGAAAGCAGTGTAGTTTGATTCTGGGGTCAAGGTAAACTGTCACATTACCCTGTTTTGGTTTTCATTTATAATAGCTAATGCAACATTTCATAATAGCATAGGAACATTGTATGCAGTAGATACATCTACAATATGACGGATACTATTAAACTGACCACCCACTCGTGAGTCCACCACCCATTTTAGAAGCACAGAAGCACTAAAACTATTACCATCTGGGTACCCATCAAGGTGAGGTATCTAAATGTCCATTAATTTTGAAATTGATCCATTGATTAATGTCAATTCCAGATTTCACAATCTTTTCCTGAAACTCACAGGGGTTTGACCATGATTTGAGAATTCACAGCAGTACAGAGTGTGGAGGGGAAGACTGTTCCCATTCCTGGCTCTTTCACAAGTCAAACATGAGAAATAAAGCCAACTGGCTCCAACTGCTCAGCCACAATGTCTGCTGCCCTCTGGTTCACCCGAGCTCACAAAGTCAGATCCATAAGGTGCCGTGAGCGATTAAGATCATGGTACCATGAGCCAAAAACCTTTTGCACTGAACCAAAAGAAAGGGTGCAACACAGTGCAGAAGGTGAGAAAGATGCCCTCCTCCTTACCTCGTCATCCTTTCTCCATTTCCACTCACTATTCAGTCACTCCCTATGAGTTGTTCAGAAGGAAAGAGTGAAACTAACTATCGGCATTGAATTAGAGCAAAGAAGAGGTAGGCAAGGCCCTTAATTCCAGCAAGGTCTGCCACACTCTCATTCCTTTCCTGGTGTCCCCAGAGAGGTATAAATCCCAACTCGATCACTTACCATTTCTGGGGACTTGGACATGTTATTTCACTGCTCTGTGCCCATTTCATCATCTCTGCATGATCATACGCATCCCACAGGAAAGTATTAAATCAGATAATGTATGTGGGTGTACTTTGTGAGTTGATTGTTACTACATGAATGTTTGCGCCTGTGTGTGAGTGTGTTTTGTTTTTGTTTGTTTATTTTTTTGCTTTTTTAGTATTATTCATCAGGAGATATTTAAAGCAAGATGAAAAATGGAGCCAGGATTGGATTCAGGGATATGTTGCTCTTTTATCTAGTTAAATGCTACCAAAAGATAGGTATATCTTTTCATAATAGAAGTTAGCTCTTCCTTACATCTTAGAAAAAGGATTTACGCTCAGTGGTCCCTCAGTGTAGATTTATATTATAATTCACTCTCATTTAACAAATATTTAAAATATCTCTACAGTGAAGCCTGTGAGAGCTGGACTACCTTGTTTTTCGGGTTTCCTTCCTTTGATGGGGTGCAATCACCACTTTTCTATCTCTCTTTATTAATGGACACCATTTCCGTTTTCCTTCTTTGATAGATTCCCACCTTACACAGGTCCCAGTTTTTGCAGGTTTTACTGTATTATGCCTGACACCATCTGGACACCTGGAATATAATGATAAGCAAGGCTCAACAAGATCATATTCTAGTGAAGAGTGAGGGGCGAAAATAAACACACAAACATATTAACATACAGTTTCAGATTACCCAAAATGCCAAGAAAAGTAAATAGGGTGCTACGCCATGGTAAATAGTCCTGGTGGCACCATGGCTATGTACTCGACTGCTAACCTAAAGGTCAGCAGTTTAAAACTACCAGCCCTTCTGTTAGAGAAAGATTTGGAAGTCTATTTCCATAAAGATTACAGTCTCAGAACCCCTATGAGGCAGTTCTACTCTGCGCTATAGAGTTGCTACATGTCAAAAATGATTCAACAGCAAGCAACAAGAACATGCTGTGGTAAGAGATGGTCATTCAATGAGAGAATTCTCAGCTTCCATGTGCGAGACCCAAGTTTGATTCCCAGATAATGTACCTCACTTTGTCAGTGGAGGTTTGCTTGTTGCTATAGTGCTGGAGGAGAATACTCAAAGTGCCTTGGACTTTCAAAAGAACAAACAAATCTGTGTTGGAAGAAGTACAGCCAGAGTGCTCCTTGGAAGCCAGGATGATCAGACTTTGTCTCTCATACTTCAGACATATTATCAGGAGGAACCAGTCCCTGGAGACGGATATCATGTTTGGTAAAGTGGAGGGTCAGAGAAAAAGAGGAAGACCCCCAGCGAGATGCACTGGCAAGGTGATGGCAGCAATGGGCTCAGACTTAGCAAAAAATATTGTGAGGTCGGTACGGGACTGGGCAGAGTTTTGTTCTGTTGTACATAGGGTCACTATGAGTCAGTGCCACCTTGATGGCACCTAAAAATAACAACAAACGATTAACACAATAAAAACAATCATAATGCTGAGCAGATTTCAGACAAGCTTCAAAACTAAGAGACTAGGAAGAACAGCCTGGTGATTTGCTTCCTAAAATCAGCTAATAAAAACCCTATGAAACACAACTGTCCAATCCACAACCAATCATGGGGATGGCAGTGGACTGGTCAAGCATTTCCTTCCTTTATACATGTGCCATAAGTCAGGGTCCAACTTAAAGTCAGTTAACAACAGGCAGGAGGGGAGTGGGGTGGCTATCTGAGATAAACGGTTCAAGGAAGGGCTCTCTGAGGAGGTAAGATTGGAAACAAGAGAAAAGCATGTTTCAGGCAGAGGGCTGAGCAAGTGTTTCTGGGAGTCGAAGCTCTGATGGTATGAGTTCAAGCAACAAGGCTAGGATGGCTGAATGGAAGACCAGGAAGGCTATGATTCTCACCTAGGTTAACACATTGCTTTCCCCACTAATGAGGCTTGAGTCTGCCCCTCAGAGATTGTGGTTAAGTCATCTGGGATGCAGCCTGGGAATAAGGAGTTGTCCAGGCTCCCGAGGTGTTTCCAATGCACAAGCTTGAGAATCATCACACATAGACTGTAAGTGGGCTCAGAACAGAGCCCTTGTATGCTCCCAGGCTGGGGTCTTCCTTACTGGAAGTCCATTTCAGAACATTTACTCCAGTGAACAAAAAGGACCAAAAAAGGAGTAAAGGACTAGTTAGATAGCAGGGTCCCAGTAGGTGCAAGTCATTAATTACTTCTTCATTTCACTTCACAGCCTGGAAGGAGGTAAAACAATGTGTGAGAAATACTCTCTGGAGGTTTGATCTTCCCGCCTTAAGGAATAAATACTTTCAGCCCCAGAAATTATCTTCAACTTCTGATTTAAAATGTTAAAACAGCAAACCAAAAAGGTCATAAATTAATTATAATTATTTCTGTCAGGCCATAAAATGCATAATTAAAAATGATCACAGCACGACTATATATGGAGAGTGAATAGAATTTACAATCCATGTGTCAAGAAATAATTACCAGATGACAGTCAGTTCAGCAAGGCTGTTGCAGACATCTAGTTTATTTTATGGTATCTATCATAAAATGCTACAATCATCTGTAAAAAGGATGGCTCCTGTAAAATCAGTAGATGACTTTAACGATTAGTGATTGGTGACAAGGAAATACACCAAGTCCGCCATAGTGGTTTCCTCTAGGGAGGAAGGAGAAGTACAGAATTCATTTACTTCTTGATTTAAAAAAAAAAATCTCTGACAAATATGATTCAATCTTAATACTTCTTAATTCTAGGGAGTTAATTACACCTCAACATATGGAAACAAAATTCCTCACAACTGCACCAATAAGCAACATCATGATAAATACAGAAAATACTGACTTGTCAAGAATTTCGTTTTACAGGCATATCTCAGAGATATTGTGGGCTCTGTTCCAGCTCACTGCAATCAAGCAAATATCGCAACAAAGCAAGTCACACGAATTTTCTGATTTCCTAGAGCATAGAAAAGTTCCATTTAAAATTTTTAAAAAAATTTTTAAGTTATGTGTACCCTAACTATAGTCTAGTAGGGGAGCGTGGTGGCTCCATACGATAAGCACTGGACTGCAAACCATAAGGTTTATAGTTCGAGCCCGCCAAGCATTCTATGACAGAAATATGAGGCTTTCTGTTCCCAAAAGATTTAAAGCCTTGGAATCTCATTACAGGGTTACTATGAGTCAGAATCACTCAATGGCACTTAACAACAACAAGGTAGTCTATTAAGTGTGCAATAGCATTAAGAAAAAGTTTAGAATGTTGTAAAAATTACTAAAATATGACACAGACAAGAAGTGTGTGCTTGTTATTGGAAAAAAAAGAGGTCACTAGACTTGCTCAGGAGTCCTAGTGTGGCACTGTGGGTTAATGCACTGGACTGCAAAGTCAGTTTGAACCACAAGGTTGGTGGTTCAAGCTCACCAACTGCTCCTCGGAAACCCTATACAGGGTCACTATGGGTCAGAACCAAATTGGTGGCACTTAACAACAACAACAAGGCGCTCTGGTAGTGTAGTGGTTACGAATTGGGCTGCTAATCTCACAATCAGCAGTTCGAAACTACCAGCTGTTTTGTGGGAAAAAGATGAGACTTTTTGCTCCCATAAAGATTTACAGCCTCAGAAACCCTGTACAGGGTCGCTATGAGTCGGAAGAGACTCCACGGCACATAACAACAACAGACTTGCTCAACAAAGGGTGGTCAGAAACCTTAGAGTTGTAAGAAAAAAAGTAATATCTGTAAAGTGATACTAAGTGAAGCACAATAAAATAAGGTATGCCCATGCTTGCATCCACAATCAAAACCCATGCAAGCAGCAGTCAAGACATTAAATTACATACTGCATTGGTCAAACCTGGTGCAAAAGACCTCTTTCAAATGTTAAAAAGCAAAGATGTCATTATGAGGGCTAAGGAGAGCCTTACACAAACCATAATATTTTCAATTGCCTCACACACATATGAGAGCTGGACAACAAGGAAGACCAAGGAAGAACTGATGATGCATTTGAATTACAGTGTTCATGAAGCATATTGAATGCATCATGGACTGCCAAAAGAACAAACAAAACTGTTTGGGAAGAAGTATGACCAGATTTCTCCTTGGAAGCAACGATGTTAAGACTTCGTCTCTTGTACTTTGTCCCTGAAGAAGGACATCATGATGAATAAAGTAGAGGGTCAGAGAAGAAGACCCTCAACAAGATGGGTTAACTCAGCAGCTGCAACAATGGGCTCTAACATAGCAACCACTGTGAGGGTAGTGCATGGGACCAGGCAGTGTTTGGTTCTGTCGTATGTAAACAGGGACAAACTCAAGGATGCCTAAGAGCAACAAAAACAACAAGGAGTGGTACATGAGTGTTACATTAATCTCTGTGCTTTTTTTGTATTAAAAAAGAGAGAGAATATGTGTAGGGTGAAAATTCTTTATTTAACACTTCTTAAGCATCATGTGTTAAATTAGGCAGAAACCCTATAATTATTTCTATTACTGTTTGCCAGTTTGGCAGGAATGCTGCTGAATTCATCGTTATCATTTGTGTTCCTATTACAGGAGGGTAAGTCAAAAAGCAGCGCTATAAAATCATAGAAACTTTTACTAAGTGAAAATATCAAAATGTGGAGCAACTGTTTTTCAACATACCCTCCATCTTGGTCTGTACATTTCTGAAGGTAGGGTTTCCATTTCTCTAATCATTCCCTTAAGAATTCTGTACTCTTTGACTTACACCACATAAAAACAGAAGTTTCTGCACCTTCAGGGACTCAAATAGTGTTCCCCTGAAATGTTTCTTTCACTTTGGGGAACAAAAAGAAGTCTGAAGGGACAAGATTAGGGCTGTTAAGATCCATGCAGTAAGGTTTCCCATTGAAATTCATGTAGGACAGCCCTTGCTAACCTCAAAGAATGAGCAGGTCCACAGTTGTTATGGGAAGAAAAAAATCCTCAGTGAAATTTTACTGGCTTTTTTTTCACCAATGCAGTTTTTAATCTTCTTAAAACGTCTTCATAATAAGCCCCCATGATAGTCTTGTGTCCTTAGAAACACTCTATCAAGATTGTCCCTTTGGAATAAAAAAATTGTCGCCATAACTTCTGAATTTAACTGGCCCAGGAAAAATCATTGGAAGACACTGCTTTGATTGGACTTTACTCTCTGGATCGATTGTATTGTTAAATACAAAACTGGTCGCCCATTTTGATTTGTTCTATAAAATTGTCTTCATTGGCTTTGATCTTGCTTATTCAATACAATCTTCATTCATTGAGGTTGACAATATTCCCTTCTTGGCTCATCATCAAGGTCTCCCATCCTTCTTTAAAATGCTTGATCCATCTAAAAAACCATTGTTTTATGTGGGACAGCATTCCTCTAAATTTTTTTGCAAAACATAAATGATTTGGGAAGGTGTCTACTTGAGTTTTGTTTAAAATTTGATAATTAGCTCTGACCTCAAGGTCATTTTTGTCCCATAGCACAAAAAAAGTATCCTTGTTTTTGAAGGCACCCTAACAAAACTAAGATGAGTACATTACTGAGAAAACTTGTCTGCAACTACCCAGTGACTTCAGAGATATGTTTAAACGCATTCTATTTGGGAAAAATTGATGCATGCGTAAACCAGAACCCTAGCAGCAAAACTTCAACTTACCATCATATTTATATAAAGATGAATTTTATACATGAGAGCAGAGGAGGTATTGTTAAGTACTTCCCAGAGTGTCTAGTTCACATTCTTCTCCTTTATTCTATTGAATCCCTACCATCAATTCCTCTCTAAAGGGTGGCGCTATGAGATAAAGTACTGACTGCAAGGTTGGTTTGAACCACAAGGTAGGTGGTTCAAACTCACCAGCTGCTCCTTTGAAATCCTATACAAGGTTGCTATGAGTCTGAATGGACTCGAAGACACTTAACAGCAACAACAACAACATTACCAAAAGGATTAATAACACAATCTGGATGATCTCCAAGTATGATCAGCTCTGTAGTTCACAGCTACAGTGAACTTTGACTGACTTAAAGATTTTTGGTCAATTTTTACTTTTTATTTATTTATTTATGCTTCCGAGTCAGATGAAAATATAACTTGAGGTTCTGGTATGTCTTTAAGGGTTAATTCATAACCCTTGTGCAAAGTCAAGACCAACTTTAAAAAAGCAAGAAATTAGCAAAAGTTGAAGGGCTAGGCAGATGCACTACATGGACTCTCAACAACAAAGATACGAGAGACCAAATAAGACAGACACAGGTGAAAATCCTGGAAGCCTGACCTTCAGAAGGAAGGTTAGAGAAGTGGACTAAGTGTTTCCCGAAAGGAGAAACTGAGCAGGGATGGCGAGAGAGGGAGGCTGGTGAACAGCTAGCCAGATGTAACCATCTTGAACTTTGGTGACAGAAGGGGGTCTGTCACAGCAGATTCACAATGGCAACAGGAAAGGTGGGATTTCTTCTTCCCCATGATCCCTGGTGACCAGAGATGTGGCCAGCTCCCACCCCCTTCCACCTCCAACACAGACCCTACTCTCTGTGAGTCTGGAGCTCCCTGTTTGTGAGTCCAGTGTGAGTCAGGGGCTGACTATACTGCTTTGGTGCCTGAATTCAGGTGGGATCAGTTCCAGACCTACAAAGCCGGCAGAACCACCAGACCAGGAGTTGTTGTTGTTGTTGTTAAGTGCCTTCAAGTCACCTCTGATTAATAGCAACCCTGTATAGGGTTTCTGAGGAGCAGATGGTGGGTTTGAACTGCCAACCTTGTGGTTCAAAGTCCAGTGCTGATCCTGCAACACCAATCTTCATAACCAAGCACCCTGCCCCCCGCTGTCCTGTGGTCCTTAATACACACTGAAAGCAGCTCCACCGAGGGCCTCCACAAACTACTTCCCGATTGAGTGTCCTGAACATACAGAACATCTAAGCCTATAGGAACTCCATGGAGGAATAAGCACTCCACTGTCACATCCCTACCACACTCACCCTGTGAGCTCCTTGGCTGACAGGAATTCCCCAGAGCTTTCTCCTCTCAGGCCTAACAGCTGCACTGTTTTTTGTTGTTGTTGTTGTTATTGTTGTTGTTGTTGTTGTTGTTTTGGTTTTTTTACTTGGTTTTGTGGTTTTTTGTTTCTTTATTCTTTCTTTGTTCTCCTTCATTTTCCATTCCCTTGAATTTGTCCTTTCTATTTCTCCTTTTCTTTTTCTTTTTCTTTTTCTCTGTTCCTCATTTTCCCCTTCATCTCTTTTTCCTCCCTTTTCTTTACTACTCTCTGCTCTTTGACTTCTCATCTTCCCTCTTCTCAATTTCCCTTTTTATTTCTTTCTTTTATTTACTCTCTTATTTTTCTCTTCTAGAGCTCTACTTTCCAGTCCCTCTTTTATCTTAATATTATATTCTTTTTTCTGGTTGCTGCCTGCCTGTTTTTGTTTCTTTTTCCTTCTTTAATATTTTCACCTTTCAATGTTGGTTGCTTGTTTATTGATTCTGTTTTATTTTCTTGTGTATGTGGGGGGCGGGCCTCCTCTTTCCTACATGACAGGAGACAGCAAATGTGCCCATACATCCCAAACACAACTGCACCCTCTGCAGCTCCACCCACTGGGCAAGAGCCAACACCAGTTGCTATGTGACCTGATCAATAATAAACAGCAGAAAACATCAACCAAACCCACCCTACACTGAGGTGCACAAATGGAGAACTAGAACAGTGTACACACACTTTTATTCTCTAACTACACCCCCAGGACACAGTTGGTGAGAATCTAAAAACCCAGCAACATACAATCATCAATTAAATACAAATAGCGTAACACCAACAATGTCCCAGACATAACAGACATGAAGAAACAAGAAAGAATGACTCAAACAACTGAACAAGATGCAGAGCCAGAATATGTTTCTGAGGAAGAAAAGGTAATGGAACTACCTGAAAAATAATCCAAAAGAATAGTTACCCTCAAAGGATTGACAGAAAGATTGAGGAAAGCAAGAAGAACACACACA
>NW_006408553.1:5309776-5312814 GCF_000296735.1 Chrysochloris asiatica
TTACCTACAAAGGAGAACCAATAAAAGTAAGCTCTGATTTCTTAGCAGAAACTATGGAACGACATATACAAAACACTGAAAGAAAAAGATTGCCAACCAAGAATCATATATCCAGCAAAGCTGTTCCTCAAATATGATGGTGACATTAGGGTATTTCCAGATAAAGAGAAATTAAAGGAATTTGTAATATCCAGACCAACTTTATAAAAAACACTAAAGGGTTTTCTTTGGACAGAGAACTCACAACAACCTGAAATTACCATACATGACAATACCACCTAGAACTCAATCCAGATATAGAAGTATTTACAGCAAAACAAACCTACAAGACTGAAAATGGAGAACCAGAGATATCAATTCATAATAAAGTAAACTACATAGTAGAAGGAGGAAATAGTGGAGATACAGAACTTCCTAATGGCGAAGAAGTCAAGTAGATTTCAAGATAAAACATAATGTTTTAAATGGGGAAAAAATAATAATAAATTACAAGGTGACCTCAAAGAAAATTAATACACTGCCACATAAAAAGGGGAAATCAGAAAGAGATAGTAAACATTAACCCAACAGAAATGAAGTTAAAAGAAAACCCACAAACAAAATTAATTCAGTACAGAAACTTGTGTGGAACAAAGAATCCAACAGGTGACATTAGGGAGAACATTATACTGAATGGCATTAATCAATCACAAAGGACAAATATTGTATATAGTAGTACTGGTGTGGCATTGTGGGATGACGCACTGGACAGCAAGGTCGGTTTGAACCGCAAGGTCAGTGGTTCAAATTCACCAGCCACTCCTGGAAAATCCTATACAGGATCACTATAAGTCAGAACCGACTTGAAGGCATTAATAACAATACCAATAATTTATAAGTCCTCTGTTGTAAAAAGTTAAGAAAATATATTCTTGATAGAAGAAACATTTTATGATGGTTACCGTCAGTGGGGGCAGGCAAGGTGGTTAGGAAGGGAAGGAAAGAAAATTTACTGTGTAACTGATGGTAAATGGAATCATTGTAACAAAGCAAAGTATATGATTTGTTGAATAAAACTGATGATTTGTTCTGTAAGCTTTTTCTAAATTCACAATAAAATGGTTGGTTTGTTTATTTTTTTAAAAAGTGATAGTTGAGTTGTGCTGAGGTAGAGAAATGGAAAAGGAAAAGATGGAGCTGAAAGATTTTAAACTGATATTTTCATCCTGAAATTTTACCACTCAATTTTACAGCAGTAGAAAAATATTTTTCTTCTCTCAGGAAGGTGGAGTTGGGGAGGAAGTACACAAAGAAGCAGAGGAAGAGATTCTAGCAAGTTTGACAGTAAATTTTAAGAGGATTAACTTTGATAGTGAAATATAGTAACTCAAATCCTGTGTGCTGAATGGCAGGAAATAATGTATTTCAACACTGTGATGCCTATTTAACGAAGCATTGCAGCAAAAACTCACATTTATATAGAAGCTGTTACAGTCTAAAACCTAAATCAACATTATTGTTACACTTTAAAATAATTTTTTTCAGAAGTTTAATTGCTGAATGCATCTTGGGTTCTAAGAAGAACACAGACTAGGAAAAGGCCTACCCCCACTGCAAACTTCCATGGTGGAAGAAGTAATCCTGACTTGATGTTTCAAACACCACCTCAAACAATTTGCTCTTCCACACTATTATCTCATGGAAAATCTATTCCAGGCCAGTATGTGTTATGTCCACTGGCAGTCATTTCACCTCTCTCTGCCAAGGAGTCTCATACTCTGTAAAACTTTGTTGTGGTTATTCTTAATTGCAGTCGAATCAGCTCCGACTCTTGGCAACTCAAATTCAACAAAATATCATCCAGTTCTGCTCATGAGTTCTAGTCCATTGATGCAGCTACTGTACATTTCGAGTGTCTCCCAACCTAGAAGGCTCATCTTCCTGCATTAAACTGAACAGCATTCTATTGTGATGCATAAGAGTTTCATGGTCTGATTTTTTTTTAACATAAATCACCAGGCCTTTCTTCCTACTCTGTTTTAACCTAGAAGCTCTATTGAAGTGCAAACCACTGACCCTTCCACTGTTGTTCCAATTCATAATGACCCAGCATAGGGTTTTCGGGGAGCGACTGGTGAGTTTGAACCACCAATCTTGTGATTCAGACTGATTTTGTGGTCCAGACTGATTTTGTGGTCCTGCACTTATCCTACAATGCCACACCAAGACTTCTACCTTTCCATTAGCAGCCAAAAACTTTAACCATTGTGCCACCAGAGTCTACCTTAAAATAATGGGCAGCGGTCACTCAGTGGTAGAATTCTTGCCTTCCATGAAGGAGATGTGGGTTTGATTCCATGCCAGAGCATCTCAGGTGCTGCCAGCTCCCATTCATCAGTGGAGGCTTGTGTATTGCCGTGATGCTGATTTTTGCAGAGCTTCCAAGCAAGACAGACTAGGAAAAAAATATCTGACAATCTACTTCCAAAGCTCAGCTTATGAAACCATGTGGATGACAACAGTCCATTGTGTATGGCAGGGTTGACATGAGTGGGGGCCACCTTGGCAGAAGCAAACCTTTAAATACCATACAGCTCCTTGTGCTGTATAAAGAAATGACCACGGTGCATTCCCGATTACTCTCTCCCACTCTGTACTATTGTCACGCATCTTATTTTTATACAGGCTAAAAATACACAATGCATTTCTATTACTTTTGCTTTAGAGCATTAAGGATAGGAAAACTTAAATTTTATTTTACTTTCATTTATCCCATTTTCAGTGTTCTTTATTTCTTCATATATATCCAGGATTCTACCAGGTATCATATTTCTTCTGCGTAAAGAACTTCCTTTACAATTTCTTTTAGAATAGAAAAAAAATCCCTAAAGTTTTTACTTATCTGAGAATATCTTTCTCTCTCCATTTAAAAAATACATTTTATTGTGATATAGGAGAAAATCTACATACTAAATTACTTTCTCATTTAGCAATTTCTATATATATTACTTATATAGACAATATATTTTATATATAATTGTTGTTGTTAAGTGCCATCG
>NW_006408553.1:5312979-5314199 GCF_000296735.1 Chrysochloris asiatica
GGTTGCTATGGGTCGGAATCGACTCAACAGCATCTAACAACAACAATTTATAAAACACAAGGTGTCTACTTGTGCTTTATTGACTATAAAAATGCATTTGACTGTGTGGAACATAACAAACTACGGATAACATTGTGAAGAATGGGTATTCCAGAACACTTCATTGCGCTCATGGGAACCATACATAGACCAAGAGACAGTCGTTTGAACAGAACAAAGGGAAAGTAAATGGTTTAAAATCAGGAAAGGTGGACACCAGGGTTGATTTTGTTTTCTCTTGCTCATACACCTGTAGTTACGATTGGTAATCTATTACTGGAAAAAAATTAGGCCCCATAGTTTTATCATTATTTATCTTCCAGGACCTCTACAGTTTGGGCTTTAACATTTAGGCCTTTGATTAAATTTGATTTTGTTTTCATTTATGGTGTTAGATATGTATCCTTCTTAATTTTTCTGCAAATAAAATTAGGCCTTTGATCAAATTTGAGCTAATGTTCATGTATGGTGTTAGATATGTATCCTGTTCAATTTTTCTGCAAATAGTTATCCAATTTTGTCATCACCATTGTTAAAGAGACTGCTTTTACCCCCAATGAACAGTGTGATAATTAAGGTTTAGTATCAACTAGACTGGGCTAGTTTAGCAATTTGTTAGGTGCCATCTAGTCAACTGATAGAGACACAACAGAATATTTTATGCTGCCAACTCCTGAGTCATCCTCAAAATGTTGTTATGTTTGAGCTCACTGTTGTTGCTACAGTGCCATTCCATCATGTTGGAGGTCTTCCTCTTCTTCACTGACCTTTCACTTTTCTCCGTGAATTGGTCCCTCCTGAAAAATATGTCCAAAGTACTGTACACAAAGTCTCGCTATCCTCAAAACTAAGGAGCATCCCAGCTGTGCTTGCAAGACAGATTTCTTTGTTTTTCTTTAAGTCCATGGTACTTTTAATATTCTTCACCAACACCACAATACAAATGCATTAATTCATCTACAGTTTTCCGTATTCATTGTCCAACTTTCACGTGAATATGAGGATACTAAAAATACCATGGCTCAGGTCAGGCACACCTTAGTCCTCAAAGTAACATATTTGCTCTTGACCACTTGCAAGAGGTCTTTGCAGCAGATTTTCCTAAGCAATAAATAGTTGTTTGTTGTTGTTAAGTGCCATCGAGTCGGTACCAACTCATAGTGACCATATGCACAATAGAA
>NW_006408553.1:5316484-5326237 GCF_000296735.1 Chrysochloris asiatica
TGTGTGTGTGTGTGTGTGTGGAATATAAAAGATTTCCCTGTGAAGATCATGTTATCTGTGAATAGAGTTCTACACTGTCCTTTCCAATTTGAATACCTTTTATTTCCTTTTCTTGTCTTATTGTTCTGGCTAGGACTTCTAGTACAATACTAAATAAAAGTAGTGATAGTGGGTGTCTTTATCTCATAATTGTCTCAAGGGGAAGGCTCTCAGTCTTTCTCTGTTGAATCTCATGTTAGCAGTTAGTTTTGCATGTTGTTGTTAAATGTCATCAAGTCGATTCCAAACCATAGCAAGCAACCTTGTATAGGGTTTCTGAGGAACAACTGGTGAGTCTGAACCACTGATGTGAGGTTCAAACTAACTGCAGTCCAGTGTATTAACCCATAGTGCCACACCAGATTTTGTATATATGCCTTTAATTTTGGTGAGGAATTTCCCTTCTGTACCTATTTTGCTGAGAGCTTTTATCAAGAAATGGGATTGGATTTTATCAAATGTCTCTTCTGCCTCAAATGAGATAGCCATGTGATTCTTTTTTTCTAATGGTGAACCATTAATTGATTTTCAAATGTTGAACCGTCTTTGTATTTCTGGCATGACTCCCAGGATGTATGATTTTTTTTTTTAATATGCTGCTGAATTCTATTGGCTTTAACTTAGTTAACAATATTTTGTCTATATTCATGTGGGATATTGATCTGTAATTTTCTTTTTTGAGTTGTCTCTATCTGGCTTTGGTATCAGAGTGATGTTAGCTGTATATAATGAGTTGGGGGACACTCCTTTATTTCTATGTTTTAGAAGAGTTCGAGTAGAATTGATGTCAACTCTTCTGAATGTTTTAGTAAAATTCCCTAGTGAAATGATCTGAGTCAGGGCTTTATTTTATTGGGAGTTCTTTTTATGGTATCTTAAATCTCTTTTGTTATAGGTCTGTTTAGATTTTCTGTCTCTATCTGTGTTCATTTAAGTAGGTAGTGTCTCTTTCATTTTTGAAAAAAAAAAAAAAATTCACTGGGGGTAGAATTGTGGGTTGATAGCTCTTCAGCACTTTAAAAATGTCGCTTCATTCCTTTATAGCTTCATGGTTAATGAAATGAAATCTATTGTGATTCTTATTTTTGTTCTTCTGTATGTAACATAAGCAGCCCTGAGCTGCCAACTACAAGGTCCACAGTTCAAACTCACCAGGCCACTCTTCAGGAATGTGGTGCTATAGAATAAACACTTAACTACAGTGTCAGTTTGAACTGCAAAGTCAGTGGTTCAAATCTTCCAGCCGCTCCTCGGAAACCATATACATGGTTGCTATGAGTTAGAACCGACTCAACAGCACTTAATAATAACAAGAATAAAGATTTAGTGTCTCAGAAATCCTCTGGGAAGTTTTACTCTGTTCTATAGAGTGTCTGCATTCTGGTGTGGCACTGTAAGATAAGTATTGAACTTGAAACCTCAAGGTTGGTGGTTAATACACACCAGTAGCTCCTTGGAAACCCTATGCAGGGTCTCTATGAGTTGGAACCAACTCGATGACGCTAACAATAACATAGGATGTCTATGTTGTAATCAACTCAACAACAGCGGGTTTGGTTTTGGGTTTGAGGTGTGTGATGTGTCTTTTTTCATCTGGATTTAAGATTTTTCTCTTTGTTGTTTGTTTTTAGCTTTTGTTTGAATAAACTGTCCCCTTACCCAGTTGCAATGGGATTTCACCAGTGTCCTAGAGATGATGGTGTTAGTTATCTCTCCCTTTCCTCAAAACCAATGGTTTCGCTCTGTGCGGAGACGCGTTCTGGTTCTCCTGCAGCAGCTTCTATTTGTTTCTCTTCTGTTCTGAATCAGGAAGACTTTCTCTGTACTCTGCCAGTCTTTTCTGTGAATGATCAGAGGGGTTCATGGATAAAACATGTTCAAGATGGTGCATGTTGTTGTTTCTAAGTGCCATTGAGTCGGTACTGACTCATAGTGACCCTGTATAGGGTTTCCGAGGAGTGGCTGGCAAGCTTGAACCACCAAGCTTGCGGTTCAAAGTGACCTTGCAGTCCAGCACATTGACCTACAGGGCCACTATTCCACCCAAATTCACAAACCCCAGGGGCTTCTCACAGTTTCTTTAGGGGACACTCAGATAGTCTTCACCAATCCGCCAATTACTCTAGCTAAATTTTTCTAACCAGTGTCCAGTAGAGTCTTGCCCAGAAAAGTCATAGTGTGTGCCTCCCCTTTCCCTGCAGGTACCTGTCTTTCTCAACATTCTGGATCAGTTGGTTGCTTGCAACCTCAGCGCTCCCACAGATTCAAGAAAAGTTGTTACCTTGTTTTTGTCCAGCTTTTATTTATTGTAAGGTTGTTGTTGTTAAGTTCTGTCGAGTCGATTCAGACCCATAGAGACTCTGTATAGGGTTTCCAAGGAGCAGCTGGTGAACTTGAACCACCGACCTTGCAGTTCAAACAACTTTGCAGTCTGATTCATTAGCCCACAGTGTCACACCAGGTTGTTGTTGTTGTTATGTGCCGTGGAGTCGGTTCTGACTCATAGTGACCCTGTACAAGGTTTCCGAGGCTGTAAATCTTTATGGGAGCAGAAAGCCTCATCTTTCTTCCACAGAACAGCTGGTAGTTTCGAACTCCTGACCTTGTGGTTCACAGCCCGATTCGTAACCACTACGCACACCAGGTTAGGAGTTTAAAAAAAACCTTTTCAGTTCTTCACATTTCGAACCAGAAAACTTCTTTGCATTTCCACCCAATTCCTTCCATCAAGAATGAGCTTCTTATCAAATGATCAGCAGCAATGACATTAAAACAAAGGTGAGAATGTAAGGGGCAGAGAAATATAGAGGAATGGAAATGGACTAAGCAGAACTGAAATAATGTTCATACATTGTAGAGAATGTAACCAATGTCACTGAGCAATTTGTGCAGAAATTAATGAATGGGAACATAAACTTCTGTTTCACCAGAAACTCAAAAAAACCATATTCTTTAAAAAGAAGAATGACCTTCCTATTTGTCACAAAATTCTATGATAATCCATCTCAAATATGACACATACATCAAAAACATTTCTCATTTCCCTCATCTTTTAGTCAACTCCCCTTCCTCATGTCTCAGAGAACTAACTGCATTTGTGCCTCCCTGATTATACTTACTATATTCTTCTATCTAGTAGAATACTTATTTCTAAATTTGTTTTGACTCACCTACCAAATATAAGGTCTTCCAATGATGGGAATTTTTCTTAATATTTTATAATTACTAATTTTGTATCTTAATCAAAATGATTTGTTCTTTAATCATATAATACAAACCTTTTCCTCCTGTTTTGGCCTAATTGATAATTTTCCTTTTATACCTCTGTTACTCTCCCTTCATGAGTCCTGTGTGGTCTTGTAGGATCAGCACGGGACTGCTAAACATAAGGTTGGTGACTCAAACCCACCACCTGCTCCTTGGAAACCCTACACAAGACCACTATGAGTCAGAGCTGACTCAATGAAGGCCACTCAACACCACCAGCAACAACCATTCTCCCCTAGACTCCAAATACACCAAAAACACAGAAGGTTAGGGTCCAACTGATGCTTTTCTGCTAGTTATGAGGATTTTATAAAGGATTAATGATCAGTGTGTTATTTTAGTGCCATCAAGTCAGCTCCAACTCATTGTGACCCTATATAGGGTTTCCAAAGAGCAGCTGTTAGGTTTGAACCACCAACCTTGTGGTTAACAGACCAGTGCTTATCCTACAGCGCCACATCATGACTCCTGTTGTTGCTGCTGTTAAATGCCATCAAGTTGATTCTGATTCATAGCAACCCTGTACAGACTTTCCTAGAAGCAACTGGTGGATTTGAACCACCAACCTTGCAGTTCAACCTGACCATGAGTCCAGTGCTTATCCTACAGCCCCACACCAGGCCTCGTAGTCTTACATAAAAGGAATCCTTGTGGCTCAGTGTAAAAAAAGTGCTTGGCTGCTAATCAAAAGCTGGTTTGAACCCACCAGGTGCTCCACAGCACAAAGATGTGGCAACCTTCTTCCAGAAGGATTACAGCTTTGGAAACCCTGAGGATCAGTTCTTCTCTGTCTTTGTTGTGAAGTGCCCTCGAGTGGATCCCAACCCATAGCGACTCTGTGTAGGGTTTCCGAGGAGCAGCTCGTGAACTTGAACCACCAACCTTGCAGTTCAAACGGCTTTGCAGTCTGATGCATTAACCCACAGCACCACACCAGGAGTCACTATGGGTCAGAATCACCTCTATTGCAATGGGTTGGGTTTAGGTTTTGGTCCTACTATTGCAGCCACAGTTCTTTCTCCTGCTAGGTGTATGGCCTTAGGCAATGACTTAACC
Source organism: Chrysochloris asiatica (assembly GCF_000296735.1). Lineage (NCBI taxonomy): Eukaryota > Metazoa > Chordata > Mammalia > Afrosoricida > Chrysochloridae > Chrysochloris > Chrysochloris asiatica. Next base: position 5,320,847 of record NW_006408553.1, read on the forward strand.
AAGAAAACAAGTACTTAATTCACAAGATTGTTATAAAGATTAAATGAACTAATACATGTGACAAGTGCTATGCAGATGTGAGGTTTTTGTATAATAATTGCTTTAAGACCTAAACCAATGAGAAGGTATGGAACTAACATGGTCCCAAGCACAATGCTCATTCATTGTTTTTGCATTCTCTAATTTTAAACCTCATGTTTAAAAGGCATTTTCTCATTTATTATCATCTGTATTTTTGAAATGAAGGAACTAAACCTCAGAAAGAGTATCTTGCTGAAGGTCATATAACTGATATGTGATAAAGTCAAGGTTTAAGTCCAACTCTCCAAATGCTGTTCCACCACCCAACATCAGTGTCCACACTAGGCCTGAGGATTTGTACATGATGTCTTAGTTCCCGTAACACAAATACTAGAGTGGATGACATTAAAGAAAATAAATTAATTTTCTCACAGTTCAGGAGGTTAGAAGTTCAAGATCAGGGCATCAGCCTTGGGGAAAGCTTTCTCTTTGTCATCTCTGGGGGGCGGATATCATTGTCTGTTAGCTTCTATAGCCCCAGAGTCCTCTGTGCCTTGGTACGTACATGGTATCTATTTACCCCTATTCGTGCTCACTTTTACCTGTGGTGCTATCGGATGAGCTCTGGGATGCTAGCCACAAAGTTGGCCGTTCAAAATCACCAGCCACTCGTTGGCAACCCTACACAAGGTCACTATGAGTTGGAACCAACTTGATAGCACTTAAAAACAACAACAGGAGTTCTGGTGTGGCACTGTAGGATGAGCACTGAACTGCTAACCACAAGGCTGGTGTTCAAATCCACCAGCTGCTTCTTAGAAACATTATTCAGGGTCACTATGAGTCAGAACTGACTCAACAAGCTCTTAACAACAATTTGCTCCTTATAACTCAGCAGTCATTAGGTTTAGGACACAACCCTACACTGATGATGGCCTTATTAGCATAACAAATAAAACCCTAATTTCCTAATAGACTTGGTTTAGATCCATAGCAACCCTTCATAAGGTTTCTAAGGAGCATGTGATGAGCTTGAGCCACTGACCTTGAAGTTTAAACCAATTTTGCAGTCAAGAGCATTAACCCACCAGGACTCCAACATGTATTTTGTTGTTGTTGTTGTTAAGTGCCATCGAGTCGGATCCGACCCATAGCGACCCTGTACAGGGTTTCCGAGGCTGTAAATCCTTATGGGAGCAGAACGCCTCATCTTTCTCCTGCGGAGCAGCTGGTAGTTTCGAACTGCTGGCCTTAAGGTTCGCAGCCCGATTCGTAACCACTACGCTACCAGAGCTCCTTAACATGTATTTTAGGGGAATACAATTCAATTTATAACAGGTGATTCCACAGTGATTCTGCTTACGTTCACTACTGTTGTCACATAGAACACAAAGCACTATCCTCTTAATGTAAACGCTTCATGGCTATAGGCTATAAGAAGTTACAGGAGGCATTTGGTGGGGAGAGGAAGGAGGCTTGGTCTTCCCCAAATCCTTTCAGAAAAGACCACACATTACGGAAGCAGCAAGCATACTCCCAACACCTAAGGATCCATCTATCACTGCCAGGACCTTGGCACAGCTTCCCAGCAGCAGTGAGGGGAGGGTGTGCACTGAGTGGTACCCAGATGAACCATAGCAGAAGCCTGCACAGCTCTTGCTGTCCTTTACCCTCTCTTGTATTGTTCTATCAAGCTCACTGAATAGCTAATGAGCAACTTTAATTTCCCTGGAGGGAGACACTGCTGTTGTATCTCATTCAACAGAGGTTCAAGAGATAGTTACCTCAGGTGACAGATGCAAGATACAAACAAATGTACTTTGTCACTGCTGACATGGCCCATATACTGATGGATTTTTACTTTCTTCTTGTGACTCCAGAAAATCTCTTCTGCCGAATTTCAGAGATACCAGCCAAATATACAGCAAGATGGTAGACAAGTGCTCTGTCAGGCCTCTAGGCTATAACTGAGTGTAGAGTTGTATGGATTTTAACAAATGCATAGTCATACATTCACCAACACAGTCCCATCCCTCCAAAAACTCCCTCATGCTACTCCTTTGTCTGGTTTGAAGGTTGTTATTGTTGTTGTTAAGTGCCATCAAGTCAACTTCAGCCCATAGCAACCCTGTATAGGATTTTCAAGGAGCAGCTGGTGAGCTTGAACTGCCAAACTTGCAGTTCAAATGGTTTTGCATCTGGCACATTAACCCACAGTACCACCCCAGAACTCTGGTTTGAAGGTTAGGGTAACACCAAACAGCTAGTATGGCTGACTTGGGAACCTAGTTTGAAGAACCTGACTCTCCAGCTTCCTGATTGGGACCAAGCTTAGCAACAACCCCAGCTTCTCTGTCTTCAATCTGGCATCCCAGAACCTATACCTTATTTCTGTAGGCTATTTTTCCCAAAATTAGAGACTACAGCTAGCTTCTCATATTCCAACTCCAAGAGGACCTCAAGCATCCCTATGGCTAATAAGCGCTTCTGTGTTCCTGTCCTTCCCTGTCCACCCATCTACCAGGACTGGCAACCTCCACAGCAGAGTTGGGGTACAGTGGGGCATGCATTCTCTTTTGAGTTCAGTCTCAGAGCTACAAGACCCTATTTATGTTGCCTTAAAAATCCAAAACATAAATACTTTCTATCTCTCTTTATCTTTTCCTGTTTACACAGCAGCAGCCCAGACTGAAGTTGAAACAAGTTTGTACAACTCCTGTGCTGTACTGATGGAACGCATGGTCACAGGAAATGCACCTGTGTTTTGAAATGATCGCATTGAATACATCGCATTCTCTTTTCTTCTTGCCATCAAATGTTAATTATTATATGTAATGTTTACCCATCATGATTGTTTCCAAAACATTGCTTTCATCATCATTTCCCAGCCCCCTAAAGCATCACTGTTTGCCATCATTTACCTAATGAGGTCCAAACCATTTAATGTTGTATCCAAGGCAATCCCAAAATTTACCCATATTATCTCCCACTAGTCCTTCACACAAAATTATTCTGGCCAAGCAGGACTTACTTCCATCTGCTCTAACACTTCACCACCTGCAAGGGTCACAGTCACATGAAGCCCTCTCAGACCACCATGGCAGACGTGAACTTCTCTCCCTCAGTTGGATTGTTAGAACGCAAATTCTTAATCACCCGATGCTACTTTCAGGCATTATGACTATTAACAGGTCTGCTCTCTTCACATCTCTCAGGATTGAAGAGTTGAGCTTCTCCTGAGTAACTATCGGTCTTTGCCTTGTGACGCTGTCAGTTGTATAATGGATTCATTCTTTCTTCGAGTTGACAGCTAGAAAGCTTTGAGTTAAATTTGGATCCTACTTCTAGAAAACATATAGGAACTTATGACATATATTTTATACACTAACTTCAACTTCAGCCCTGGCTTAAATTGCAGCTTCCTACCTTTATTTTCTCTTTCTCATTTTTCTTTACTTCTTTTATCTTGCTATGTTGCATGGAATTTTCTAGGGGAAAGGATGAGAGTGTGCAGGAGAGAGCAAGACTCATGCATGACCATGCCTGACACAAACACCCTCCTCTCCCCCAAAGTCCAATCTTGGAAAGAAGGGTCTTAACATGCTGAGCTTTGTCATGTGATAAAGATGAGACTGAACAAAACTCAAAAATCAGAAAAAAAGATCAGACTTTCTGGTCAAATAGTGGAATGCTATGACTCTGGCCTGTGACCACCCTTAAAGCCTGGAATTGAACTCACACTCATGGTTCGATTTTCAGCCAAGCAATAGATAGGTAGATGGGGGGAGACTGTAACATAAGTGAGGTATGCAAACCATAGAATGGTCAACCATTTGAAATCAAAAGGGCAGTACTTAATCAAGTATAAAGTTCCGAAGGGTTAGGAAGCAGGGTGGACCTGGTAGTACAATGGTAGCTGGGCTGCTAACTGAAAGGTCAGTAGTTCGACTCTGCAGGAGAAAGATGAGGTTTTCTGCTCTCATAAAGATTTACAGACTCAGAAACCCTTTACAGGGTCGCTATGAGTCAGAACCAATTCCACAGCTCATAACCACCACCACCAAGTGATGTAGAAGACACTGTACTTATAAACTCCTTGTAATCAAGTCAGTTTCAATTCATGGAGACCTTATGTGTTACAGTGTAGAATGAACTCCCTAGGATTCTCCTGACTGTCATCTCAACAAAAGCAGATTACCAGGATTCTCTTCTGAGGCATCACTGGGTGGGTTTGAACCACAACCTTTACGGTAGTAGTCGAATGCAAACAGTTTGCACCACACAGAAGCCTTAATAATAGAGAGAGAAAAAAGCAACATCCCAGATCTCAAACAGAACCTATCAGGGAGAGAAAATAAACACAGAGAGATCATCATAAAATGAAGTGGAATGTGGCCAGCCAAGGACCCAGAACTGGGGTGCTAAGCAGAGTTCAGAGGAGGGAGAAAGGACTTCTGGCAAAAAGCATTTAAATTGGGCCACTTCACAATAAAATATCACATTCATCCCACTTAGAGATGCACTGTTCAGTCCAAGGGAGTAGAACTCTACCGGTGGCATTGTAGGCATTTCAGAATCATAAGTGGGATGTTTTCAAAGCAACAGCTCCTTCCTATGGGCAGGGCTAACGAGCATGGGAATGAGTTACCATGATTTTACTGCCTGCCCTCACTCCCCCCTCAATGTACATCCACCCACATCTCTCTAGCATAAAGATGCTAAAGCAAATGGAAGAAATGAGGAAACTGAAAGTGCTGAACAAAAAATTTCAAACATCAGCTCGAGAAGATAAAGTCAAATATTACAACAAAATGTGCAAAGATCTGGAGTCAGAAAACCAAAAGGAAGAACATACTCAGCATTTCTCAACCTGAGGGAATTGAAGAAAAAATTCAAGCCTCAAAACTTTCATTATTGAAGGATTCTCTGAGGAAATTATTGAATCATGCAGAAAGCATCAAAAGAAGATGGAAAGAATACACAGAGTCACTGTACCAAAAGGGAATGGTCGATGTTCAACCATTTCAAGAGGTAACATATGATCAAGAGCTGAAGAAACAAGTCCAAGGTGCATGGAAGGAATTGGCAAAGAACAAGGCACCAGGAATTGATGGAATAAAAATTGAAATCTTTCAAGAAAATGAAGCGGCACTGGAGCCACTCACTCATCTACGCCAAGAAATTTGGAAGACACCTCTCTGACCGACTGATTGGAAGAGATCCATATTTGTGCCCATTCCAAAGATAGGTGACCCAATGGAATGTGGAACTCATAGGACAATCTCTTTGATATCCCATGTGAGTACAGTTTTACTAAAGGTAATACAGAAACGGCTGCAAGCATACATTGACAGAGAACTTCCAGAGGTT
>NW_006408553.1:5326906-5338010 GCF_000296735.1 Chrysochloris asiatica
GCTGCACAAGACCTTTCTAAAGTGTTGAAGAGCAAAGATGTCAGCTTGAGGACTAAGACGCGCCTGACCCAAGCCATGGTATTTTCAATAACTTCATATGTACACAAAAGCTGGACAGTGAATAAGGAAAACGACAGAATTGACACTTTTGAGTTATGGTGTTGGAGGAGAATATTGAAAGGGCCATGGGCTGCCAACAGATCTGTGTTGGAAGAAGTGCAGCCAGAGTGCTCCTTGAAGGCCATGATGGCCAAACTCCCTCTCTCATACTTTGGACCAGTTGTCAGGAGGGACCAGTCACTGGAGCAAGGATATCATGTTTGGGAATGTGGAGGGTCAGAGAAAAAGAGGAAGACCTCCAGCGTGATGCACTGGAAAATTGGCAACATTAATGGGCTCAAGCGTGGCAACACTTGTGATGTTAGCCCAGGACCGGGCAGTGTTTCATTCTGTTGTGCATAGGGTCTCTATAAGTTGGTACCGACATGATGGCACCTAACAACAACACTTTTTCTTAGAGGGCCCTAAGTCTGTGTCCTTTAGGACCAAAGGGGGAAAAATCTCTCCCTCCCTTACCCTCAAGATGACAGGAGTGCAGTTGACTCATGTCCAAGAGCACCCACTTGGGGAGGGTATTAGTCCCATGTTTGAGATCATCACAGCAAACCCCTTCACAGGGGCTCTGAGCACCACAAGCAGAAATGCCTGGTATAATAATAGTGTGTCAGAGTCCTGGAGATTCTCTGATCTCAGTCCTCAGAGGAGTTAACAGCTAGGACACGCAGGGAAACACTAACAAGGTTTAAGGCACTGTTTTCCCAGATATACTAGACCTGGGCAATAAATACTGGATCATGTCAAACAGTGACAACATTGCATGGTTAGAGCCTCTCCCACCTCACTGGAACTTGACCATCCTAGAATTTTCCTAATAAGGTTCTCGGTATAAGACGGGGACTCAAGAATCCTGTCATGGATACCTGCCAGTCTTGTCCCCTCTACTCACCAGGGAGAGTCCTACATCACTGACAATCTCCAAAATGCAATGTGACACTGCACCTTCCACCAGAGCATGCTGGCTTCTCTCTCTGTCTTCCGTGACTCACCCATATTCCCAAGTAGGGGATCCAACCTTCAGCCCTCCCCGCACTGTACTGCAAGGGGCTGCCTGAAAGGGCTGTCTGTGCTTTCTGCATACCCAAGTGCAAAAACCATATAGGAGCCAAATCTGACTTCCCCTGGCTTCACAAGGGGGAAAGAGAATCAAACTCAAAATCGACCCAAGGCTGATTCCTATGAAGCGGAGGTCAGACATGCTTTCACCCTACAACATTCTTTACCCTATTCTGACACCAGCAATTCAATTCCTCCCACAACACTCTTGCTTCACATATGGATTCGATAATCCATTGAAATGGCCACACAGAATTCATAATAATACTCATGATTATGGCATTTACTAGGGAAGTGAACAGGGTACAATTCAGGATCAAAACCAACTCGGGACACAGCAGTTCTCTAATCAGGCACACCTCGTGTCTGCCATTCTGCAGGCAGGCCACACTCGTGTTTTCAGTCTTTCAGCCATGTGGTCCCGAGGCCTCTGCCCTACTGGAGCATATGTTACAAAGTTCTTTTAGCCAGTCTGTGAATGCCCAAAGGGTACATTCTTCACGCCAGTCTCCTGCCTGTAGGTACTCAGTTTTACTCAGTCCATGGGCCTAAAAGCCTGAAGCTGCTCTGTATTTCCATGCCACTGCCTCAGCTGTCACCTCTGCCATCGCTATTTCTCTAGGTAGGGAGGGATCTCACCCTTTACTCATGCTCTTCCTTCTCCATGGTCTGGGATCTTCTGTTTCTGCCTCAGAGATGGCTCTTTTTAAGCCTAGCTGGAGGGCAAAACTAACCTATCCCAGCCTTACAGTCCTGTATAGCTTAATAGCATAGAAGACTTTGGATAGAAAAACCATATCAAGTAAATTTAAGGCATCACACCAAGAATATACTTCCACACACTGTTCTACAAGGTACCACTGCTTGCTAGGACTCAGGAATGAGTTCGTGGGACCACGCTGCAGGGCAACATGTTGGACATAAATCCCACCTTCCCCTCCAAAACTGACAAATGCCCTTGACCAAGAGCCTCAGAGTCATCTTCACTGGTCTGCAACCCTTCTCAAAGGTTCTTCGGTTATCCTTGTAAACAACAGTCCGGAGACCGGCTTCTCAAAACACAGTGAGCAAGCCTGAGTTCCCAGCTAAAACCACAGGTCCATGTCTATGCTGCACACATAGGTGAATTTTGATCCGAAACGTATAGAAACGCCTGTTTTCACTATGAAAGCAATAACTACAAAAGCATTTTACATAAAAACACTTAGACCGTAAGAAGTCAACAGAATTTTTTTCACGTAAAAGATTAAATTTGAAAAGACAGCAGTATCATTTAATTACATTAAAAACATTTTCATTACATTCATGTCTAATGAACTAGGCTGCATAGGCAACTTACCATGTGCTATTTGGCTTTGGAAGTTTCTTTCACATAAAGTTAATATTTTATTATTAAGTATGTTGTTGTTGTTGTGCTGTTGAGTCAGTTACAACTCACAGCAACCTTGAGGAACATCTGGTGACTTTGAACTGCCAACCTTGCTGTTCAAGCCAACCTTGCAGTCCAGTACCTTATCCCGAAGTGCCACACCAGGATTAAATATACTCCTTAACTATCAATTCAAAAGAAAACAAGCAGATATACCAACAATAAACAGATTTGAAACTAGAGCGTTACTATAGTATGATGTCTTAACATTCTATGAACCTAGTAGATCTTCAGCTCAAGCAAGAAATAAATGTTTTATTGTAATTTTTTCTGTGATTTAAAGCTGATTCACTGGTCCTGGCTTAAGTTCAATTTGCTTACACTTTAAGCTGACTTAAAACAAGCATTTATTTATGCTTATGGTGTGGCACTGCAGGATGATGTACTGGACTACAAGGTCAGTTTGAACTGCAAGGTTTGGTGGTTCAATCCCACCAGCTGCTCCTTGGAAACCCTATGCAGGGTCACTATAGTAAGAACTGACTTGATGGCACTAACAACAACAATTTTTGATTAGATGATAAATAAAACATAAAAACAAAAAAGCAACAAGAGATATCAGACCTGAAACTCCACTGCCTGCCCTGTTAACTGTTCTGTCTCCAGACATTCATGGCATTGGGCATAAAGGACCTCAATTAATATTTTAATACAGGTGAATGAATAAATTAATAAATTAGCTATTATCAGCATCTTTAGATGACAGCAGTCAATTGAAATAATACCATCTAAAATTTCTTGGATGCTTACTATGTGCTCAGGTATTATGCTAAAATACATGTCATCTAGTTTAACTTTTCCAACAGTCCTAGGTTGGACTACTCCTGGTGTGGCACTGTAGGATCAGTACCAGACTTCGAACGACAAGGTCATCAATTCAAACCCACCAGCTGCTCCTCAGAAACCCATACAGCGCTGCTACACATAGGAACCGACTCAACGACACTTGACAACAACAAATAAATTGTAGGTGGTGTTTGCCAGACGCTGTTGAGTTGACCTTGACTCATGGTGACCCCACACACAACACAACACAACACAACACTGCCCCATGTCATCCCCATGGTCAGTTGCAGATCAAATCATTGTGATCCATAAGGTTTTTATTGGCTGGATTTTGGAAGTAGATCACCACTGATGGCCTTTATTTCTAGTCCAAAATCTCCAGCGAAACCTGTTCAACCTCCCATAAGCCACCAATGATAGACAAGTGGTGGTCATACATGAGGTTCATTGGCCAGAAATTGAACCTAGATGTTCCACATGGAAAGCAAGAATTCTACCACAGAGTCATCAATAAAGGTATTCTCCCCAATGTACAGATATGAAAACTGAGGTCCAGAAAGTTTAAGTAACTTTCAGAGCCAAGATACAAACCGAAGTTTGACCACAAAACTCAGTTCTTCACTCCACGTAACACAACCTACGTGGCACATAGTACCCATGGCAGATTTGGGGGTAAGTGTGCAGACAGAGGGTGTGGCCACTTCATAGAGAGTTTCAAATACCCTAGTGAAGTCAGGGTGAAGCCTTAGACATCACACCCAGAATGAACCAGCCAATGGCAAAAGCATGGCTCAGAAAGACTCAAATAAACTGGGTATGAGCAGAATCAATTCTTCTTTTGTGGTGGGAAATAACATCACAGGGACCAGCATACGTGTATTCTCCCCAAGTGGCAAGATGTGCAATGTGGGATGCCAAGTAATCATCAGAACGTTGCTGGGGAAACCAGAGCAGGGGCCGGCACATCCACTTCACACGTCTTTTCAGAGAGACTAGAATATGTGGATTTCACTAGCTGTCACTACCTGCCACCAATCTCTATTCTGAGGACAAAGTTTAGCTAGGCACTGCCAATGTCTGTCTCAAGACTTTGTTTTTCAATCACTGCCATCCTGAAGCAGGCCTCCTCTGTTTGCAAGTGCTTATTCATCCAGTCAGGTTACCCTCAAAACTGAGGTCCTGGGAACTCTCATCACCATGAAGAGAAACAACGCACTGGGCTACAATTTAGAAAAAGAAAAAGAAAAAAACACAGGCGGATGTTAAAGTAAAGATCAGCCTTTATTTCCAAGCTCCTCTATTTGGGTAACTGTGGTATAAACCTAAAGAACTGACAACAATTTATTAAGCATATATGTGTGTTTGTTAGAGGAGCCCTGGAGGCACAGTTAGCAGTTCAAACTCACCAGCCGTTCTGTGGGACAAAGATGTAGCAGTCTCCTTCCTTAATGGTTGTTGTTGTTAAGTGCCACGGAGTAGGTTCTGACTCATAGTGACCTTGGAAATTCTATAGGGAAGCTCTGCCCTGTCCTACACTGTCACTACAAATTAGAATCAACCCCATGACTACTGGTTTTTGTTTTGTGTGTATACTTGTTTTTTTATTTTTTGGTGTTTTTTGTTTGTTTTGGTATAGGTGAGTCAGGATGGCCTCCACAGTAGTGGATTTGTTTGGGGTTGGGGTTGGTGTATTGCTGCAGGATAATGTACTGAATCGCAAGGTCAGTTTGAATCATAAGGTCGGCAGTTCAAACTCACCACCACTCCTTGGAAACACTTATACAGGGTCGCTATAAATTGGAACTGACGCGATGGCTCATAACAACAACAATGAAAGACAAATGCACCAATGATAATAACAACAAAAATCTTAAGGTGTCACTCAGTAGTAAAATATTACTTATATCTCTTCAAATGTCATATCATTTCCATACTATTCAAATGCTAGGTATAGTTGTGAAAAAGAATAAATGCTTATCTCAAACCTCCAGGGAGCTGATTTTATTGGTTCACAGGTTAGCAAAAGTTTAAAAGTAGAATAGAATGTATAAAACTGCCCACTAAGGAATGAATATGAGCTTGGGTAATGTAGTGGTTACGACTTGGGCTGCTAACCTCAAGGTCAGCAGTTCGAAACTAACAGTCATTCTGCAGGAGAAAGATGAGGTTTTCTGCTCCCGTAAAGATTTACAGCCTCAGAAACCCTATACAGGGTTGCTATGAGTCAGAATCAACTCCACAGAACACCACCACCACTAAGGACTGAATGCTGCTGGGATAAAGAGAGATGGTGAAGGTGGGGTAGAGGGAAGCCATCGGGTGTGTTTGCTAGTCAAAGATGTACAGGTCATGGTTAGCTCCACCCACCCTGTATCATGGTCTCCTTGGAAAAAGTGACTCCTTTGAGAAGATCATAATTAAGTTTAATGACACCTGTACCATATAATGGTACTGCGTAGGAGAAAATTCCAAAAACAATTTGGAAAATGTAAGTGGCAACATCATGATCCATAAACAGTCCTAGTCCCAAATTTAAATAAAAATAAAAATTCACTATCACCCACTGCCATCTACTGTATTCTAACTCATAGCAACCTACAGGGCGGAACGGAACTGCCCCTTTTGGTTTCCAAGAGTGTCATTCTTTATGAAAGCAGATAGCCTTGTTTTTTGTGCTCATAGCAACTGGTGGGTTTGAACCATCAACTTTGCAGCTAGCTATCCGATGCTTAACCTGCTATGCCACCAGGGTTCCTGAAACTTAAAACAGTTCATCGAAAATAGAGCTCTGGCCTATAGTTTTAGTCTTAATGAAAGAAAATATCTTTAAGGAGAATTTTTGTTGCTGTTGTTAAATGCTGTCAAGTTGGTTCCGAATCCTAGCGACCCTTTATACGGTTTCTAAGGTGAGTTTGAACTGCCGACTTTGTGGTTTGCAGTCCCGTGCTGATCCTACAGCGCCACACCAGGAGCTCTTAAAGAGAACGGTGGTTATGGGCCGTGGAGTCAGTTCCAACTCATAATGAACCGGCATAGGGTTTCGGAGGCTGTAAATCTTTATGGGAGCAGAAAGCCTCATCTTTCTCCATGGCTGGCACTTTCAAACTGCTGACCTTAAGGTTAGCAGCCCAACTTGTAACCACTATGCTACCAGAGCTCCCTCTTAAAGAGAATAGAAGGCTTTTTTTCTATCAATAGAAACAGTAACATATTATCACTTCTTTTGAGGTTGTTGATGTTCATTGTTGTGGCAGTAGCACCAACTCATGGCAATCTCATGTAGGCCAGTACAAAATGTTTCCCAGTTCTATGCCATTTTCAAAATCTCTGATCTGCTCAAGTTCATTGTTACCACCACTGTGTCATTCAACCTAGGGGTCCGTCTCCTAGCGCTACCATATAGGACCATAGTCTTGGGATCCATGTTTTTCATTAGCTAATTTTCAGAAGTAGATCACCAGGTTCTTTTTACCGAGTCTGTTTTCACCTGGAAGCTCCACTGAAACTTGTCCACCCTGGGTCACTCTGCTGGTATAGGAAATACTAGTGACATAGCTTCCACCATCATAACACCTTACAGGCCACAATAGTAAAATAAAATGACACATTGTGACAGTTCTTTCAGGGAGAGCTCTCAAATCTCCCATTTCTAAATCCCTAGGATTTTCTGGCTTTGGGGTATTTATGCCTAAATTCCCTCCAAAGTGGGGTTTTCGCATGAAACCTCCATGATGGTTTTCTGGTTTCCAATAACCTGAGCAATGATTAGTCGGGTATTCAAAGTGACCACTACCCAGCATCACATTTGTATTACTTTCTACGGCTGCTGAAACAAATTACCACATACAACTATATTAAAACAAATAGGGGCTACAGATGCTGGTACTTAGACATAATCAATATCCTTGGTTTGAAAATGTATGGTCATAATCTAGTGGGACATCTCAGTCAATCTGCATAATCTAGTGCATAAAGCTCACGTTTTAGATGCTAGTTTTGTGAGTAGTGTTAGCAAATATGCCATGGGAATTCTCCTGGACTTCTAGCAAGGAGTCATTGATTCAGGTGAAGTGTCGGGGATACAAGACAACAGGAGTGCAAGAAAGCAGGTTTAATAGAAAGCGAAAGTATACTCGAGAGGCGAGCGGGTGTATCTCTGAAAGCCAGTGAGAGAGACATCAACCATGGCTGTCTAGGAGTATTTATTCTTTTTAAATGTCCATCTCTGACGTTCTCATAGCTCATAATCTTTTCTTCTTTTTGTCTCCTTATTTAGTTATCTTCTTCTCCCTATGATTGTTGGTGGTTACCAGGGGGTAGGGGGTGAGAGGAGCTGGGTCTGCTCATCCTTCCCTACATCCCTGTTCTATCAGTAATATCCAGGATCTTAAAAGCTTGCATGCAGCTATCTAAGACACAACTACTGCTCTCTATTCATCAGTAGCAAAAGAATAAAGAAGAAAACTCAGAAATCAGAGAAGAGACTAGTTTATAGGGCTAATTGTCACCAAGAACCACGGCCTCCACTACCTTGAAAACAGAAGAACTAGATGGTGCTCAGCTACCAATCAATACCAAATAACAGGGTCCCAGCAGATGAACCGTGATAGAAAAAGAGAAAAATGTGCAAAAAAACTTCAAATTCTCAAAGAACCCAGACTTACTGAGTACTAAAAGACTGGACTAGAGTCCTGATGTGGTGCTATCGAATAAGCACTTGATTGCTAACCATGAGGCTGGTGGTTCAAACCCACCAGATGCTCCTCAGAAAACATATACAGGGTTGCTCTGAGTCGGAACCGATTCACAGGCACTTAACAACAACAACAAGAGACTGGAATAGTTCCCAAGATTGTTGCCCTGAGATACTCTTTAAACCTTGAACCAAAACTATTCTCTGAAGTCACCTTGAAAGTAAACAGCAGACTAACTCAAAAAGTAAAAAATATCATCCTTGAGTACTGTGCTCTTTTTAAAAATTATCTGTATCCATCCAAATGTTCAACAGTTACCATAAAGCATGTGTAGCAACTTCATTACCCCCAGGGGACTCTGCACCATTCAGACTCCTTGCCCATTACAGCATGGCTGAGAATTCAAGGAAATGGAGGGGCTATTAAAATGGAAATAATGTGAGAATGCAAAGAATGTAACCAATGCCACTATCTATCGTGTGTTGAAATTCCTGAATGGGAATCTGTTTTGTTTTGTATACTTTCACCTAAAATACAATAAATATTAAAAAAAAAGACAATGGGAGGAAATATAGCAAATATTAGCAGAGATCTCCTCTGGATACTAAGTGTACCAGTTAGGGATCTTCAGTTGCAATACAAGAAACAATCCCAAATTAAACAAAAGGGGATCTATTAAAATGATACTGAGCACTCTGGGAATTGAAAACTGGTTAGTCCAACTTGTTAATAATCGAGAGATAAAACAGCTGTTGAGGCTTTGAAGAACCCCTGGTGGCATAATGACTAAGTATAGTTGTCTGATAACAGAAAGGTCAGTGGGTCAAACCCAAGCAGTACTCACTGCTATCAAGTCAATTTCAAGTCATGACTACCCCATTTGTGTCAGAGTAGAAATGTGCTCCGTAGGGTTTTCAGTGACTGATTTTCAGAAGTAGATTGGTGGTGGTGGTGGTGGTGGTGGTGGTGTGCCGTGGAGTCGGTTCTGACTCATAGTGACCCTAAATAGGGTTTCCGAGGCTATAAATCCTTACGGGAGCAGAAGTCCTCATCTTTTGCCTGAGGAATAGCTGGTAGTTTTGAACTGCTGACCTTGAGGTTAGCAACCTGACTCGTAACCACTGCATTACCCAAGCTCCTTAGAAGTAGATCTTTATTTCAAGGTGCCTCTGGGTGGATTCGTCTCCCTTTTATTTAGCAGCTGCAGTATTAACTGCTTATTCCACCCTGCTGTTGTTATTAAGTGCCATCTAGTCAGTTTCAATTCATAGCGACCCTCTATAGGGTTTCCAAGGCATGGCTGGTGAATTTGAGCTGCCAACTTTGCAGATCAAACTGACCTTATGGTCCAGTGCATTATCCCACAGTGCCATACCAGGACTCTACCCTAGAATTCCACTAAATAACTGTTGTTGTTGTTGAGTGCCATCTAGTCGGTTCTGACTCATAGTGACCCTATATAGGCCTTTTGAAAAGTGGCTGGTGAGCTTGAACCACCAACCTTACAACTCAAATAGATCTTGCAGTCCAGTGCATGAACCCACAGTGCCACCACCCTTGTTGTTGTTGTTAAGTGCCGTCGAGTCGGTTCCGACCCACAGCGACCCTGAACAGGGTTTCCGAGGCTGTAAATCTTTACAGGAGCAGAAACCCTCATCTTTCTCCCACGGAGCAGCTGGTAGTTTCGAACTACTGACCTTGCAGTTCGCAGCCTGATTCGTAGTCACTACGCTACCACCCTAAGACTCCAATAAATAACTCTAATAAATGACATCAAGACAAATGGAAGCAAGATTGTTGTCAAAGTCTTCATTTTGCTGAATCAACTGTCAACACTCATGGAAGCAGCAATCAAGAAATCAAATCATGTATTGCATTAGGCAAATCTGCTGCAAGAGACTTGTTTAAAATGTTCAAGAGCAAAGTTGACAGTTTGGGAGCTAAGGCGTGCCTGACCCAAGTCATGGTATTTTCAATAACCTCATTTGTATGTTAAAGTTGGATAATAAACAAAGAAGACCATAGAAGAATTGATGCATTTGAGTTATGGAGTTGGAAGAGAATATTAAAAGTCCACCAGAAAAACAAACAGATCTTTGTTGGAAGAAGTACAGCCAGAATGCTGCTTGGATGCCAGGAGGGCCAGATTTTGTCTCTCATACTTGAGATATATTATCAGGAGGCACTAGTTCCTAAAGAGAGACATCATGTATAGCAAAGTGGAGGGTAGTAGAAAAGAGGAAGAATCCCAATGACATAGACTGACACTGTGGCTGCAGCAATAGGCACAAGTGTAGCAATGATTACATGGGACCAGGCAGTGTTTCATTCAGTTGCAAAAAAGTTCACTATGAGTCAATACCGACTCGACAGTACCTAACAACAAGGTCTCCAAAGTATGATGCTGTAAGGTAAGCACTGAACTACTAGCCGCAAGGTCAGTGGTTCAAACCCAACAGCCACTTCTTGGAAACCTTGTACAGCAGGAGTGTGGAAACTTTTTTTCTGCCAAAATTTGTAACATCATTTGTGGGCCATACAAAATTAGCAAGTTAAAAATTAGCCTGCTACATTCGGTCAAACAATTAACTCACCTCTAATGTGATGGCTAGGGAGTCCTGGTGTGGTGCTGTGGGCTAAAGCGACAGACTGCAAAGTCACTTGAACTTCAAGGTCAGTGGTTCAAGCTCACCAGCTGCTCCTTGGAAACCCTATACAGGGTCGCTATGGGTTGGAATCAACTCGACGGCACGTAACAACAACAACAACGATGGCTGGAACTGAGATTGTCTTGGCAGGGTCCAACCAAATGATTTCACTGGACTTAAACTGCCCTCGGACTGGACATTCTCCACCCCTGCTGTACAGAGTTGCTTTGAGCCGGAACTGACTTGATGGCACTTAACAATAGGACTCCAAAGGGGATTTGTTGTTGTTGTTAAGTGTCGTCGAGTCGGTTCCGACCCATAGCGACCCTGTACAGGGTTTCCGAGGGTGTAAATCTTTACGGGAGTAGAAAGCC